>NC_092235.1:64927583-65252583 GCF_036320965.1 Panulirus ornatus
CTCTCTCTCTCTCTCTCTCTCTCTCTCTCTCTCTCTCTCATCCTTTCTCATTCCTACTCTAGTTGCTTTTCTCCCTATCTCCTGTCCACCTTCCCTGCCTGTCTCCCACCCTCCTCCACCACTGGTGTTGCTTCTCTCCCTCACTTTCTCTCTCCACCGCTTTCCTTGCTTCTTTCACTCCCTCCTCTCTTCTCTCTCCCTGCTTCTCTTCCTTTTCTCCATCTCTCTCTTTACTCTCCTTACCTCTCCCCGTCCTAACTCTCCCAGGCCCTCTCTGTCCCGTCATGGTGCAGGAGGCGAGGCTTTGAAGTGATAATTGGACATTGAACAACATTTCTGAGGCACGGTGAGGCGAGGGAATTCCTCAGAGCCGGTGTGAAGGGCGCAGAGGCTGACAGATAATCTGCATAGCCAACTGTCTCATGGCAACACCGCACCGACTTCACCAACCCACAAGCGGCCGTAGATAGATAGATTCAACCCCTGGTAGATTGCGGACCCAGGTAGAGGCACAATGGCACATGGAACACCGCAAGCGACTGCGGATGACTACTGGTGGTTTGTGAACGAAGGTCGAATCATACCAGTTCGCAGAACCACTTCGCTGAACAATTGAATTTCTTTTGTTGCTTATGACAACAGATGAAAACCCACTCTCAAAGAATAAATAGAGCCTGATGGCTTTGCTGGACAGCTTGTGTCTGTTCAATTTACAGAATCACTCAGGGTTCGAAACCATAGAATAGAATTGAGTCTATGGATTTTCTATTAACCCTTGACCTGTAAGTAGATTGTGAAGTTCCATTGACTGATCTCCCTACACCTTATACACCATCTTTCGTACGCTACGAAATATATTTCCCTCCTCTTTTTTTGTTTTTATATTATACAATCATCCCAAATGACGACCCTGGTGAGAGCGGGGAAAGAAAGAAACTTCAACATGAAATGATTCTTCCTTAACATTCACAAAGCGATTCCCAAGCGGCCAAACGTATCAGAAACAGACGCAACACTTCTGCACTGACAAGACCTTCATCACATGAGAAATACATTAACTCCTTACCAAGAAACTCAGTCAATTGATAATACAATGTTGGTGCATCAAAAACAAGTCTCCGGCACCAGACAGCAAAAGTCCTACCATGATTACATGGCTTGTAGCCTTTATGTGAGGCTATAGTGTCCTGTATCGAGGCTTGTATACGAAAAACACAATAGTTCCCCACCAACAGCTGTGTATATCTGTAGTTGAGGACACAGTCGATCTGTTCCAACAGGTAAAGAGCAAAGCTTGAGTCAGTAGTTCGTTGTTAACAACGATGTTGGGTCCCTCTGGTAACACAAGAGCAATCTACAGGTAACGAGGTTTGCAAACCAGATAGTTCTGTACCAGTAACGAGCCTTATATACGAGGAGCACGAAGGCTTCCCACTCAATAATGAGGTGTGGGTATGTGGAACCCAATAATTCTTTGCCAATAACAAGTTGTATAGATGGGAAAACCCCCTCAACTCCACTTCATCCTGCAAACATGGACACACACACACACACACACACACACACACACACACACACACACACACACACACACACACACACACACACACACACACACACACACACAGACTCTGAGCATTTGGTGAGTGGCTCTGGTGCCCAGCTGTGAACCTTGACAATAGTAAACCTAACACTCTTTCCTTGGCTTCTAGGAACGAGAGTCAGGCTCAGCAGTTCTACTAACAGCAGCTCCAGGAAGGAGGGAAGGAGAGAGAAAACAAAAATCAGAGACATTTTGCTCAGAGCTCTGAATATAGCTCGCTCTCGATAAGCTTTGAACTGCATTTGGTACGACATTCTAACATGATTCAGTGATCATTGACCCAACGTATATCGCCTCCCATCCAAAACAAACGGTGAAGTTACGCATGAAGGAAAGAACCTTTTGTATCAATCATGTCCGGGTGAGATTATATCAATTGGTCCCAAATTAATCATTAGAGTTAAAACACTGATCAAAGATCTATTTCGGAGAAAATCCTAAGTAATATGATAATCTACGGTTGACTTGTTTCTATTTCTAAACTAGCAATAATTCAAGATGACGTGCTGACTGATGTGCGAATTCTCCAGACTGTTACGAATCGTGTACCATAAGCCAATATGGCCATAGGCACTGTTGATCGTCCTTCAAGTATTCAAACATTCACAGTCATAATAGTTGATATCATTGGACGAAATTATTAGATATATTGGAAAGGGGTTAAGTCTCTTTTCTTAAACAGGTATAGTGGTCGAGCAGCATCTGTCCAGTCAGTAACCTCGTCTCATGATGTGTGGCTAGGGAACCGAAGATCCTGACAATTGTCTCTGGTGTTGAAGTTTACGAAGTATCTCGTCACCTAACCTTTGTCACAGCTACTGTTATACACGCCGTCGTGTGTTCTCACGAACCTCCAGATATTGTTTGATAATCCAAGAAACAGTGAGAGATATATATGGGCCCCTCCTGACGTGAGCCATCAGATGGCCAATGCTGAAATATTCACCTGAAGATGCGAATGTGTTAATGACCCACTGAGGAAGTACTGTGGTCACGTCTTTGGTCCTTTGAGGTTTGAAAGGATTCAAGTGACAGCGCTTTTTACATAAGCTTCTGCAGGAGTTGGATTGATCTCTTCGTGTTTCTTATTTAGAGCGTTTTACAGGTCTGAGGGTGAGTTAAAAATGTGTTTCCCCAATCGCATGTTCATCTTATGTATTTGCTTTAGTGGGTAGACTTCCTCTTTCTACCCCATTCGTTCCTCGTTATCATTGGCATTTGTGAAATGGGGAGAAAAGACAACGAAAAACTGGTATACTTTTCTGGATGGGATAACTCCAAGCACTGAGGTGTTCTGGTCGACGGTTGAGATGACAACATCATATTCACGAAGTAACTGATGCCCAATTGACGTCATCTCCCTTGACGACACAGTGGCAGAATCTTTGCCTTTGGTTCGCGATGGTCATCTCACATAAGACTGTGGGAGTTTAGGTTGTCTCAACACTTGATTTGAAGATGTTACCCGAACATCATTTTCTCGAGTCTTTTTTTTTTCCCCTTGGTAAGAATCTTACCCCAGCCACTTTATGTAGCAGGTCAAAATCTGGTGTAGTTTTACAGCTTGCTGTGAGACCTGAGCAGGAGCCGAGACACGGAACCCCTCCCGCTTCTCGTAAAACCAGAATGTAGAAGTTTACCCAAAGTTTTCCAGATGACGGCAAAGTTTGGCCAAACATTTCCCCCCCTCATGAAGCCAGAGATAATGTTGGGGATCTCAGGTAGTGGCCAGAGATAATGTTGAGGATCTCAGGTAGTGGCCAGAGATAATGTTGAGGATCTCAGGTAGTGGCCAGAGATAATGTTGAGGATCTCAGGTAGTGGCCAGAGATAATGTTGAGGATCTCAGGTAGTGGCCAGAGATAATGTTGAGGATCTCAGGTAGTGGTCAGAGATAATGTTGAGGATCTCAGGTAGTGGCCAGAGATAATGTTGAGGATCTCAGGTAGTGGCCAGAGATAATGTTGGGGATCTCAGGTAGTGGCCAGAGATAATGTTGAGGATCTCTGGTAGTGGTCAGAGATAATGTTGAGGATTTCAGGTAGTGGCCAGAGATAATGTTGAGGATCTCAGGTAGTGGCCGGGCCGTCTCCTGCAGCCTCGGCCGTCCGTCATACACGCCAGTATATCCTGCAGTTTGTCCCTCACTAACGCTGGTGTTCGGGAGGAAAGTTTTTTTCAGAGTTTGTGAAAAATGCAGTCACGCCTCGCGCCTCCAACCACGACCCCGGGGGAAATGTTTCCACTTTATATATCATACCTTAGGCTCTCTAGAGTCGAAAGTCGCCACGTATGATACTCTTACATCTAGCAGGATGATGAGATGTATTACCAGATGATGTTTGTGTAGCGTTAAGATATCTTCGTGGGATCATTTTTGCACCACAAAATACTGCTGCCATCAACACATCATGTGGTGATCAGCTCAACATTGAGTCTTCACATATGTGTGAAACGAAAGAAACCTTTTTGGGTGTCACTGCAGAACTGTGGCTGATAATGAGCTGTGATGTTCTAACTGCTTCTGTGAGGCTCTTGGAGGCTTTGTCCCGCCTCCCACAAGGTCTCGAGCACCAGAGAGGAGGAGTTATGAGAGAGATGAGGAAGTAGACACGAAGGATTAGAACAGAATCTCTCTCTTACCCCACGCCTAATGTGAAGTGTTTATCCCACGCCTACACAAATATAGGAAAGATTCAAGAAGAGAAAGGGATAAAAGAACAGAGATACAGCACGATAACAAGATATAGCATGGATATATATATATATATATATATATATATATATATATATATATATATATATATATATATATATATATATATATATATATAGATGTTAGTTAACGTGATAGAAATGTATTGTAATAATAAGAAACATGTGTTTCATATTTTATATTGACTTCCACTGAATGTATGTGATTTAGTTTTAGTCTATAAACTTTAATAACCTGTCAACAACAGACAACGCGAAATTAGATACAGATCTTTTTTTCTTTTTCCAACATGTCAGTTAACCAGTCGTAAATTTAATCTTTTCACGTACACTGGTCGAGGCTGACCACAAACAGTCCTCACTTTCTCCCCACAGTCTCCACACACACACACACACACTTTAGCCACGCACTTTTTACACACTGTCCACACACACACACACACACACACACAGTCTGTCCATACACACACACACACACACACACACACACACACACACACACACACACACACACACACACACACACACACACATACACACACACACATACACACAGCACAGAAGCTGTAGATCAAAGCATCGCTCCTGAAATGCACAGGTGTTATGATCTTGCTGTCGCAAATAGGTTCCTGAGGCACAGGTCACCACCACCCTATCTCGAGGGTGAAGGACGTACCTATACGTTCTAAGGGGTTCATCACTGGAACTTTAATCAGAGTGAAGGGTTCCAATCCCGCTAGATACCTTTTCTGACCAGAAAGTTCAATATTGGATAGCTTAAGACGTAATAGAGTGTGATTCCACATTTTCTAAGTTATCAGAATGTTTTTGAGAGATACGAGTCATATAAGTCCGTCAGTAATAGCAGTAAAAAATTTAACGTAATGAATTACGCAATTTTTCTTTTTCATGTCAAACAAAAAGCCAGGAAGGTATGTCAGCCAGAAGGTCTGCCATCAGGATCAAAAGTGGTACGTAAGAGAGATCTTTTGTCAAAGTAGCACCAGAAACATGTAGCAACGATCCTCTGGCAACACTGGCACCGATACCATCCTACACAGATCCTCTGGCAACACTGGCACCTATACCATCCTACACAGATCCTCTGCCAACAGTAGCACAGATATCATGTAAAAACGACCTTGAACACGGTAGTGACCTGACCAATATCTTCCCAGGTCAATATTGCCACTCGAGGATTACTTTTGCCTCAGCGGACTTCAATCTTAGACATGAGTGAGCATCTTCTCAGTAATGGAAGGCAGAAATACTGCCTTATCTTTTCCGACCAACAAAAGAACTGCCTTCTGAGAGATATATACAGCACAGCAATTCCTTCTAATCCAACATTTGGAGTGCCAGATATTGTTACAGATATATATATATATATATGTGTGTATTGGAAACGATCACAATTTTGCGCGTGATCCAGTGTATTCGTAAGAGTCTACGGGGAAAATGAAACACGATAAGTTCCCAAGCGCATTTTCGTGTAATAATCACATCATCACGGGAGACACAAGAGAGAAATATAACAGTCAGTTGATATACATCGAAGAGACGTAGCTAGGACGCCATATATATTCCTATCAGTCTTGGACAATAACTTGTTTACCAAATGGGGTCCTAGCTACGTCTCTTTGTTGTATATCAACTGACTGTTATATTTCTTTCTTGTATCTTCCCCTGATGATGTGATTATTACACGAAAATGCACTTGGGAACTTATCGTGTTTCATTTTCCCCGTGGACTCTTACGAATATACTTGATCACGCGCAATATTGTGATTCTTTCCAATATATATATATATATATATATATATATATATATATATATATATATATATATATATATATATATATGTGTGTGTGCGTGTGTGTGTGTGTGTGTGTGTGCGTGTGTGTGTGTGTGTGTGTGTGTGTTTGTGTGTGTGTGTGTGTGTGTGTGTGTGTGTGTGTGTGTGTGTGTGTGTGTGTGTGTGTATTAAAACAATAGGATCGTCTTGTAAAAAAGAGAGAGGTATTCAAGAGATCAGACCGTTTGTTTTGATGTCGTGAGCCTGTGTGGAGGAGTAGTGTCACTCACTGTTAGGATCAGTGTCTTCATACAGGCAGAGAATATCATCCTCACTCCGTTTCCCACGCCTCATAGCCTCCTCCTTTCCCTCATGATTTTTCATCTGCATTATTATGAATTCCTCACCCCTCATCAAATATCTCATAGATACGCTTATGTTAGATTATCTGTCTATCGAATTTTATCCGTTGGTTAGTTTTGTTCAACCAAGAAGAGTCTTGGTTGTTAAAGTTATTATCTGTCAGAATTCGCTGCAGTAGGACTATAGACGTTCGTGTGTCTCATCACTGCTCAGAGCATAGATGGGTGTAAACATTCACCACAACAATGTTAACTTAGCCAGAATGATCAAGACTATTACACTACACAGTGATCATAATACTCGCAGATGAAAATACTCCCAAGCCTTAATGGTACGGTCAGAAGTATATATTGTTGACTTTTTGGCCTATAGATGATCTATGCTGTGATGTAATTGATAGAGCCCCCGGATGAATATTCATAACTAATATGTATCTAAATTGGTGCAATGGATGAGAGCGGGGAGCAAGCCGCCACAGACCAGTGATGGCCAATGTGGAGCCCCACGAGCGCGGAACTCTCAACTCTCTCTCTCTCTCTCTCTCTCTCTCTCTCTCTCTCTCTCTCTCTCTCTCTCTCTCTCTCTCTCTCTCTCTCTCTCTCTCTCTCTCTCTCTCTCTCTCCGTACTGCACAGATAACTTTACCACACTACCACACTTCCCGGATCACACTACCACCACACTCACCAGTACACACCACAACACTCACCAGTACACACCACCACACTCCCCAGTACACACCATCACACTCCCCAGTACATACCACCACCACACTCCCAGGGGAGGTAGGTGGCCGACGACGCGGGTCGTCTAACTAACGAAGGAGGCAACAAGGAACGCCCTCCTCCTCCTCCTCCTGCTCCTCCTCCTCCTCCTCCGCGTCGTCGTCGTCGCCCGTCTCCACCGGTAACAAGTTTTATGTCCGGACATTTTGCCGACGACAACTTTGCGACCCGACCCGGCGCTGCTGCTGCTGCTGCTAGCTGGCCTTCCTGCATTTTGTGAACAGACATAAAATTGATGCTGGAGTTGGCCAGAACTTCGTGTGTTGTTTGAGGACGTCGATAATTTCCGTTAAGTTTTAGAACAAGGTCTTCAGAAAGTTTGGCCAAGGGCAACAACAGGCGTTGTCGACAGTCAGAATAAACAATGGGAAAGGTTCGACATGAAAACACTATTGATAAGTCGTGGAATGAGATTGTGAAGATGACGGTGGCTTAATCAAAGTGCCGCAGGTTTTGGCACTCCCGTCCACTGTCCTCGGCAATTCTGTTTTCAAATAAAACTGTGTGTCTGACGAGTAAACATAGAACCATGTATATCATACGAGGAAATCTGAAACACACACACACACACACACACACATATATATATATATATATATATATATATATATATATATACATATATATATATATATATATATATATATATATATATATATATATATATATATATATATATATATATATATATATATATATATATATATATATATATATATACATATATATATATATATATATATATATATATATATATATATATATATATATATATATATATATATATATATATATATATATATATATATATATATATATATGTATGTATGTATAACGAAAATAAGATGGCATTGTTCAGGGCACTTAGCTGCCCAAGCCCTCTCAGCTACTATACAAAAAACATGAAAAAAATTTGTGAGTCTCGTGGATGATTGCCTGTGTAGATAATGCCCTGGAGGGGTCACGCGTCATTCTTTCTTACACAACGGATCATCATGAGTGCCGCTCGAGGACGTGGATGGCTGCTGACACAAGGGGAGGGAAGAGGCCGTCACGAATAAGCTTCACCCTCAACGTAAGCGAAGGTTGACACGAAATGTTATGCTCAGCTACAAAATCCTATCGTGAGGCACAAAATGTTATCGTGAGCCACAAAATGTTATCGTGAGCCACAAAATGTTATCGTGAGCCACAAAATGTTATCGTGAGCCACAAAATGTTATCGTGAGCCACAAAATCCTATCGTGAGCCACAAAATGTTATCGTGAGCCACAAAATGTTATCGTGAGCCACAAAATGTTATCGTGAGCCACAAAATCCTATCGTGAGCCACAAAATGTTATCGTGAGCCACAAAATGCTATCGTGAGCCACAAAATGTTATCGTGAGCCACAAAATGCTATCGTGAGCCACAGAATGCTATCGTTAGCCTTACGTTTGTTATCAGTAACACTACGAGAGAGAAAAGTTACCAAGCTCCAGCAGGTATTTTGTTTGTGGAAGCAATCCGCCTCGTACTTCATCTTGCCTCGTATGACACCAGACCGAACATGGTAACATTTCTCTCCATGATGGTGTCGACAACATGTCGACTCACTGTCGGGCATCCTGTCCATTGTTCTGCTGGTGGTGGTACGAGCCAAAGGCACTCGTACAGACTCTCAGTGAGTTCTCTGCCTCGATAACAGGAATTTAACTGCCAACCTTGCCGTGTTCACTGGCCATAAATAAGAGTAGATCATTTGCAGTAAACAGCATCTAGTCATAAGCAAGACACGCAAAACTGTCATTGCAACGACGAAGAGATTTTTCTCTGTTTATCCCGAAATGTTTAAATGTAAATATAGGAAAATTTAAGTTTAATATTTTTTTTTTTTTTTCCTATGAGAATACAAATCTAGAATTATTTTCCTCCACTGTTGATATACGCTTTAGGCCCGCTGGTTACCTGGGGAAACAGATATATGACTGCCAAGAGGAAACTTGATTACCATATCGTGGCCACTGTATTTCTTCTACCTCTAATGAACCATGAATATTCATAGGCAGCAATTGTAATGTTATACATAACTCACATTCTAAAACACATTTGCCCCAGTTTGGCTTCAGTTATACAGCGTTTTTATGTGATTTGTCGATAATGTGGATCAGAATGTAAGCGTAAGTTCAGTTAAATCTGATGTTTGGTAAGATGTCTTATCTTCGCTTATATTCACTTCTTCGTGGATTCCATGACAGAGGACGTGTTTGTCTGGAAAGTTAATACATGGAGTCCACATTCCATTTCATTGGTATTGAGTGGTTAAAACCCATCAAATCCAGTGTCGCATACAGAAAAGCCAAACACAGTCAGAATCTAACCCCATCACGAGGACACAATCAGGTGATGGATGAACATATTACTTTATTAGTGAGCAGATAAAGTGTTGATTATATTTGGCTTATCAAGAGAGTCACAGAGAACAGAAGAGTCATGTAATATGAGGTCAGGTTCTTCAGAAGATACATAGAAATGGCTACTGAGTGACCTTATCAGTCTGTGCCAGGAGTGGTAATAAAAGGAATTATGAGTCTGGTCACAAGGGTGAGCAATCCATGAAGACAATTTTACATAAATAACGAGCTACGATAATCACCTTTTACTGTCAGGAATTTGCTGCTTTACAGCCCATTCTCGTCTCTATTAGATGGCTTGTCTATCCTCGAGATGGCTTGTCTATCCTTGCGATGGCTTGTCTATCCTTGAGATGGCTTTATCCTTGCACCTATTTGTCTGGTCGCTTACCCATATATCTATTCTTTTTATCATATATCTATTCCTTTTACCCATATATCTATTCTTTTATCTTTCCTATGATCCACTTATTTTTTGACTGACTCATTCCATTTGATTGTCTCTATCCATTCATCTACTGTTCTGAGTTTCTCGTAATCCAACTATTTGTATAGTGTCCCATCTCTATGCACCGGCACATCTATCCATCCATCGATTTAGGAATTTATCATCCCATCCGTGTGTGTGTGTGTATGTGTGTATGTGTGTGTGTGTGTGTGTGTGTGTGTGTGTGTGTGTGTGTGTGTGTGTGTGTGTGTGTATGATCCACACATGTCATTTCATGCCTGTCTAAATTTCTGACGTGTATGTGGTTTTCGTTTCTCCTGTTGATCGGCTTATGCTGAGGGATAAATGATCTATTTTCTATCAGACAATATCGTAAAGTACAGTAAAATGATATGGGCAGACTTATCATCTTGATTTTTAAGTTTCTTTTTTTTCGCTGTAAGAATCAAGATGATGAACGATACGCATGTACCATATGCGTGTGGATATTTATTATCAATAAGATATCAAAGGAGTTGCGGACGTGATAAGAATGATAAGGTTACCATCAAAACAGAAGAACATGGCCAGGGTTTTTTTTTTAACGATGCTTAAAACTTTTTTTTTTTTTTTCCTTTTTTTCCCACCCTTGAGGTCCGCTCACACGTATAAGGTTTACGGAATTAATATTTTCTCCACCGCACTTTCGCGAAGTTTGAGTGCACAATCTCGCGAAAGTTTTAGCACTTAAGTGATGCGAGTGGCGCTCAGGCGATACGGTATTGCAGAAGACATTATGGCGGGTTGGATATTGCAGTGGGTTGAATAATGGAGAAGGGAAGGGAAGGTGGTAAGGGCTAACGGAGATGCCCTAGTGGGTTAGAAAGTGTGATAATTGGAGATGATTTTGTCGTGGGTAGGAGATACGTGGTGAGCAGATGATATTGTGAGGGAGAGTAGAGAGGATAGTGTTGTGAGCAGGAATGATTGTGGAATACGACAGATAACAGGTTCACTGCTGGCGAGCAGAGGTAATGAGGCGAGCTGCAATTGTGGCACGGAAGAACCGATTCTGATGAAGAGATGAGCGTTTAGTTCAAAGAGGATGATGAACCTTATGCTCGACTGGTTGTCATCACATCTCACCACACCATGTCGCACCCCTCGCCATACCTCCATATCCAACACCAACCTTCCGCTCGACCAACCCAAGTACTTCTTTTCCACAGTCGTCCAGTGAGACCAAGGGGTCCACTCACAACCAACCCTCCTCCCCACAACCACAAGGTCAACCACACTACTAACCCTGACCCCCGTTGTTCACCGCCAGCCTCGTCTCATCCACTAGTAATAACCACAAGCGACCGGAGCGGCCAGCTTGCCTAACAGATAGTGACTGTGTGAGTGTTGACACGAGTCTCCACTCTCGCTGGCGGGGCGGAGACTTATCTGATATTCTCCGCCTTACAGACCAAAACTACACATCTCTCTCCCTGAGCTCACGTCTCTGCTAATCAACCCAGGCCACGGGCATTATGAAGATCAAGCTTAAGCCTGGGAAACACCTTCCTGTTCTCTTTACCCTTAACTAATCAACTCAGGTCTTGGCTGAGGTAAAGATTAAACCCGATCCTGGAAGATAATATCACATTATCTGGCCTAATACTCAGCCAACCCAACCCTGGTGAAGGGGGAATGTAATTTTCATTAACAGAAAGGAATCTTCCGACCAGATTCCCTTGTTTTCTGCGTCTCTTCCCTAAGAGATCATATTCCAACTTCTGAGTCGGGCTTGGACATGTTGATCTACACAGCTTCGATACGGTAAGAACAACAGAGTAACAGTAAACATTGGTGACTGATGGGGACGATATGTGCCATACACACACGACATATGTCATTATCAAACTGATATCGAGAGAAGGATTAGTCCCATCAAACGTGACCCTTGATACCATTTCCATTACTCCTGAAGCATCAAATGTTGTTGATTAGAAATCTAATCGTCAATTCTACGTGTAAGAGAGGATCTGAGCCAAGTCTCTTAAAGAAAGGTCAGAAGATGATCTTATGTCCGTAATCGTTGAATATCCACGACCTCTGATATCATATGTTCCGTATAACACTACGGTTATTCACAGTATCCTCTGGCATATGTTTTGTATGACAATAATGTTATTTCCTGGGATACATGTTATTCATAACAATATTTTCACATTCAGAGCTTTCGAAATATAATCTACATAACAATCATATTCTTCCAAAATCTTTTATTCATTTACCTCATAACAATAATGTTCTTCTCAAATCCTCTAGCATGGGTTCTTCAACCATACGTCATTAGGATTTACGAAGATGAAGAACGTAGATGAATCTTGGGCAAGAGAGTCTTTCTCTCGGTGATAACCATAATAGTTCGATGAGATGCACTGCCAGGTCCAACGGAAGGGTTGACTTAAGGGTTTAATTATCTTCGATTGTCCAACAGCCCTCGTCAGAACTAGCTGTTGGGTTCATAATTGCTTCTCGAATTGGGTCAAAGTCATTCGTACAATTACAAATCAATTCACGTGATGAGATGTTTAGTTGGCCCTTGTTTTGTTTAACATCCATGTTTGGCTGGAATTATAAGGTTTATCTCCAGGTAATGTGAAGATGAGTTCCAAATCTCAACTTTACATGACTTTCATTGTCATTTGCCAGGCTATGATATATATATATATATATATATATATATATATATATATATATATATATATATATATATATATATATATATATATATATATATATATCTGTAATGCTGCCTTGTCGTCAAAGCGATTCAAAGGTTCAATTTCCTTTATACCTGTCATACGTTTTTGCTAATATACCCTCACATGTCTGCCTGCTTCTCCTTATTGTGAAAAGATGATAAAGGCCCCAGAGAAAGAACTTATTTTTGTATTTCTTTGTCCATGAATGCTTTATGCTCCAGTCCTTTGGTGAGAGAGAGAGAGAGAGAGAGAGAGAGAGAGAGAGAGAGAGAGAGAGAGAGAGAGAGAGAGAGAGAGAGAGAGAGAGAGAATGTCTCATGCATCAGATTCCCGAACACCTTTTTTTTCTAGCTAGAATGCCAGCGACAGAATAAATTCATTTATAACACTTTTACCCATTTCCCTTTGTAGTGATGATGATGATGTTTATTTCATCATCATCTGCTGCGTGTCTATCATCATTCATCTCGTTAGCCTGGGTGCTGACGCACCTGACGAAGCGTATCAGGTGCGCCAGACACGAACGAGATGAACGTAGAGTTGTGCTGCACCTGGAACGTAAAGTCGTCTGAACGTAGCTGGCCGGAGGAGCTTAAGAGTTACAGACAAGGAAGAAGATCATTGGCGTACGTACGCCAGGAACGCGGTCTGTGGCGATTACCGAAGGGTTGCCGTTACTATGGTGACGAGTGGGAGAATAACGAGGGCGCCTCGTAGCCGCTGATGGAGTGGGTGGATGGCCAATCGGAGGCGGAGTCTGGATGGATTTACCGGAGCCAGATTGAAGAGCGAGGTTATCCTCCACGGTGCCGCTGACGGTGTAATAGTTAATGGACTCCAGGAGTTATCTCTCTTCTTTTTGTGTGTACAACGTCCCTCACTGTTCTCAGCATAAGACATAGACATAATCTTCTATTCTCAGTATAAGACACAGACATAATCTTCTAATCTCAGTGTAAGACATAGACATAATCTGTTCTCAGCATAAGACACAGACATAGTCTTCTATTCTCAGTATAAGACACAGACATAATCTTCTAATCTCAGTGTAAGACAGAGACATACTCTTCTGTTCTCAGTATAAGACACAGACATAGTCTTCTATTTTCAATAAAAGACACAGACATATTATTACGATGTCAGTATCTTATCTATAGGAAAAAGGGATTAGATGAAAGCTTTGATCTAATAAAGATTATGTATACCCATACGTAAACTTTTTTACGGGTATTTATTACCCACGTCATCCCGAAGCGACGAATCTACGGCGCTGGATTTTATTCGCTTTCCAAAATTGATTGGGTCATTAAGCCATATATCCATCAAATCATTCATGCCCGCACCAAACCACAACGAGACCATAGATCGATGAGGTAATTCCAGTTGAACTGCCGCCCTGTAGTCAGTCACGTTACGACAGAGTGTAGAGATGAAGTGTTCAACCCATCTGATGCCCATGTACGTAAGTAACTAAGACGCATCTACTGTCTTCTCTTTTTATGTTAGTCGAGTCTGCCTGGGCAACTGAATTCCCTAATCATCTACACTATCTATCTATCTATCTATCTATCTATCTATCTATCTATATATATACATATATATATATATATATATATATATATATATATATATATATATATATATATATATATATATATATATATATATATATATATATATATATATATATATATATATATTCATCGCCCTTCCCCAAGGGGATGATGAACAGCTGGATGGGCTGCGGACCGACTACTGCGGCCACGATTCCAGCCTATGCGAGCTCAACCTCGGGCGGACCGTATATGCCTCACATTCTGTGACGCTAACCAGTACACCACGGAGGGCCACAGACATGCCACACCACGGAGGGCCCACAGACATGCCATACCACGGAGGGCCCACAGACATGCCACACCACGGAGGGCCCACAGACATGCCACACCACGGAGGGCCCACAGACATGCCACACATCATAAAGATTGTCCCAGAGTCTGGTAGACTATGAGTCAATCTTTTTTCATCCACGGGTGAGATAAGAGAGAGAGAGAGAGAGAGAGAGAGAGAGAGAGAGAGAGAGAGAGAGAGAGAGAGAGAGAGAGAGAGAGAGAGAGAGAGAGAGAGAGAGAGAGAGGGTAGAGTCAAGATTTCTCACCCAACCACACAGCAGTACCCAACACCTAGGTCATGGCGTGTCCCCTGGGGGACATAACGTGCAGGGGAGGCGTTAAAACGACGCAAAATCTTGGCCTGTGTGACTTACAGTACAGTCATGCTAATCCCATCGGTGATTATGCTGTTTATCCTCTACACGGTGTAAGTCATTTCGTTCGAACGGCCACAGGGCATGCAATATACCATGCATTATTACTCACTGTACCAGGTAATGTTACTCGCTCCGGATTATAATAAGCGTCGTAGAATCAGATGGAAGACACTCAGTGATATAAATCCACCTCGACATGAGCGACAGAAAAAGGGCAATACATAACCAGATAATACTGCAGGAATACTTCCCACGTATTCCCTGCGTGTCCTAGAAGGCGACCAAAAGGGAAGGGAGCTGGAAATCCTCTCCTTCCATTTTAAATTTTCCAAAAGAAGGAACAGAGAAGGGGGCCAAGTGAGGATATTCCCTCAAAGGCTCAGTCCTCTATTCTTAACGCTATCCTGCTCAATAATGTACTCATCAGATAACCATCGACTAGGATCCTACATACAGTTATATAAACACTATAGATAACAACACGCACCTCGTTGTCTACCTACTAATTACCGCTTGTAAATAGAAGTTGGAAAAACAGAGACACAATTAAGAGTCATCGTCATTCCATTGTCGAATTATTGTAGGTTGTAGGTGATCACGTAATATTATTACCCCAAGCTTTGTAGGAGCGTCCGGGGCACAAGCGGAGTGTGTATCCCGCCCACTTCAGTCGGAACTCAAAGCTCGAGCGGAGAGTGTTGTACAGTGCTCACACACTGTTGGTGCGTCTGTTTGTGTCGTATCCACTTTCTTCAAGCGTGGAAGATCCAGGTGCAAGGCATGTCAGAGCCACATTGTTGGGTCGTCCAGGAAGGCAAGCAAACAGCCAACCGTCGTAAAGCTTCACCCGGAAATAGGAAAAAAAAGAAAGAAATAAGAAGGTAATGCGAGTATGAAGAAGGGCTTGATCTGGTCAGTCTACGCAACCATCTTAAGAATGTGGACCCAGATATTCTGAGACTATATATGTTTCTTTTTCGTGATCTGTGAAAATGTTCGGTCTTGCAGACTTACGACTGGCGAATTGTACACATTGTATTCATAACTTCGGGTTTTTGCATGTGGGAATATAACGTTACCATCATCATCATCATCACAGGATGTTCCCATGTCTTCCAGTCTCCAGTGATCACGGACGATAGTAAGACGAACTATTTCTTTCTCTTTGTTTCCCACCCCCTTTACCTAACCGTCGAACGTCGATCCCATCTATCGCCTATCCGTCCATCCACCTAAGACATCCGTCATTCCATGTGATGATGGTTCGTTTGTCCGTCCAATAACTGACAGATCAGATCCCTCCCCATAAGTCAATACCATCAAGATCTTTAACAAGATCATCCTCACAAAATTAAAAAAAAAGAATGATGTCATAGACTTTTGTTGTTCTTAGGCATGTCTTAATGAGACGATCAAATTTTCAGACTACTCCCATTCTGCTAGATTTTGACCCATTAATCATGTCTTTTGACCGACCTTCAGCATTAAGGGTCAGGGAGTCGCATGGCAGTATTGTATCGTTTCACTGTATCATATCAATAGCTCATACCTCACTTGAGTGCTTCAAGGATATTTCTTTTCATTGATTCATATTGTGGCAAATATCAGGTATTGTTGTGTAAGCATAGATTCTTCTCTTCCTCCTCCTACTTCCTCCTCCTCCTCCTCTTCCACCTCCTCTTCCACTTCCTCCTCTTCTTCTTCTTCCTCCTCCTCCTCCTCCTCCTCCTCCTCTTCCACCTCTTCTTCTTCTTCTTCTTCTTCTTCTTCTTCTTCTTCTTCTTCTCCTTCTTCTTCTTCTTCTTCTTCTTCTTCTTCTTCTTCTTCCTCCTCCTCCTCCTCTGCCTCTTTTCGCCTCAACCTCTTATTCATCGAAGTTGTCACCTAACATCCTTCACTCCTCTTGATTCTGTGTATATATCATAACCTCACCTGGGCGTTCAAGGTCTCCGATGATAAAGTCTGTCAACTGTTTACATGGGTCGTTGCCATGGTAACAGCGATGGTTTAACTTGATGTCTTGGGTGATCGCATGGTTCGCTTGTTACTGATGCTAACTCGTTCAAGCTGGGAAGGCAGTTACGTAAGAAAGACGAAATATATCATCATTATCATCATCATCATCATTATGATAATCATTTTTATTATATCTATTACCATTGTCATTGTTATTATCATTATTAAGGAAAAGATGGTAAGGCTGCTTTCTGATGGTACTATTATTCATCTTCACCCTTATATGCCGAAATGATAGCACAGGAGTAGATTTTTCTAGCACTGTTTTGACAGTGCATCTTCCCTTGCACCCCTAGAGGATTTTTGACTTTAAGAGTCACAGAGGCTTAGCACTTTACTCACCCCCTAGCCACTGTCTAGAGATACACCCTGACGTCTGGCGGGATTTGGCGCGTAAATCTAGCTGTAAATCCCGCCGTATAAGAAGGTGGCGGCCGGAGAGTCTTGCCTGACATCTGACATTCTCTCTCTCTCTCTCTCTCTCTCTCTCTCTCTCTCTCTCTCTCTCTCTCTCTCTCTCTCTCTCAGTTCGGACATAGTTTTCACGTCGTGCTTTCGCATAGAACACTTTTCAAAGTGGGCCCTTAAGACAGCAAATGATTCACAGAACTGTTGACAGAAATCCAATAACGGAACATTGTTTTAGCGAGCTGTTTCTGGTGTTGTTTTCAGTTCTCTTCCATCAGGGTAACTTTACTTCATTTATGGTTGCTCTAGGACGTCCCTTTTCACAGGACCCTCCTCTTATGAGGACTCCTGCACTCCTTTAACCTTACATAGAACTCCAAGGCTTCGCCACTTCCAGTAGCAAGATGCTGGACTCCTTTGGAGTGGGCAGTTCTTTGACGAGACTCACCTCACGAAGACACTGCCTCCGCAAACGTAAGCTGGAGTAGGCAGCTCTCGAGGAGGTGTGGACCCAACTTTTTCCCACGGTGAACAAAATACTTTCCGGGGTTTATATCAGACTACACAGAAGAATTTAGATTATGTTCTCTTTTCGACATCATAACAAAATGTGAAGTTCAAACTTTGTAGAAAAGGTATATAAGAATAACATGAGGCGTCATCAGGCTTTGAATACTTTGATAAACTATACTGTGGTCCTTTGTCATTCTCAGCACCTGAATCCCGTCTCGGCTACTTCATTCCTTTAGTACATCACCTTGTTATGAAAACTGCGATAGAGACGTAGAATAACTATTGATAATTTCTTCCATCAAGTCTTCCATCAGCCCTACACAGCCATGTGTATCTCAAGTTCTTAGCTACAGCTGTAGCGAACCGATGTCCTCCCACGTCTATATAACTTCAACATTCCATCAGTCTTCGATTCCCTACAACTGTCTCTTGGTGAGTTATTATCCTCCTGAAGTGTACTTATAGTTATTCTTGTGTCTAGGCTCCTCCCAGCTGCTGCTGCTGCTGCTCCTGTTACTGCTGCTACTACTTTCAAATCTGTTTTTGCTGCTAATTTAAAGAATGTTAAAGACCTTGTTTCTGTTGTGCTGATATGCCATTATTACTCCTTGATCATGCTACTGTTGTCCCAGTTGTCCTTGCTGTTCCCCCTCACCATTATCACCACCACTTTACTGGAAGCTGTTGACGGCTTCATAAAGGTTCCACATTTACCACAAAAATCAGCACCTCAGGAAAGGTAACTTCCAGGTTTACTGTGGCTACCACCACCTCCGTCCCCACCACACTCTGCCACACACTGTACAAAGAGCCTGGAATTTAACACACATTCGTCTCGACCTGATGTGTTGCGAGGCATATTTAGGTAAAAGATTAACGATATAACGTAAATGGTATAACCAAGTGGTTGGCTGTGTTTGTGTGTGTGTGTGTGTATGTGTCTTTGATCTCCTGGTGTAATTAAAACCTTTCATGTGTAACAATGTTGATCAAGGCTGGAGCAGTGTTTGATGCTGTGCCTCCAGCTCTCCACATTCCTGTATGACTGGGATAAAAGGAAAATATATATCTCAGGCTCCTCAGTCAGTCATTATCATAAAACGGTACATCCGTCTTGGTCAAAGGACTCTACTATTAGGCCAGAGAAATGGGTGTGTGATACCAAATTATTTCTGAGACACAAGTTGTTCTCTTTATTACTTGCACGGAGAGGCCACAAGCTTACCCTAAGAGGTCACCAGAAGTTCTTGTGAGGTCACCACCTCGCCCCTGAGAGGCTATCACCACGCCCTGAGAGGTCACCAACACTCCCTCAGGGGTACCCTGAGAAGGTCATCAGCATTCCCTTAGGGGTCACAACCATTCCCTAAGAAGTCATGAGAGGTCACAAGTATAACCTGAAGGGTTATACTTCGCTTCACCAGAAGCGTCTTCGCTCAACCGACCAAGGGTTATGGGAGTCCTCCTTGCTGCGTCTCCTTCACTCAGCTCAACCACCCACCAGCCTGACCCACCACGGGGAAAATGAAACACGATAAGTTCCCAAGTGCACTTTCGTGTAATAATCACATCATCAGGGGAGATACATGAAAGTAACATAACAGTTCATATGCAAGGCAGGGACGTAGCTAGGACGCCATTAGTAAACAGGTGTTACCGGATGGTGGTGTTCGGGTTGGTGCGTTCGAGTCTGGCAACATGTGTGTCATAAGATTTTTATTATGTGAAGAAGAAAGGGAACTTTTTACAAATCTTATCTACAATAAAGCTATCCAGTATGTATATATAATCACTAATATTAATGTTACAATCATCGTGTATCTTACCAGCCCATTATCAGTGGATGGAGTGCAAATCAAAGCAATCCATGTTCAAAGCTGACTCGGCTGTTGGAGGAGTTATAACTTGGTTATTCTCACTCCGATGGAAGTCTGTAGTTAGTTTCTTTCATTAGCAAGCGTTTTGCATACTCATTTGCCGTTGGAGATTCAGTAACGCCAAATCGAAGTTCCTCTGACCTCTATACGACTTGACCGAACACATTACGGTACTTGCATGTTATAGAACAGTTCTGTATCATGCCGGGAAAGAGATCATGTCGTGTCCTCAGTACTAGTACCAGTTGTTCGCCGCGGTAGACGGAGTCCTTATAAAACAAGAACTTAGTCAAGGGTTGGCCCCGTTTCACCAGCGACTTGAAGCGCTACTCAGTGTCATTCATGACGGTCAGCTCCAGACTGTTGCTCAGTGTAAAACAAGTTTAGACGTCATTCAGTAGAGTGTGAAAGCACTGAGTTAATTTATCCCTCAGGTCTCCAAGGGATACCTTCTCCACACTCATGATGCCGGGATGTGATCGACCGAGCATGTTCAGCTGGCTAGTGGAAGTTGAGGTCTCCAGAATGACAAAAACATTCATGAAAACGTTTTGACTCGTAATCACCGCGAAGTCATCATGATTTAGGCCTGGAGTCTTGGTAACCACCATGATGACTTTTCCACAATATCCATACTACTGAAAGCTGTTTAATGCTAGTCTCACGGGGTTGTCTGTGGACTTCTGGAAATTCTTTGTGAGAGAATCAGTCGTGTCACCTGAGATCCTGATGAATTCCTAAAGAAACAATGAAGCCTCCCTCTTGTTGAAGAATGTTTGTGTTTCATCATTGAAACACTGGATACTATGTTCTCTATCACAAAATATCAGCCCAATCTGTGTTGGCTGCTCCTCGTTCTCAGGAATTCCTTCTATCGCTGTTATGAGCCCATCTTTAATCAAATCCTTCTCAGAGAAAGTCATTTCGAGGATGAAAACGAAGGCCCCGCGGTCAGCCTGATCGAGGACAGGGCTGTCTGCTAAGATGTCATACTTTAAGAAAATCACCACAGATGACCTTTCATGGGGCAATATACCGTCTTATGAACAAATAATGAATTGATTCACCTCTTCGCTCACCGTATCTGTACTGCCTGTCCCCATTTCTTCGTTTCTCATTGGATCATCATTCTCTTCTTTGGAGACTTCATCGGTTTTGGTGTCACAAGACTCAGACAACACCAATCGAAGCAGCATATCACCAATATAAATTTCTGGCTGATTACCTATCTTGAATAAGTTCAGGAAGGACCTGACTGAAATTCTTGTTTTAGCCAGCGTTCTCCAACGTGTGATTAACTTGAAGTGAAGGAAACACTTGCCATCGTCTCTCGTCCGTAGATTATCCAGGAAGCACAAGAGTCTTTTTTCAAATGTCAACCGTAACTTCTCCTCTGACTCAGGTTTCCAATCGGACTTTTTCATCTTGTGAGTTAAAATCTTAGTATAAGTCGTCCCAAACCATGTTTCAGGTTCTTCGAAGATCACCTTCAACTTTCTAGGTTTGGTGGCCTTTTTAGGAAGACTAATTGATTCACAGGAGATCTACATGGCCGGAGGAGGAGGACCTTTTCTCTCTGGAGTTGTCTCAGAACACGTATCTACATCGGCTGCCTCCACATTTTGATGAGCCGCATCAGCGCTAACACAATGATCCACCTCTCCTTTCAGACCTTGATGTTCCACAGGCGAGAGTTTCATCTCACCATCGCTAATTCTCGGGATGTTCCCATCTTCCCGCACAGCTCCTGTATCTTGCTTCATATGAATTATAGTCCTATCAATGAAAATATTGATTTCGCCTAAATCAGTCATCACATTCAGGAAATATTTAACTGGGAGTTTCGTCTGGCCTACCACTCTCCAGCCTCTGATCAACACCAACCTCAATTTACAAGTTTTGTCTGCGTTGATCAGCCTTATCATGGGCCACAAAGTTTCTTTCTCAAACACTGTCTTCTGCCTTACTTTGAAGGAAGGTGTCCAGTCAGAATCATTCATCTTGAGAGTGAAAATCCTCGTCTTGATGATCTTACCTCCCACAGGTTCATCCAACGTCATCTTCAATACTTGTGGTTTGATGACCGCTTTGGGAAGACTCACGTAACCGTTCACAACGAGCTGATTTGGAACAGTCATATGTGTCAATGGGGTATCTTGAAGTTAATCCCATATTATGATTGTCTGAGACCTGGGTACATAGATGGCATAAATTAGTAATCATAGACATAACTGTCTATCAAGACAATAGGGAACTAGAGCACATAGTGCAGATATAAGACACATGTTTGTAGACCTGTTCTAAGACTGATAAATAGTTAAGGGTACATAGATGATATAGATTAGTAATCATAGAAATAGCATAACTATCTATCAAGACAATAGGGAAGTAGAATACATAGTTCAGATATAAGACATGTTTGTAGACCAGTTCTAAGATACATAAATAGTTTAGGTATGACACATGTCAATATACCTGTTCTAAGATAGGTGCGTAGTTCAGATGATAGACACAAGTCAGTAGACCTGTTCTATGATAGATGAGTGGTTCAGATGAAAGACACAGTATGTCATTTCTATGACATACATAGTTGAGATACAAAACACATACCAGTATACCTGTTTTATATAGTTCAGATGCAAGACACGTGTTAGTAGCACAGTTCGATGATACATAGCCATGCAGATCAGATCAAGGATACATGTCACTGGCACTGCTGTGTAATAAATAGACACAGCTCAGATAAATCGTGCTCCCTCGAAGTGCTAATGAAGCAAAATCATCGTTAATGATAACGAGTCAGAGGAATGCGATCACTAGTAATGTCGATAGTGGTGATAATGCTGGAGACACATCTATGTTAAGATGGTGGTCAAGAGATACTTCCTAATCTTGATATCGTAAGAACAATTGATAGTAATACTGGATATGGATATGGATGTCGTGTCTCATAGTGAGGATGATCGTAGTGGTAATGTGAGAGGTTTGTGGAGGTGGGTACATTAATTTCAAAGATGATAAATTCATAGATGATATGTGTGAAGTCACTCACAGCGATGACCATCTGCTAGCATTCATGTATGAAAATGTTGGTAGTCATGATTTGTGTTGATGCTAATCAAAGCAACTCTAAGTGTACCTATACATACCAGTTCTAATTGTATGAGGTGAAACAAGGGTATAATGGTATAGGGTTATGACTATCTTAAGACGTGAATATATTTTAGTGAGGATAAGTGTAATGTGAAGACTAGGGTGTGATGGGAAAGCGTAAAATGTGCACAGAATGACCCAAGCTGGTTTCAAGGAACCTAGTAAGTAAATATGTAGTGATGGCGTTATTAGTGCAGCTGAGGGAATAGAGAACAGCGCACTAAATGATGAAATGTAGGTCCAAGTTTCATGAAGGAAATGTTATCATAAAGGTGAAAGTGTAGTGAAGATGAGTATAATGTAGTTAGGATGTAGTGAAGATAAGGATGTGGTGAAGAATTCAGTTCAAGGAAAATGAGTTAGTAGTGAACATGAGGTTCTGAATAGCGATGTTGAGAATGTAGTGAAGATGAGGGTGTACGGGAGGTAAAGGAAGAGTATAATGTAGTTAGGATGTAGTGAAGATAAGGAGGTAGTGAAGAATAAAGGTTAGTGAAGATTCTGTAATAGAGATGATAGTGTACTGAAGAATTCAGTTTAAGGAAAATGAGTTAGTAGTGAACATGAGGTTTTCAATAGTGATGTTGAGAATGTAGTGAAGATGAGGGTGTACGGGAGGTAAAGGAATAGTATGATGTAGTTAGGATGTAGTGAAGATAAGGGGTAGTGAAGAATAAAGGTTAGTGAAGATTTTTTAATGGAGATGATAGTGTATTGAAGAATTCAGTCAAAGGAAAATGAATTTGTAGTGAACATGAGGTTGTGAGTAGTGATGTTGAAAATGTAGTGAAGATGAGGGTGTACGAGAGGTAAAGGAGGAGTGAGACTGAATTAAATTATGATGTAGTGAAGATAAGGAGGTAGTGAAGGTCAAAGGGTAATAAACATATTATAAAGCTGAAGGCGTAAGTGTACAAGAGTAAAACACGTCTCGACGGCATTCAGTAGCGTCTGATGAAATCACTTAGTTCATCCCTCAGGTCTCTGAGGGGTACCATCTCCACGCTCAAGATACCAGGAATTGATCCGCTGAACATGTTCAGCTGGCCAATAGAACCTGAGGTGTTTGGAATGAAAAAAAAAAAGATTAATGAAAACGTTTTAACTCGTAATCACCGCGAAGTCATCATGATTTAGGGCTGGAGTCTTGGTAACCACCATGATGACTTTTCCACAATATCCATACTACTGAAAGCTGCTTAATGCTAGTCTCACGGGGTAGCCTTTAGACTTCTGGAAATTCTTTGTGAAAGAATCAGTCGTGTCACCTGAGATCCTGATGAATTCCTAAAGAAACAATGAAGCCTCCTTCTTGTTGAAGAATGTTTGTGTTTCATCGTTGAAACACTGGATACTATGTTCTCTATCACAAAATATCAGCCCAATCTGTGTTGGCTGCTCCTCGTTCTCAGGAATTTCCCTCTATCGCTGTTATGAGCCCATCTTTAATCAAATCCTTCTCAGAAAAAGTCATTTTCATGATGAAAACTAATTGATGCAAAGATCTACAATAGTCAAGATGCGCACAGATGCGAAAGGATGTAACGGAAACGAATATGTTAAGGGCACGAGAGACCTCAGTCCCTGTGGGAGGTTGCGTAGATGACCACCTTTGAACGACGAGGAAATTATGAATATTAATACAATACCAAAAAAGGATTTGCTTTTGGAATGAGTGATTAATGAGTCAGGCTTTTTCTCTGTTCTCATGCAACAGTCTTCCAGCCACTCACTGTTGCGTTTTGCTATACCGTACAGCATATGTCGTGCAGTATAATATTAAGATGTGTTTGTAGCGTAACTCAGATGAAAGGTAACGCCGTAACTCAATCTCCGGTGAGGACCATAAATAACAGCCATCCTAGGTAACACTGGAGTGCAGCTGTACCGTAACTCGGGTAACGGCGGGGCCGTAACTCACACACCCGGCAGGGTCGTAACGCTTTTTTTTTTTGTGTTGTGGGCCATAAAGCCAGTAGTGTCGGTGTGGCACATAACCTTCCTGATGGCGGAGTCGTAACCTGCTGGAGGGCGCCGCCGTGGCCCCACTTGACGATAACGACTCGCAACTAAAGCGGTAAGCTAAGGCAGGGCAGGTGGGTGGCAGAAGGTAGGACATGCCACGTACCACACACTCGTCAGCCGGGACAAAACTCGTCGTAACAGAGCGGCGTCTCCAGAGGGAGTGAACACTGGTGGATCACACTCTGTCATAACTGTGGTCGGCACACAACATCAGGACACTGTCGTACCTGCCATCAGATGGAAGGTTGTTGAGGTTATACTTGGGTGAATATTACCCTGTACCTCACGCCTTGTGGGATCTGCGCCTCCTACCGTACCTTACCTCGCATCCTACAGTGTGGTTCAGACGTTGGATGTCGGTGCGACCGGGTCTGTGTTAGTCCCTTGGTTACTTGGCGTGAGTTCTCGACTCATCTACCCTATGAGGAAGAGGCTCCTGCATGAGATGAACAGAATCATGAACTATGGAGAAACACATCCTTCAAGAGATTCGTCCAATACTCGACAGAGAAGGAAATCACCTCATAAGCTATTCAGTCCACACGTTCTGTGGAATGAGGTCAATATCTCAGTTTAGCAACGTTACAAAGGTGAAGTTATGAAGCTGTCGACAAATCTGCAAAAGTCGATCACCTTCAGGTCAGTTTGCTGGTTCAGTACCATGAATCGAGAACTGTATATCAATCTTAATACACTGTAATCTAGATCAATTTAATTACTATGAGGAAATTCGGAAAAAAAGACGCGTTTGATAAACGTTGTAAAAGAAGCGAAATTCTTCCACTGAGAGACAGTAGCCAGTCCATGAATACCCAGTTTGATACTGAGTCAACAATGTATCGTCTATGCGCTTCTTGTGTGAATAATGATGATAACCATTTCGAAAGAGTAGGTTGATCTAGCAATCAACTGCAGGTAGTAAGGAGCACTGCAAACCTGTTAGAAATCTGTGCAGAATGAAACCATTCGTATAGTCTTACAGTCTCGGAAAAGAAGGAAAGTACTGACGTAGAAGTTATATGTTAACAGTATTTCAGAATAGGCAATTAAACAGACTTTTTACTTATAACTCTGGACCTTCGATCCCTAACTAGACAGTGCTATTTACCCTAAGACTAAAGCCAAACCTAACTGGGTAAATTATCTTAGTTTGACAACAACAGCGTAGAGGACCACACGCTCAGCGATGCTTGCGTGCAGGCCCCGAGCGACACAGTGAGTGGTGGGATTGGCAGATCGCGTGCAGCGAGTGTTCGCTCATGTTAATCTCGCCAATTTATGGGCCAATAGTATCACCCATGGGTTCTGTAACGCTAATCTGCCCAAACAGGTGGTTATAGTTTCAAGGTTGCTATGGGCAGAAGGTGTAATCATATGCCAAAACCCGTCACCATGATGAGAAAAGGTTTATGAAAGGACACACCGCTTCTTTCGAATATCTCTGGAAGAATTTTGCAAGATTTCACGCCTCTCGCTGATATACGTTTGACGAACACGAGCACAGAACACCACATCCCTGAACATTCCAGATTTATCAGAAAATTGACAATGGCATCCTCAGCTCAAGTCAGTTTACAAAGTTCGGTGGTGCTTTATAGTTTCTTGTTTTCAATTCAAGGGACAGAAGTTGGTCATGTGCTGCCATGACGTGGAGGCTTTGCCTACAGCTTGAAAATTTGTATAAGCTGGGAGCGTTAGGACGTCGGGAAACTCACTCGGCATCGGAGCAATGAAGCGACGGATCGACTGTAGTGATAATATAAGTTTTGACTTGACTGGTCTTATAATAGTATACACTGGAACATTATCTCTGTACCATTATCATAAAGGTCTTCCCAATATAATGAAGATGCTGAAACTTTACCATCTTGAGATAGTCATGATTTCAGAATATTTCACTTTAAAAACGAAGTTAACTTGAATGAAAATCATGTCATATGTGTACCCCTACAATCATCCCACTCACCGTCTCCCATTATGTATTTCTCTTCAATATCAGGATTTTCCTCTCAATATCATTCGCTTATTTCTATTGTTTTCTTACATTTCTTCATCTACCTCTGATTTCATTTCATTCATCGTTTTATTCGCTATTGATTTTTATTGATAAGCTTCCACCCTGTTCTATCCTCTGTACCTAACAATCTTTCCTGATAACATTTTCCTCCCCCCAAGAATTATGGAAATTCCTCACATCGCTCCTTCAGAGGTTGACTGGCACACGTGTAGTAATGTGTCCTTGTGCATCCACTCTGCACAAAGTCCTTGAACATCAGTTTCCTGTAGGCACCCCTCCTGTCGACCAGGTCAGGAAGGAAGACAGACATGTTCCTCACTGAACTTTTCTCCTCCTCCTCATCCTCCCCCATCCCAGCTCTTCTCCTTCTCCTCTTCCTTCTGTCCCTTCTCCTTTCGTCCTCCTCCTTTTCCTCCTCTTCCTCCTCTCTTTCTGCTCCTCTTCCTCAGAGCTTCCGTGAAACCTCTGTGCCTTAATACACGAGAGTGCTTCCGAGCGGAGCAGCTTTGATGACTCGAAGGAGCCAGTAGCAGACAATGGAGGGAATGGTGTGGTGGTAAGTGAGGGGGGGAGTGAGGACGGAAGTACGTCGGTGCATGCGAGGTTTGGGACTTTCCCCAAAGCAACTTGAGTATCTTTAATGTTCCTCACCCAAGGTGAGGTTCTGGAGATGCCTATAGATCATTGGTTCTGATCATAGACTCATCACAGTCCATTGAATAAGTGGCAGTTAATACGTGGAATAATCAATATGTTCTTCACGTTTCATTCAATAAGGAACAATTTATACGTGGAACTTTTTCTAGTCGTTGAGAAACGTTTTAGACAAAGAGAAGAGGGAGAGTTTTGTGAAGTACTCACATCTGATAAAGGATCATAAAACGATAGAATGAATATATTTCTCAACATACGATATATACAATGATTCCTAAGCGGGTTAACCTGTTTTGGTACGCTCCTGCAGGATAGCTAAGGCAAGAACAGCTGAAGAACAGAGATATGTTATAACCCTTTGTGTAAAACCCACAAAATCTCTTGTTGTTAGACAAGATCATTATTGTTTTCTTTTACGTTTATATAAGAATAATCATCTTTCATATAGTTCCTGAGGTTGTAGATAGGGAGCTGTGGTTTTGGTGCGCATGATAGCTAGAGAAAGGATGCGAGCGGATGTGGCCTCTCTTCGTCTGTCACTGGCGCTACCTCGCTGACGCGGAAAACGGTGATCCAGCCTAAAAAAAAAAGAATGTTACCTAATATGAAAAACGTGGATACAAAAATTTCTCATAATCAAACTCATGATTCTGTTTAGTCTTTCATGTTAACAATGACATGCTCTGCCGGGTTCCCCCTGTGACTGTTATAAATATCATATAAGATAATGGGACATACGAGTGATCATACTTAAACAGCTTGATTATAATTTTACTTGTTTTGTGTGTGTGTGTGTGTGTGTGTGGGAGGACTGTGGGTAATTGGTCGTGCCTGGTTTTAGTGGGCTTTAAACGCCATCTCTTTCACGTCATAATGAACCATTTACAGCGCAAGCAAGGGGAAATAAAGATGGAACTTTTCGTGTCTATATTCCTCTCTCTCTCTCTCTCTCTCTCTCTCTCTCTCTCTCTCTCTCTCTCTCTCTCTCTCTCTCTCTCTCTCTCTCTCTCTCTCTCTCTCTCTCTCTCTCTGATGTGTCAGCGAAAAGATCGTCAGCACATAGCAGCCTCCGTCAGCAGGCACTTGGTAATGACGGTACATGAAGAAAAAGAAAAAAGACAAATGATTTGATGTAGTTCCTAATCACTGACCAAATCATTTTGAGATATCACTTATGAAGTAGAAGTTCTACTACTTTTTGCTCAGAGCAAACATAGGAAGTCTCCAGTTTCTTGAAGGTTTCACAGACACGGAGCTTGCTTGATGGCGGGTTCACACCTCTGTTTTGCCATAACCTTGTCAGATGTCATACAGTTCAAGTCATGCAGGAAATCGAGCATAAGAGTCTTTCTCGGTGGTGACAGCTAAAAGCCTGTGAACATAGGAGGACGTACGTAATTCGTGGTCACATTTCAGAGGTGAAAAAGCTTTTTACATAGAGTCTCTCCCATGTCAGCGAATAGAGAGTGCTCTTCAGTTAATCTGTTTTTGGTGCTGCTTGCTTATATTTAATAACACCAGATCGAAAGCGTTGGATAAATGCTACAACGGTAATAGCAAAACACATGTAAGAGAGAGCTACCAAGCTGTACTGAAAAACTCGTATCTCCCAGATGATGACAGGCTATTGAAACCTACACAGACCAAAACCGGAAGCGGATACAAGCTTATTATCCCATGGTCTGACCGTATCCCAGTATTTCTATCTTCTTAATGTAAATGAGTAGGTAGATCCCAAACGTGAATATTGATATGCATATCGACTACAGTCTTTCTCTACCTCATATATCCAATTGAAATGTAAAGGATCTGTGTTATTAGCCTTTGACAACAGACCTCAGGAGACGGAAGTGGAAAGCTATCTCATAAATGAGGAGGGTTGGTCTTGATGACTGATACCTGAAAACCTTCAGCAAACATGAGAAGACCTTGTGATCGTGTCTCGCACTAGAAGGAGAAGTAAAAGTGCATTTAAATGCAGCCAAATATCAGAGGTCATGGTACACACACACACACACACACACACACACACACACACACACACACACACACATCTCTTACAGAAAAGTCCTCTGGGTCGGGAGGCCAAATTTAGTGTTGATCGTAAAACAACATTGAGGTTATTCAAGGCGGAAGGTGTTGGTGTGTGAATATCTTAAAAGCCTTTGGGAGTCAGCAACGTAAAATTAATGAGCACATTCAGGGTCATAGTTCAAAGGTCACATTTCAAAAGATATTTTGATATATATGACGTTTTACAGAGGAGCTCACAACATTTCCAGTGAAAGAGTCCATTGGACATTGGTTTGAATCCATGTCCACATTAACTGACCAGAATTCGCCAATATTCTCTGTACATTATTACGTGAACCAGATAATTTGATGTGGAAATTACAAGCAGAACTCGACATGCGCGGTGTGATTGATCATTCCAAAAGAAACATCGTAACTCCAGATATAACCATGCTTTTAAGACTCATTATTGTCTTACACAGCTGTGCATCCATGAACTGGGACTCCTCGTTTCCACCATGGGACAAAGTTCATACGTACCGTGTCATGATAGCCACACCATAATGCAATAAGAGTGTCGCATTAATCAGTTAACCTTTCTCATTAAGACAGCAGAAGACTTTCTGCTCCACGAAGGGGATGATTAATTCATATACAAACAACGTGAAATATCTATTTGAGGAAATACATCTAAGATACCACCTATCATTTAAGTCGAAATTGTCAGTCTCCTGGATTCATGAACAACAAATTAGATATACATACGAAAGTTTATATCTTCTGCTGAGGTGGGCTGTGAGACCTTTCAGTATTCGAAATATACCAATGAAGTCAACATTTACACACTGATTATTTTTTGATCCAGAAATAAAGTTTTATGGGCAGTGCGGCGGTTTTGCCTCTTCATTAGATTAATAATGTTTACCTAATAGCTCGCGAACCAGTGTTGAAAGGTCATATCAAAGGTCACTGGCTCACCTCATATCGAGATTCACCTCGACCAAGCTGCTAAAACTTCACGACCTTTGATGCGTGTGTGTGTGTGTGTGTGGTGTGTGTGTGGTGTGTGTGTGGTGTGTGTGGTGTGTGGTGTGTGTCTGTGTGTGTGTGTGGGAGCTGCCACTCACTGTCTTGGTCAAAATCTTAACCATCCACAAACGCTGTTGTTTAATAAAAGAGAAAAAGCAACTGGGCTACGTTATATAGTGTCTCTATTGAGGAAAGGAGAGATGAAACACCTTAGCATAGCAGACGTGTTGTTGGTGTGATGTACGTTCGAGGGTGACAGTTCACGACCCTGATTTATACCAGGGTTGTAGAGAACAGTATACGGCCATTACAGCTCGCGAAGTGATCAAAGCCAGAAAAAATAAATGATTGAGACTTCGATAGTGAGTGCAAGACCAGCTGGAGAAGCTGGTTTACATAATCAACCAAAAAAAAAAAAATATATAAGAAGGGTTCAGAGAAATTGATGGGTTCCCATTTTCATCATCATTTTGATAACGTTATGTATTTCTCGTCTTCAAGCAGATACAGATTCCCATTTTCATCGCCTTAAAGCCTGACACACCGCTGCCAAGACATACTAATTTCAGATACACTATGGAAAATCCTTAGATATTGCTTTCCGTTTTCTATCCGTAAGGCACGCAAGGAGATGTCTCTCTTTGAACTCTTTTTTTTTTTCTTGGCATCTTGGATGTTCCACGTTACCTCCCGTGACCTAATATACGAGAGTGCACCCAAAGAAGCAAGGGACTTTGATGACGTAAGAGGCGCAAACAGTAGAGAGCACAGAGCCCCATTGGCCAGGCGGGGTAATATGGTGTGTGTGTGTGTGTGTGTGTGTGTGTGTGTGTGTTGTGTCCGCATAACTACGTGTGTCTGAAAAGTTCTCAGGGCTGTTATCATAGCATCGTGCAGGAACTGGACATTCCTAATCTCACAGCGAGTGAGTGAGAGCAGATAAAGTCCATTTGTTATGAAAAGACTGAAAGAGAGTGTGCGGGTTTTTTTTTTTTTAAGAACAAAAGATTTTAGGAATCACTATGTTCACAGGATAGTGTAATCACGTATTTGAAATCATTTATAGTACAGTCCGGGAAGAGAGTTCTACACTCCTTGGTTCCCATGACCCTAACCTTATTTATCATCAAGTAGCTTTTGAAGCATTCGTAGACTATCAGTATTTATGGTTTTATTGTTTCGTCTATTCTTACCATCCACCATCACCATACTAAGACCTGTACTTCTTCACGCTCTCCCTAAGACGCTTCTTGACTAGCATTTTGTCGTGGTTCCTAGATGCTCCGGCTCTGTCGACGTAGTCCAACTAATTTAGAAACTTGAAGCCTAAAGTCAGTTTAAATATAACCTCCCTCTCTCCTCTCTCCTCTCTCCTCCATGGTGGACTAATCTGCAACCCTCAGCCTTTCATTATATAGCTCAACTTTCTGAATTGAAGTGTCATCTTAATTGGCCATGTCTGGACCCCTCTCAACTAGATCTTTGTGTTTCTATGGGTGCGGTGGCCAGACACGTAAGATAAAATTCAGTTTTGGTCCATGTTGTGAATAGTTAGCCAATCCATATATCTGAATAAGATTCTTATATTTGTTAGCAGACAGCGTGAGTCTTTCGTGATTCTTCTGAGAGCTCTAGCGACAGGTTGGGCACATAATCGACCTCCGACAGGGTAGCCTATATTCCTATTATGCTATAATTGCACCCAGGCCGACCTCATTACCCTGCACTTACTTTAATTGACTTTCAGCAACCATTTATCACACCAGATGTAGTGGTATATCTACGTTCCCCTTTAAGCTAACACAGTCATCGAAGTTCTTTTAATTCTCCCATAGTCTTGGCATCATCTTCAAACATATTCAGGTAAAAATTCTTCATCAATAGGCAAGTTATATACAAATAAGAAATACAGCGGAGCCAAGACCGAGCCGTGAGGCACCCCACTGGTAAACCCCAGCCTATTCCGAGAGTGGTCCTCTAACCTGTGTCCTTTGCTCCTTTCCACTGAGGCACTCTTCTGCCCAGCGAAGGAGTCTCTACCACTCATTCCTGCCTTTACATTTAGTTTCTCAGTCAGCCTCTGATGTAGCAAAGCATCCAGTCCAGAAATACACTGTTTACCCAACCAACCCTTTCATCTAAAACGGAAGTGTTTATGGAAATGTAATTAGTGAGTATAATACACACAAGAATAACATTTCATTATCCAACAAAGTAGCATTCGAGTGATTATGTAATCGTTGACACAAACTTGGTGTGCTTCATTGCCTTATAAATGTTGCATAAATTACAAAACATTGGTATTCATAAACTAAGAATAATTTGCGAGGAAATTTTACATTTATCCTCTTTGTACAGTGCAAGAGGATTGTAGGTAATTGGTGCTGACAGTTCTTTCTCGACTCTCGTACCTAATTCTTTCACGGTTGTAATGAAACAATTGTGGTATGACCCAGTTTCCTCTCTCTCTCTCTCTCTCTCTCTCTCTCTCTCTCTCTCTCTCTCTCTCTCTCTCTCTCTCTCTCTCTCTCTCTCTCTCTCTCTCTCTCTCTCTCTCATCTCATCATTACACGCTTTGCCACTTAAGCAAAACAGTACAGCGCCTGAGCACAGCGGTACATTCCTGGGGTATGACAACCTGACCTTTGACCGAAGACCTCGAAGGATGATTAAGTCAGAGGTCACGCCATCCTAGGCGTTCTAGAGCTTAAGTTATTAGAGTCACGTGCGACTGAATCATTCAACAAGCTTCCCTCATTTTGCTTAGTGTTCGTAATTACAGTGTGAATCTGAGTGATGGCAATGCTGTTCATTCTTTGGGAAAGATCAAAAAAAATATATATAGAATTGTTCCTTTTCATCTGTCACAGAGCGCAGTATAGCATGTAGATCCCCTCGTTCTTAAATCTTGGTAAATGATGATGATTTCGACACCACAGATAAACTACACGCGAAATGTATTACCCAAAAGAGTAATACACGTAAATATATATATTGCTCAAAAGGTTCAGATTTAAAGCGGTTGTATTAGTAGCTAGTGGAGGAAGGTTAACTGTGTCTTGTCTCGTATATTTTTTTTTGCCAGATCTCATCAACCATTTATTGTCATGGTAAATACACATTCAGTGGTTCAGCAGTAAAGACAACTGCCTCGGACTTTGAGACTATATTTTTCATGAGTTTACATAATGTTGAATGAAGAGCAAGCACACAAATGAGACGTTGTCATTCATTCAAGAATGATCTAATGTCATGCAACACGTGCAGAAATTGGGTTATTGCAAGACGGGTGTAGAAACGTTGACATGGAACCTGCACATATATCTTTCCATGCAACATACACTGAAATATCACCATGAAGCACGTGTTGAAATGAGTCTTTGCAACACATGTACAATATCAGTCAACTCAACTTTCTAAGGAGGTCGCTAACAAAACGAAACTATTTAGCCTCCTTGAGACTATGTCACAGAGGAAGATTGGAACACATATCATGTACGATTAAGTAGTGTAAGAACCACTAAACCTATGCAGCTGTTTTGGGAATGTTAGTCTAGCTTCTCCAAGATCATTTCTACTCATTTTGAATCCACGAACATTGTTATCTATAGGTAATAACAATGTACAAAAATGCAGGTTTTTACGTTAACACGTTATGTTGATGTATTTGAGTTACGTGATACAACCCATTTCATAACAAGTGGAACGAGTGATACGCGGGAATTCAAAGACCCCACTAGTCCATTTTGCGATAACAGAAGAGCATTATATATCGACAAAGCTCAATGTGCTGAAATGCAGATTAGGAATTATGAAAAACGTAAGGAAGAAACAGCTGTATTCTCAGGCTAACTTTAGTGCACAAGGAATTTGGGATCATTAGACTTTTCCCTCTGTTTCCTGATTATCTCGGAGTTTGACGCTTCGTCTTCACGCTTCACCCTTACCAACAGTTGCTTTGTGGAAACGAGAAGAACAGACGAAATATTGAAGAGTTTCATGAACTGAACAAGTTTTTGATATACCTGTATAAATAGAGGGCAATATTATGGCATCTTCCTCCTATTAACAGCAGTTGGAAGATAGTTTAATACTCCTCTAATCATCAGTAGAGTAAGACTTGATGGATATTTCCCCTCCACTAACACAGCAATTAAGAGTTACTTCGTTCAGTGTGAGTTGGTCTCTGTAAATGAGAACTATGAGGTCTGAGAGCCCTCGCTTTGTCAGGGGATTCCTCCTTAAAGTGGCTGGCTATTCATGAGGGATGACTGAACCATTCGTGTGTAGGGTTGCGGCTCACGCTCTCTCAGAGGATCGGATCGATTCCCCCGAGTTCGTGGCAGCCGAGCGTCCGTCCCACATATCCAGGAACACTTATGTTGGATGTAATAATAATGATAATAATGATGATGATAATGATAATAATGATAATAATAGTAATAATTATAATAATGATAATGATAATGATAGTAATAATAATAATAATAATAATAATGATAATAATAATAATAATAATGATAATGATAATGATAATAATAACGATGATAATATAATAATGATAATAATGATAGTAATGATGATAATAATAATGATAATAATAATGATAATAATGATAATCTTACCCTCTCTCTTTGATCCACTTTGTTTCTGTGAAGAATGACTGACAATTTGCTTTCCACAAGTCTCGCTACCAATCAAACTGCCGACTTGATATTTACAGGAACTGGGTATTTCTGGCAAGTGGTTCGAGAATAGACACCTGTGAATAAAGAAAAGACTTGATACCAAAATATTCAAGGAAAATAAACTTCAGAAGCAGTTGTGGTCGGATCAAATTCCGTAATGAGGGATCCAAGGCTTCTGTAGTATTGAACATCAGAATCTACGTTGGATGTAATTTTACAGGCAAGAGGATATATGCACTCACTGATATTTAACTCTCTCTCTCTCTCTCTCTCTCTCTCTCTCTCTCTCTCTCTCTCTCTCTCTCTCTCTCTCTCTCTCTCTCTCTCTCTCTGATTCCCCGATTAAAGGCCGTATGAATCGACGAAGGCGCCATTCCCTTCGACGAAAGGTCAAAATTCATTTATTCATCTTACCGATACCAAATGAGGCGGGACACCGTGCAGTTTAGTTCTTAAGTGAGAGACGTTTTAAATATGCGGACGTGTGTGTGTGTATGTGTGTGTGTGTGTGTGTGTGTGTGTGTGTGTGTGTGTCCCCTCTGCCTGGGTGGGATTAGTAATATATTAAGGAAGAAAAAAAAAAATCTTCTGACGACTCAAGTTATAAGAGTCGTTCATGGCACTTAACTCTGTAAACTGGTCAACGTTTGGAAAGCTGAGAGTGAGTTTGGGGAGATTTACCGTCTCATAGTTATGGTGGACCGTTTGAGACGAGGGAGGAGGCTGGCGTGTCCACTGGCATTTCATTCTTTACTTTAGTCACAAAAGAATAATCTTACTACACTGTACATTAGAATGAACCGATAAATCTAGTTTTACTGATGACGTTAGTTAAACTGGCGCTCTCTCTTGGTTGGTTGGTTGGTTGGTTGGTTGGTCGTTTGGTTGTTTTTTTTGGTTGGTTGGCTGGTTGATTTAGGGGCTTTCAAATGCCAGGGTCACTATGGCCGTCGAGGTCAACCTAAATACACCAACCGGAAAATCTTGAACACTTTCTTCAGGCGTTGAGATGATAATTCTAAGACTACCACTATGTATGTGGCTAATTCTCCCATGGTAATGCTGGAGATTAGGTCGAGTGTCTTTGGGAGTTTCACATAATACTGCACAACATGGGGGAGGATTCGAACAACACGCTAGAGGTGGTGTGCAAAGCGAGGCGAGGGATTTGAGAGTTATAAGTCGTGTGGATTTGGTTACAGTATGACACCGTGTACAAATAATGTATTGCTACATTTACTACATCATCTATCTTTCCTGTATTTGTTTGGGATCCTACAACTTTGTGATGGTCTGGTTATTTCCCCACAGCATTTTTTTCCTACGAAGTTTGTTATCTGTTTCACAACCCTGCAAGAGAGGTTGTTATCTATTTCATAACGATGTAAGTGTCTCGCAATAGAGTGGTCTATCTACCTTAACATCATGTGCCATTCAGCCAATGGCGTGGCTGTCTCTGGGGGCTGTGTATTTATATCATGAGATTGTGACAGTCTATCTCATGACGATTTGGTTCCTCTGCGACCGTTAATGCTTTCCCCAGAACGTGGCTATGTCCCAAGGACTTGGCTATATCCTTTCATTGTGGCTATGTCCCAAAGACATGGCTATTTCCTTTCCTTGTGGCTATGACCCAGAGACTTGGCTATCTCCCTTCATTGTGGCTATGTCCCAAAGACTTGGCTATTTCCCTTCATTGTGGCTATGTCCCAAAGACTTGGTTATTTCCTTTCATTGTCGCTATGTCCCAAAGACTTGGATATATCCCTTTGTTGTGGCTATATCCCAAAGATTTGGCTATATCCCTTCATTGTGGCCATGTCCCAGAGCCTTGGCAATTTCTCCTTATTGTGGCCATGTCCCAGATCCTTGGCTATATCCCTTCATTGTGGCCATGTCCCTGAGACCTGGCTATATCTCTTCATTGTGGCTATGTCCCAAAGTCTTGGTTATATCCCTTCACTGTAACAGTCTTCCAGAGAAGAGGTTAATCTCCTAACAAGAAATTTCCCCCCGGGAACAGCACAGACATAGCCACGATGATCTAACTGTCTAATCTCTCGATGGTATATATATGTCCCTCACCATCATCATCATCATGGGAAATCGAGAACGTAACCGTCTCTCGATGTTGACTCAACACGTATCTCACGGCTCGTGTTTCTCTGTTGATAGACAATTGTATTCTCCTTCTTACCATTATTGAGGAAAATTCTCCTGAAAATAGGACTTGATAGATGATGACACGGCGCACAACACACTTCTCCTGAGGCTCTCTTTTCTAAGGTCGTTGTCCCTAATAGATCTTATGGGACTTTTGACGTCAGAGCCACTGGATGGGTTTGGTGTGGACAGGTGAGGGTTTGGGGGGATGGGGTGCGTTTAGCACTCTCCTGACCCTACCGTCTGTCTAGGATTTCTACCTCCCCTTGACGTCTGACAGGAACAGAGGTGTAAATCTAGCTGTAAATCTGTCTGTAAATCCAGCCGTATCAAGGTGTGGCACCCGAAGACTCCAACTCTCTCTCTCTCTCTCTCTCTCTCTCTCTCTCTCTCTCTCTCTCTCTCTCTCTCTCTCTCTCTCTCTCTCTCTCTCTCTCTCTCTCTCTCTCTCTCTCTCTCTCTCTCTCTCTCTCTCTCTCTCTCTCTCTCTCAGAGCATATGGGTCGCGTAAAGTCCCCAGAAGAAAGAACTGCGCGTTATTACTCACAAGATAATACTTCCCCTCGCTGAGAAATATTCATAAGGATTCCAGAGGCGAGCCCTTCTTGTGGGCAAGACTGGAGTGTTTTTGTTTTGTTTTGTCTCTGTGATGATGTTTTCTCGTCTTTAGATCACAGATGTCACATAGCATCTATCTATCTACCTACCTATCTATCTTATATATATATATATATATATATATATATATATATATATATATATATATATATATATATATATATATATATATATATATATATATATATATACATATATATATATATATATATATATATATATATATATATATATATTTTTTTTTTATACTTTGTCGCTGTCTCCCGCGTTTGCGAGGTAGCGCAAGGAAACTGACGAAAGAAATGGCCCAACCCCCCCCCCATACACATGTATATACATACGTCCACACAGGCAAATATACATACCTACACAGCTTTCCATGGTTTACCCCAGACGCTTCACATGCCTTGATTCAATCCAAACTGCGTGATCGTTCACATCAGGGCTTCCTAACCAAGCTATTTTGATATAAGTCCAAGATTTATGTGAAACAGGACAACTCTGATGTGTTGAACCACTGAACAATGGAAAGAGGAGGAGGTGGATGGAGCGATCACATGGTCTCTCCTTATCTGCTATATACTTTCCCATTGAGGAATGATCATAGTATAAATCAATGCATCGCGTACGCAAATCGGATAAACTCCTTGTGGTTATGTCGTATGTAAAGAGAAACCTTTGTATATCATGTATCTCAGAGTATGATTTCTGACCAGGATCTTTAAGACAGTCTCCCCCAAGTATTTCCTCGTAGATGTACATTAAGAAATCTAATCTATAAAACCTTAATATTCAAAGGAAAGCTGAAGGGAAAAGGTTATCTATGTAATACGCGAGAATATATATATTTTTTCATGTGTCGTTATGGTTAGGACGCCTAACAAACAAAAGTATTTTATGTCGGTTGTATTTCACACTGGTGTTTGTTTACACGAAAGGACGGTAGCACACTCGTTGTTCACACTCTTTTACGAGACAAAAATATTATAGGAACATTCTCATGTCCTCATACTTTCGATAATTAGCTCTCACCTTGTAAAGAGTTCATCTTGAGTCAAAATTGCTGTCTGTAAATACAGCAACAGTAGTCTTGAAAGTAATGTGTTATTATGCATATAGTACTTACATGCACAGTACAGGACAGTACAGTACATAGAAGTACAGAATTGCTGTATGGGGCGGTCGGTCCTCTTTAAGCACCTAGAACATTGTTAGTCTCGCCACTTTCTTTGTTCATAAATCAAGACGTAATTCTCTGACATTGAAGAATAAAGAAGTTATATCCAGTAAGTATAGTTTAACCATCATAGGATAACCCGAAGCGGCTCCCAGCGCGTCCCTAAAGGTCCCTAAGGATTATGGGGCAAATCCTTAAAAGATATTAACAGCCTTAGAGGCTGTCGCTTATGGTCTCCATACCTCATCAGCACGCCTGGAAAGGTCGCTGGAAAGCCTTGAATAAACTACCAGTAAGACTAAAAGAGTTACTGGCAGCTCCTAACCTTCTCTTTCGTTTTCTATTCATGTCTTCTGAGTTACGGATAAGTATGATTTACCATGTGTATCTGTCTCTGCAGTTCTGACCGTATGTCTTCGTCTGTGATTTCATTTCATCATTCGTTCGTTATAGAATCTTCTTGTTTCTGCTATTGCGTATCTCTTTCTGTCTTATCTTCTTTCATATCCCTGTTCTCTTATATCTAGTTCTTAAATCGTCTTTCAATTCATAAGCCTAAACTCTCTATCTGTCCCGATTTGTACTTAACTGCGTACACGATAATTTATCTCAATCATCCGTGCTTAAGGAAAGAAAAATATTGTTTTATTCACTGCGCTAAATGTCATAGTTTCATCTCACGTCTGTCCTCAATGTCCATGATACGAGATTCTCTACTGAATATACTCCAAACATTGCCAGTGACTTGTTCCTGATCCCAGTGGTGGCAGCCGTGGCCTTTCGCTCCAAGAGCGAAGCCGCGCGAGGCTGCATCTTCGTGTAATATGGAAACGATCTAAAGTACCAATGAATCCTCTTAAGTATGGGGAATCCATCAAAGCATTGAAGACGACTCTTTGTAGCAGTGAAAATTTTCACTTGTACTTGGGTTCCAGTGGGGAATGAACGTCCAGTCTAGTCTCCTGTTAACTGGTAACTGTTGATCAGTCATAGAACCTCTGCTCTGGACATCGACTGGTGTGGTTTAAAGGGAATCAACGGCTTCGAAGAACCAACAATCTGATTCTGTATCAGTACGCGGCCAAAACGCCACGACACCAGCTGGAAGCTTATCCCGGCTGTCACTCCGGGTAGGAGAGCGAACAGAATTTCTGACGCTGCTCTTGGAGGGAGGAGAAACATGGCAGCGCACTGATGACCAATGGACAGCAGATGTAAAGCTGCTTGTACATGTTCCCTAAATTATCCCTGGTGTGACTTGGACTGCAAACTGGTTCAGTGTATATATATATATATATATATATATATATATATATATATATATATATATATATATATATATATATATATATATATATATATATATATATATATATATATATATATATTTTTTTTTTTTTCAAACTATTCGCCATTTCCCGCGTTAGCGAGGTAGCGTTAAGAACAGAGGACTGGGCCATTGAGGGAATATCTTCACCTGGCCCCCTTCTCTGTTCCTTCTTTTGGAAAAAAAAAAAAAAAAAAAAAATTTGAGAGGGGAAGATTTCCAGCCCCCCGCTCCCATATATATATATATATATATATATATATATATATATATATATATATATATATATATATATATATATATATATATATATATATATATATATATATATATATATACATCCTTTTAATGATCTGCGAAACACATTTATCTTTATCCATCCTTTACCAGACCACTCATAGAATGACTATAACAAGTCTGAAATCATTCCAAACTTCTCCTTCGTGGAGGAGAGTAACATCTGGTCAAGTTATACGAGAAGTTGTCTTTCTCCAACTTTGTAGCGGAAGTCAAATGCCAGCAAACTATGATGATGCCATCCCGATGGATCATGTCTTTCAAAGAACTTAGCGTCTACAAGAACAGCGATTTGGCTGATTCTGTTGTATGTCTCAAGAAGTCCATCTTGCTGTTCTTATAACACATGTACACAGACTTATGTAAACGCATACACAACACAGAGAGACGTTCATACATAAAAGAGAATTGGAAACAAATGAACATAATCAACACATACACTCGTAATGTAACAAGCATAATTAAGCATGAGACAATGATGTGTAAACATGACCGTACAAATAAAGGATAATATATATATATATATATATATATATATATATATATATATATATATATATATATATATATATATATATATATATATATATATATATATATATATATATATATATATACATACACATATATATATATATATATATATATATATATATATATATATATATATATATATATATATATATATATATATATATATATATATATATATATATATATATATATATATATATATATATATATATATATATATATATATATATATCATCAATACATTAAGGAAAAGGTTATTGAACTTGTTCCTTCACACCAGCCAGCAAGAAAAAAATAATGGGGGGACGAAGCTGGGGGGAATACGTAGTGAATCTATAATACATTACCCATGATTACAGATATAGTCAAGGCGCGACGCATTGCTAAAAAAAAAATATATATATATGTATATACCCCCAGCAACGATCGGCTGAGTTGTGGAGTAATTTGGGGATCATCATTTACCAACGTAACCGAAAAAAAAGAAAAAAAGTATATATATATGTATTCTAAAATCTATTTGTCCCAGATTTTAGTGTGTAATTGCCATCCATCCTAAGAAACTTAGAGTTTTTAAGGCAGAGGGAAAATAATGTCAGGTTACGTATCATGCGTGATTTCTATTTTTTTCTTTGCTTCCACCACGCAGGCTTGCTTGCCTGAGGCACTGCGTCGCGGAACTGCCCCTGGACTAGTCCTTCCTTCAGGCAAGCGGACAGCGACGTGCCTGTTGTGTCTCTACCACCGTCCCTGCCTTCTCTCTCCTCATCTCAAAGACCGAGGTCACACACTTCACATGGATCAAATCTCATGTGATACACTTCGCATGTCTTCGTTCGCATCAGCTACACTGATCGAATCTCATGTGATACACTTGTTGAGTGGATGACTGGTTACGCCAAGACGAAACTCCTTGGCTCGAGAAGAAGCATAGTGCAGGAGAGGAATCACTACTCTAATGGGCAAATTGGTTGTTAAAGGGTGTTCTCTTCCCTGGTATTGTAGAATATGCGATCCAGTACTAAGGGTTCCTATGCTGATATATGATAGTTGCGATGGAAAATAATGGAGTTCGTAATATACAGTTTTCCTACGATTCAATGATACTCAACTTTTACCTCGTTTCAGGATTGACATTCATGTATTTTGCCACTTGTTTACATGACAAGGGTACATGTTGTTTTAGTATAGAAAAGTTGGAGTCATTTTACCTGAGAATATCTCATTATTTAATTATAGTTCGCTCACTGTAGAACTTTTTGTTTTTGCACTATAATTGTAATTCAGTAAGATTAATGTTTGGTCAGAAGTTGAAGTGGAAAACTAATTCATAGTGCTAACTCCACCCATGCGTCGATGCGAGTAGACATTTACGTAATATTAGATTGAATAGAGATGATGTACCCATTTGGTAACAGCTCAGGCGAGGGACAAAACCTTCCTCATTTGTGGTATGAGAGGAAAAAGGAATTCAACCTGTCTTATGTACAAAACACCGAAGATGAAAATGACTGTCATCTTTCTCGCTGAGTAACCAAAGAAAGAATAAGTTTGAAAAAAGAACTTGAGCAGCTTTTCTCTTGCTGTAACTGCACTAACTAATGAAGAGAAGGATGAAGAGGACATCTGGAGGAAAAAAAAGGCAGATATAAACCTTCCTAAAAGGAAATGTAAAGGAAGGAAGATAACACAACTTCCTGGTATAGGTTTTAGAGAGAGAGAGAGAGAGAGAGAGAGAGAGAGAGAGAGAGAGAGAGAGAGAGAGAGAGAGAGAGAGAGAGAGAGAGAGAGAGAGAAACTGTAGGTATAGACGGACACGAGAGCTTCTCCTATACAACTACTACAGGAGAGGTCCAAAGGGAATTGCCAGTGAGACCGGTGCAGTTGAGGGGTTGGGAACACCCATTTTCGGTCAGCAGGCGCCTACCAGGGGTTCAATGACCCTCTCCCTCCCCCAACAGCTATCTCATGGACGTAATCTGGTTCAGAAAACATTATATTTGCTGCTCATCCCTTGTGATGCGGGCAGGGCCCAGTCCCGGTTAATGATATTCTGTGCAAAAACATGAGTGAAATGCGGAACGAATACCCGTTATTTTATGGTGTTTTTTTTTTCACTTATTTCTAAACGGCCTGTGTCGCTGAAGTTCTATCAGAATTACAGAGGTATTCATATCAGAAACCATCTTCTAATCTTATCAATCAAGATACAAAGGCTTGTGAGGCACAGTCGAGTTTCAAGAAGTCTGACACTGGGAGCAAATGATTGTTATCCACCTTATAAGTTGTGGATGGAGTTTCTGCTGTTAACCTGAGATGTTCCCCCTGGCGCCTGCCATTATACCTTACCATCTATACAACCTAATTAACCGTACAGTTTCCGAGAATCTGTGTCGCTCACACAAGATATACATTTTGCTATCACGAGCAATATATGTATATTGACTTCTTACGAAATCCCCAGCACCATTTCTGAGAACTTCGATCCCAAAGCCACTTTCTGATTCTCTCTGAAGCCTTCTAAGGATCTTCTCTCCTCTATAGGGGAGTTACGAGGTGAAGATCTATAAACAGTTGGTTCTGAGAATCGAGATGTGAGTGATTGCCAATCTTTTCCCTCCTCTTTCCCTTTTCATTTTCAGTGGTTTCAGTCGTCTGCACAAAATACCCAGGACTTGGTGATGACGAAAAGGATTCTCTAAAATATTTTAAGAGTCTTCAGCACATACGTCTTATAATTCTTGCATGTACAATGGACTACGAGGTATTTTGATAAGTGAATAAAGGAGTATAAATGCATTGTGGAGAGGCAGTATCATAGTACCTACAGATTTTTATCTATCCTCAAAACTGTGGCACTATGTCCACCCTCTATAACCTGACGCCACCAGACATGGCAAAGACACCAACACCACAGCACGACATCACAGCTGTGGCAGCATCACCGCCAACACCACAGCACGACATCACAGCTGTGGTAGCCTCACCGCCAACACCACAGCACGACATCACAGCTGTGGCAGCCTCACCGCCAACACCACAGCACGACATCACAGCTGTGGCAGCCTCACCACCAACACCACAGCACGACATCACATACATTGCCAATGCCACCAACGCCACAGCATACGATAGACACAGGAAGTCAGACGTCACGACACAGACGGACAACAGAACACAGCAAATTCCATCATAAATTCTCAACGGCATTTTGAATCACCCAACGCTCGAGTTAACCACAAAAAAAAAACGAAAATACTCTCTGTTAACCTGAAAGAATGAAGATATTAGTGCATATTTCTGTGTGATTAATCTGACTTTTATGATCTCATAAACTGACAAAGAAAAGTGGAAGGTCTGTAACGTGAAACACAGCGTAACACAATAAAAGGAAAGAGACATATCTAAAAAGTATATCAGCTAAATTCATTCTAATGTGGCCCCACAGGACGACATTCTAAGCATGACATTACAGTAATATAATTTACTTTTACGACTGAAGCCAACAAGACCTGTAATGGTTTAATGACTTCAGGGACACAGAGCAATAACACTAAAAGCACGATCATCAGAAACGTCGTAAGTTTAGAAAGTAAAAAAAAAAAAAGGAAATAATGGAAAGATTTATTTGTCATTGTCACCCCTAATGGTCAACTGTGTAATGAGGGAAAAAATATATAACGTGCAGTAAAGCACTCATTAAAATATCAGAGCACTGGTACAACAGAACAAAAAGCTTAATTATATATATATATATAAATGTATATATGTACACACACACACACACACACACACACACACACACACACACACACACACACACACACACACACACACACACACACACATATATATATATATATATATATATATATATATATATATATATATATATATATATATATATATATATATATATATATATATATATATATATATATATATATATATATATATATATTCATTAGTATTCTTGTAATTGAGAGGAAAGTTTATGTGCATAAAAATACCCTGCATTATAAAACTAAACCATTAGGCATGATATCATGATATTTCGTTATGTCAGATATGCTCTTCGTTTCCGTACGTCCGTTTTGAATTCATTAACAATGGCTGACGGTTTGCCGGAAAAGAGAAAATCATAGCTGCACAATTTCCAGATAAATCTAACATGCTCCATTTAAACAAGAGGTAGACAGACAGATTCAGATAGTGGAAATGTTTCAGATAGCGTCACTGTGAGGAAGGCTATAACAGAAATAGATAATCTCGAAACGCTGGATGGTTCGAACTCTGATAACCATCAGCAGTAAAGAACGAGGCAGTTTCTGCTCCTGTCTCACTCGGTGATGCTTCGAGCTTCACCAGAATAGGTGTATCTGAGTTGTTCCCCAACCTCGAGATGTCTCATGGTCGACTGGAGGGAACGCGCAAAGTTTTTGGCAGTGTATGATCGTGGGAGCAGAAACACCCAGCCCACAGTTCTCGTGTTGCGGTTGCGGGAGGAATGCGAAAGACTATTCGCTTCAGTGGCCATCCTTCAAGTGGGAGGGGAGACCAGTGGTGAGTGAGACAAGGTGGAGGATTGAAATTCACGTGAATGCTTGTGTCTTGGTTGTTAGGAAAGATGGCTTTTACTTCTAACCTCACGAATGTTTATACGTTTTCGCATGAATTAGGAATATACATATATATATATATATATATATATATATATATATATATATATATATATATATATATATATATATATATATATATATATATATATATATATATATATATATATATATATATATATATATATATATATATATATATGCGAAAAACCTTAAAGATATAAGTCTGGTTAAAAGGAAAAGCTAGTCTATAAGCGTATCCTCCCAGAGACTGCAGGAGGTCAGCAGGTTAAAGACGACAAGGAAAAAAAATAGAGAGAAGCAGTGACGTCAAGGCAGTAGAGAAAATAGACTGTGAGTTTCACATTTCTCAGTCCACCACCACATGGTCAACATGAAGGATATCTGGATGTATTTTGTTTCCTGGCTATGTTTGGAGGGAGAGAGAGAGAGAGCGAGAGAGAGAGAGAGAGAGAGAGAGAGAGAGAGAGAGAGAGAGAGAGAGAGAGAGAGAGAGAGAGAGAAATAAAGAGAGAGAGAGAGAGAGAAAAGATGGGGAATCGTCAGCTATATCCAGAGATGGCAGTGTCTATACTCATAGTGAACCAACAGACTCACCACGTCTGATGTTCTGTAGGATTTTGAGTTTTATGAACAACCCAGACTCGATATGCAGATGACAGAACCCCTCCAGTATACGTGGTACACAAGCAACGTACAGTACAGCTCAGGAAAATGCCATTTTCTGGACTTTCCTGATGATTTTCTGTCTCCAGAGACGACTACCCAGGGCTTGAGAGAACATCTTCGAGAGCTAAGAGACAGACAAACTTTTGACAGATGACCACAGAGTCGATGAACACACACACACACACACACACACACACACACACACACACAGAACTCCTGTAATCTGTGATATGACGAAAAATACAAAGCTACACAGATCCTTTTCTTATTCGTTCGAGACCCATGATATATATGTACATATATATATATATATATATATATATATATATATATATATATATATATATATATATATATATATATATATCCCTAACCCTCTCACTTTGCACACCACCTCGACCAAAACACCCTATATCTGCCACTCTGTCATCAGACACATTCAACAAACCTTCAAAATACTCATTCCATCTCCTTCTCACATCACCACTACTTGTTATCACCTCCCCATTTACGCCCTTCACTGAAGTTCCCATTTGCTCCCTTGTCTTACGCACCCTATTTACCTCCTTCCAGAACATCTTTTTATTCTCCCTAAAATTTACTGATAGTCTCTCACCCCAACTCTCATTTGCCCTTTTTTTCACCTCTTGCACCTTTCTCTTGACCTCCTGTCTCTTTCTTTTATACTTCTCCCACTCAATTGCATTTTTTCCCTGCAAAAATCGTCCAAATGCCTCTCTCTTCTCTTTCACTAATACTCTTACTTCTTCATCCCACCACTCACTACCCTTTCTAAACAGCCCACCTCCCACTCTTCTCATGCCACAAGCATCTTTTGCGCAATCCATCACTGATTCCCTAAATACATCCCATTCCTCCCCCACTCCCCTTACTTCCATTGTTCCCCCTTCTTATGTATCTTAAGCCATCTTATACCTCACCTGAGATGCTTTCCCCAGGTTTACCCTGGAGGATGATGCTCTGATATGAAGCTGGTAACCATGGCTTGTCCAGCCCCCCTAGCGTCATCGCTCCTTTGGCAACCATGGCTGATGTAAACAAGCCGGTCATTGGAGTATAGTAATGCACTCTCCTCCACTTCCGGGGCCAGAACGGGGTATCCAACGCGTTCTCTAAGGGTGAAAATCACTGACTTTGACATATATGATCTGCTTACTCTCCCGGGAGGAGGAGAGAGGATGGCCTCTCTTGTGTGGATGGGCAGAGGTGAAGGCGTTCTTCCTCCAGCTCATGTGGTACGATGGTTCCATGTTGTAGTTCTTAGATGTCGTTTCGCTCTCTATTCTGTCGGTGAAAGCTGGTGAAAGTTTGAGAGGTTTCGTTAGAGCCTAATGAATGTTTATGGGGACCATTGAAAGTTGTGGGAGTCTTTGTAAGTTTGAGAAAAGTTCAGTGTTAAAGTTGACGTATGGTAGTGAGTTATTGAAAGGTTGTGAGTGTTGGTGAGAGTTTGTGAGAGTTTGTGAGTGTTAGTGAGTTAGCGAAGGGTACATAATGAGAGTGAAAGCTACTGAGTTATTAACTTGTGAGAGTTGCTAGATGTAGCGAAAGTTGCTGAGGTGTTAATGAAGAAGACTAGAGGTGTTGGTGAAAGTTTGTGGATGTTAGAAAAAGTAACTTAGTTTTAATATATGAAATGACAGACCGCGTAATGGTCTGCTCTTGTTCCCTTATGAGCCAGTGGAGCGAGGGATTACACCTGAAAGCCTTTAAGCCCACCAACCTATCATCTTTTACACTAAAAAGTTTGAACAACTTGTTCTCTTTCTGTTCCATCACGTTCGTGGCTGAACACTCCCATAACCCCTCCACAATCTAACGAAGTATGGGAACGGATGGGTCGAAATTTTCCTTTTCGCATTCTCTCGCTTTGCATGATTAACGCACCACAACCAATCTCCATCTCCACTTCAATATACTATGGTTGAGCAACCCACTCACCCACTCCACCAGTCTATCGCATTATGGAGTGAGCTCCTCGAGCCACCATCGGCACTCTGGAAAGCGAAGAGAATAAAACCCACCTCCTCCGTTAGGAGAGTCTGGCTCCATCAGCAGCACCACTACACTGCACAAGATGTCGCGTCGGTGACAATTCTGATCGTCTGAAATATCACGGCGCCTGTTGACCGAATAGATAAACAGACGCAGTGACATGAAATACTGAATATTTCCCAATGTCGCGCTGGCTTTAAAGATCCCATTATACAATCGATATCTCTTTCTGTATTCTCTTCAACGAATCTTCCAAAATGGGTATGTGTTAGACCACCACTTACTCTACCCAGAACCTCAGTCCCTATGAATAATTTGCTTCCTTTCACCTACATCTTCATTTAATGTAACCTTGTTTCCAAGGACGTTGATAACATAGACTAATAGCCTCCTGTACCAGAGGTCTCGGGATATAAGACCTCAAAATCTGTATGTGGTTCGTATAACTCCATAGGCTACTGCTGCGTTCCGACCCCTGAAGGTCATCTTTACTTACAGCCCTAAAACAACCTGGATAATGTAGATTACTTTCAGACACTTAAAAGTAACTTAGATTACCATCAATCTTATCTCTAAAGTTCAAATGAGATCCTATGTTATCAACTACGCAATAGTAATGCAGTTTGGCATTGTATGCAGGTGCAGTATCATCAATAAGTACTGAGTGATGTAATCCCAATAGATGTAACTTAGATGCACGTTAGCTGAGATGTAAGATGAATCAAACGTTGTGATCCCTTCGTGATAGTGCGATTATATTCCTCATATCTGGGACGTCTCGATTCTCTGAGGGGGGGACGCCTTCGAAGACGACAGAACACACACCAGCCCTTCCCACTGACAATGGAACTCCCAACACATATAGACTGCAATTTCGTGCACCAACCACAGTGGGTCCTACTCAAGCAGGGTGAGAGAGCAAATGAAGTGAAGTTTCCATGTTTTTCGAGTTCATTTTCGGGTTCCGTTATCTCAAAATAATAAGTAATTTAATACGTTTAATGTATTCAGTAGATGAGCGATGAGTATCATCTTGACATAAACGCCTCAAAGTTCACCGCTGCGAAGAGCCGATCCTTCTCCTCGCTTTCTGATAATCTCTCAAGTCTTAACTTCGATTTCCCGTTTTCCTCGACAAGAAAAATTAGGTCGCTGGTTTCTACTTGACCTCTGATGTACTGGGAATGGAGAAAGAAGGGATGTTTGCTCTATCAGCGTTCCACTCCAGTGCTTCGTCAAACCATTACTCTCTCTCTCCTAATCTTTCATACCTTCTCATCTTGTGTTTGCATTTCATTTCAGTCCCAAGAATGAAGTTCCTGAAGGCCGAGATACCGAGTGCTTTTACGGCACGCTTCGAAAAGGGAAGAAGTTCAGGCTCTTGCACCTCCATGAAGCCAGTCAGTGGGGCAAGTACTCGAACGTGTCATTAGCAGAGTCGTTCAGGTATAGAAGTATATATATATATATATATGGTCCAAGTCGGACACTTTCTAGTTCCCGATGCCTCGTTTGAATTCACCTCATCACTATCGCCTCCCTTGAAGTCCTCAGAGGTCTGGCTTTGACTTCTTCCTGCATCTCCAGCCCCCAGGATGCTTGGCCTCCACCTGGACACCAAGACTGAATATACTTCCCCATGAACCTGGAATCCACCTCGACCCCAGACTGTCGTCTGACTTCTACCGAAATTCCAAAACTACCTGACCTCAACTTGACTCCAGGATGCGTGGCGTCTGACCACAACTACACTAAGTATCCTACCTACTGTCAAGTGGCACTCCACGAAACAATATTTCCTGCTTCCATCATTCGTAATACGTGAATGCTGGTGGTGTGCTGGTGGTACACTTCATATTGGTCACTCAAGCCAAGAACACCAAACTTATAGCACAATCCACATATGCAAATAAGATTCACAGACATACACACATATCCATACACATACAGGGAGATGCATACACAGACACGAAAAATACAGAAATGGACTCTCAAGCGCACGCAAGCACAAGCGCACCATTTAAAAGACCACCTCCCCTTCAACATCGTAATTCTAACTCTGGTAATCCTCCTAACCCCATATTACCAAGGGGAAATCCAGCTGGGCTTAACTTAACATTTCGGAAGTCCATAATATTGCCAGAACCCCAAGGTGAACGGCACCGAGGATTATTTCAGCACGCGAGAACCTTGGATAATACCAAAATTTATTTCTCCCTTGCGGTACGAAGAATGCACTTGTGCTACAGACCCCTGAGAAGCAAGAAGTTTTTAGATGTTTTTTTCCTTGAGCAAAACATTGAAGTAGTGAAATTTCTATTCTCTGCAGGAAGTATAATAACGTTATATATTTACTCTGAAATATTGTTGGGTAATCATTTCCATGGAAATAATCTATGGGCCAAGAAGATACAAGAGCTAGATAAACATGTGTATTCCTTCGTGAATCAGAACACTTGGATTCACAATACTATTCTCTCTCTCTCTCTCTCTCTCTCTCTCTCTCTCTCTCTCTCTCTCTCTCTCTCTCTCTCTCTCTCTCTCTCTCTCTCTGAAACTCTTGCAAAACATAGACATCTTATCTCTCCATCAGTAACAAAAACATAACTGCTATGATGACAGGAAACGTGTATCATCACAATATACAACAAAAATACAATTTCGCTGAGTCGTTACATGAATCCAATATTCTCTGAGTTGATGAGGTGGTCCATCGAAAGGTCTTCCTTGTGGGTCATCAAACCCGAAATTATGTGGCTATAAGAATGAGTCTACTGTGTCAATCGATAAGGTAATGCAAATAAGGGATTTCATACCTTATGATTACTCATACATAGGGCTACATGAGCTTCGTGGCATCATCTGGCTCAGTACTTCCCATGTGAAGTTACGTAAAAGAAAGAAAGAAGAATAGAAAAGTCCATTAGCAAAAGATTTTTTCTGCGGCATCTCGGATATTCTATATATTTTCTATAGGAAATAAAAAGGAAGAGATTACATTCCCTCTAACCTCACATAAAGCATGCTTAAGGTCTCTACACATGAAATATATATGAATAAACTTATCAAAAAAGAATCACAAATGGAAGCATTGACGTGAGCGAAATGTAGGGTGTACAACCTATAGATATTTTCCGTCACAGTGAAATGTCTCATAGTTGCTAGTACTTATGATTGATTGTTCGTGAAATGTAAGGGTTAAGAATTGTAAACTTTTTATGTTATAATCAAAATGTGGATTAGTGATTATTCATGGATGTATTAGGTTAATTCATCTGGAATTTTCCTTATCACATGTACTTAAAGTTGTACGTAACCGTAACATAAACACTTTGGTTCCAATATCTCCTTATGTGACTTTAATGGCTTTTGACCCAGGAGCAGGAGGTGAAGATCCACTTCTTCTAAAAATCATTTCACCAGCGTAATCCAAACTTTCCTTTGGCCAGGGATGACACACGTGATATGATTTCATAATGGATTATATTTCTTTTTTTTTCCAGAATAACGAATATCATCCTTTAGTCAGCGATTACGATGGTCTTCCAACACAAGTGTATCCAAGACACATACGAGACGACAATGGCGGTACGTGAACCAGAGTCTCACAATGTAGTACAAGATGCCAACTGGACATATAACATTTCGAGCGATGGAAAGCCAAACATTGGAAGATAAACCCAGAAAGTATAGACTAACTCACCCAATGTATTAGCATTCATATTTCATTATTCTCTAAGGCCTAACACCCTCATCCTAGACATTAAGAGTGTCATTATTCAGAAGCTTATCGACTACATAACATTGTATAACTTAAACACCAGATGCTCCTCGATCTAATCCCATAAATTGTTTTAATGCCGTCCAGCCCAAGGCAATATGAGGCCGCCTTGCTGGAGTTTTAACATTAGGGCCCCACGAGCGAGTGAGAGAGATACGCTACGTGCTCTAACTCCAGCCTGCGGCCACCCAGCTGAACTTAACCGATCTAGAAGGCAATTAAACTCTCAGTGTCTTGATTTCCTTCCTCTATTTGTCTGCCAAGTGAGTGTGCTTACATGAAAGTCTTTGAGGCATGAAGTGTCCTGGTCTGCATAGATGTCTACGCCAGGGTGTCAGCGTCCCCTCTCAGTCCTTAACTAACATACAACGTGCAGTGTAATCCGCCATCGGATTTGATGTCTTTGGGGTCGCTTGTACTACGATGGAGAAAGTAAAACTTGGAGACGAGGCAGTATCTTTTGAAGTATCTCATCCTAATGGTTACCACAGCAATCTAAAATTACCTTTAGGTAGGTAATGTTACCCTTTTAGGCATATCACACAGCGACATTGTGTTGGCTACACTGTTAGCCACATTGGATACGATTGCATTGGTTTCGTATGAGTTAATATGACTTCCTAGTTTTTATGGACACATACCACACTGCTGGAATTTCTGTTTATTCGTATTCATTTCCTTGTTTGCTTATTCATCAGTGTATTTATTCATCTACTTAATTTTTGAAGGGGGAGAGGCGAGAGAGAGTAAATTTTCCTTTACTTTAGATGATACTTTGTTAGTTTAAGGTAGAAATACTTTGGAGTTCTAATGATCTGAGTAACTTGATACTAACCACGGTGGATATGAGTTGATAACTATGTATCATGCAGAGTTTTCGCGCTCCCAATTGATCATTAAGCCATATATATCCTCATCATACATGGTACACTTCGTTATGAATAATCAAGTACAATTATGTTAGCTACCATAAGGGATTTCAACTCTTAAATGATCATAAAGAACCTCTTCCTATAAACGATATATATACATATATTTTTACCCTGTGTGGGATTAGAACTCCTACATATCATTCAGAGAAGAGGATTTGAAATACTGTCCTTCAGCATGAAGTACAGATCATCAGATACCCTGATACCCCAGAATATTGCGTGGGACTTATGATGTTTATAGCTATCGAACTCTGGCAGGTCCTATACACGAATCCAGCATATACAACTCGAATATCCCAGCAACATGGACGCACCTTCTGATAACCTGGATGATTATTGTCTTGCTTTACATCCGTGATAATTAACTTGCACATTAGACTATCATATGATACGCATCTCTGACGGCTTGTAGGAATATTAGATTTAGAATATTAATGTGGCAGAAGTCTGTATACTAGACATTCAGTAATGAAGTGATAATGAAGTATTTATGGTCTTATTACTAACACTCTGGTACATTTTGTGAGATTACCTGTATGTATGTCTGATACTGGATCTAATGATTATATCGTTTTCCGTGTGAATAGTTACCCAGGCTTCATGGTTTGCACTTGATACGAATCTCTCTCTCTCTCTCTCTCTCTCTCTCTCTCTCTGGGTGACCCCAGCCAGCATCCTGACCTCTCTCATCACACCGATACTGTCGTTGGCCGGCCTCTCCTCCATGACCATAACTGGACAATACATTTCCACCAACACAGCACAAACTGCCGTCATGAGGCGCCAACAGCTACTGGCCGCTTGCCATAAGTGAGGCGCTGATGACAGCTTAAGACGCAGCTGAGGGCCTCAACACTCACCCCTCCCCCCAACGGCGACGCTGAGGACCCCCTCCAGCGATTCCGTCAGGACGTAAGGTTTCTAGCCAAGTTCCCCAACCCTCACTCCAGCGGCGACGCTGAAGACCGCTCTAGCGCCTCCCTCCGGGACGTCCTCAACCCTCACTCCAGCGGCGACGCTGAAGACCCTCCACCAGCACCCTCCGGAGACCCATCCTCAACCATCGAGGATGACCTTCGCGAGGAAATACTGGGTATTATGACCTCGAAGCCTGGAAACTACAGTAAATCATCACGTAAGAGCTGATGCCCATGCCTACCATGATGAATGATAACAGGAAAGAAGGATAATAAGACGATATGAAATAAGCCACCAAAGATCTCCGGCCATGATGCGCCTCCCTCCAGCAGTCACAACACAAGAAGTAAGACATCTCTGGGTCACGAGTCATGTCGTTCCTGCTTTAGAATACTTTCGGATTTCTATACCATTACCTTCTTCGTTCCCCTCCTCAGTGAGGAGCTATATAGAAGACTTAACGCCTGAAGAAGTCGGTGTGGTGAGTTACGTGCTTGATTGAGTTCAAACGTACCTCATATCCACACAGACCGTTTCTGATCATCTTTAAAATGATGAATATATTTGTGCTGTTTCGAGAGATTGTCTTGTATTCTGTATATACAGAGAGAGAGAGCGGTGTAATGGGCTGTCGAGCTTTAAGATCAAGTGCTGCAGTGGCATTTGTAGGCCAGAAGGCGTAGTGGTCCTGAGAGACATGAGATAGGACCCTCAAGGGGATTGGGGGCAAGGATGTGCTACATACTGGGTGTTGTCAGATACAACTACAGGATCCTCCAGTTGTGTCGAGGTTCTGCATGTCAAGTGGATGTAGATGAGTCAGTAGGGCGAGGGTGTATGGCACACGACATAGGAGGGACTGTTGGTCACTTCGGAGGGCTGGGATATCTGATGGGACATGACCAGGAGGGTGTTCATGGTGAGGGGCGGGAGGAGGGTGGAAGTGAGATGAGAGGAAGGGCATGTAGGAAAGCAGTAGAGAGACGGGAGATAAATATAGATAGAAAGGAAAATGGAGAATCAATGTATGAAGCAGCAAGAAGGAAATTCAGACAAGCGGTTGGGCATCTGAAATCCCCGCCTCTGCTCTTTTTTTGTGGTGATGTAAAGTTCTCAATGTACGTTGAAATTAGCATATATGCAAATCACGTCCCGATCTTTGCTCCGACATTGGGTAAATAAATGTGACAAGCCATCCTTCTGGTATTAGATAATGAACATATTTTTTTTTGAGGGGAACATATATATATATATATATATATATATATATATATATATATATATATATATATAATATATATATATATATATATATATATATATATATATATATATCTTTCTTTCTTTCAAACTATTCGCCATTTCCCGCATTAGCGAGGTAGCGTTAAGAACAGATGACTGGGCCTTTGAGGGACTACCCTCACCTGGCCCAATTCTCTGTTCCTTCTTTTGGAAAATTAAAAAAAAAATGAGAGGGGAGGATTTCCAGCCCCCCGCTCCCTCCCCTTTTAGTCGCCTTCTACGACACGCAGGGAATACGTGGGAAGTATTCTTGCTCCCCTATCCCCAGGGATATATATATATATATATATATATATATATATATATATATATATATATATATATATATATATATATATAAATATATTTTGAGACATGCTTGTGTGTGTGTGTGTTTTGATCATAAAAAAATTCTCTCCTATCCTTTGCAAACTTTACGAGAACAATCTAAATATTTTGGAATAGAGATTGACGGCTCAGGACACATATATATGATTTTTCGCTACGTCCAGATAAATAACGAAGGAACAAACACCTTCTTTCGTTGATCTTTAAAGGCAAAACAGCTCAGTTAGACACACATAGAAATAATCCCGCCTCTCAGCGTTCTCTCTTGTGTAAGTATTGACCCAAAATCATGGCCTTTGTCAAAAGTAATTTCTAACTTCATTTTTCTTTGTAACTCATGTTGTTTAGGTTAATGTTTTCTTTGTGTTTAGAGAAGCTGTGTTTCGAGTCAGTAAAGAGATTGTGTCGAAGTATTCGCTGGAAAAAAAAAAATTATGCTCTGGTAAAGTATTTACCTGGTTTAAAAAAAAAAGATTGTATGATAGAAATTCAACCTGGTATATATATTGGCTGGCAAAAATTTTCAGTTGTGAAAACATCCGCTGATAAAAGCGCGCGCTTCCAAAAGTATTTGCTAATAAAGGTATCCGCTCTATAAGTTTGTTCACACACAAAATAGTCATCAATCCAGTTATCTTCAGGGAAAAAGTATTTGCCAGGAACACTGTGAGTTCAAAATTGTACTCACCAGTAAAAATGTTCTTTGATATAACTCTTTGCTCACCAGATCAAATGCATCGTACAATTTGTCTTTTTAAACTCTTCAATATGTCTCTCGTTTCAAAACATGGTTTATCTTAGTTGTTGATTACTATTTCGTAAACTATTGTAAATATAACGAACACGTAGGGATAAGTTTTATTCACACAGATAACTGACACTTCGTATTACATGAAAATTTTGAGACATTGTATTCTGCATTCTACACTTTATTGTTGATATGAGATGTACACAGCATATACATATATATATATATATATATATATATATATATATATATATATATATATATATATATTTGTGTGTGTGTATGTGTGTATGTATGTGCGTTTGTGTATGTGTGTGTGTGTGTGTGTGTGTGTGTGTGTGTGTGTGTGTGTGTGTGTGTGTGTGTGTGTGTGTGTTTGTATATACATATACACATACATATACCAGATCCTGCAATACAGGCGTCGGACGTGCATGTACGAGCACATGAACCAACACACAGCAATACCTGTAGTTCCCAAATAATGAAACTTTACGAAGGACCACCTAGTGTGGTGGGAGCAATCTTGGCCATACTTTCTTCCTCCGGAGTTTGGTTTATTACACAACTTTTGAATATAATCTAATCAGCTGGATAAGAAAGGAGGGGGGTAGAGAGGCAAGAGAATGAGGAAGAAGAGGAGGAGGAGAAGGAGGAGGAGGAGGAAGAGAAAGAGGGAGGTGGAGAGAGAGGATGGGGGGAGAGTGTGGCTCTAAGTGAGTGAGGTGTGGCAAGTGGTTGACGAAGGAAGGGAGTCGTCATTCTAGCTAGAAACACCCTGGCTGTTTCTGGTCTCTAAGTGGCGAGTGTGAGTGTTGCCAGAAATACCCTTGGTGTTGAGGGTCAGACCTTTCTAAGGTAAAATAGCCGGGGTAGTTTAGTGTTGGAATCAACCTCACCCATCTCGCTCGTAGGGACACCAGACATGAAACACTTACAATGAGCTTGGGATACAGCAAGATTGCTCAATATATGAGGAGAACTTTTACGGCTCTCGTCCAAAATATGCCTCCATTTGCTCACCACCTCTCCAGACCACACCAATTTGTTGACGACCTGAATAGACTGGAGAGTCAGTGCTCTACACTGTCAGTATAACAGTTTCCTTCACTGCCAGTATAACTGGTGACGCCATATTGCAGCACTCTACAGATGAGACGTGAAGCCCGACAGCAAATAGTCTCAATCATATGATGTCTCTTCAAGTAATATATACATAGTCATTCCTGTTTTTAGGAAAGTCCCTCACAAATGATATCATAAAGCTCTTATATCACTAATCACTACTGATGTACTGTACATATGTAATACCTCATCTCACCTCACAAATGAAGTGTTCATTCCTATCTGACGTCCATACTGCCAGAGGGGTTGAAAGCGACTACCCTCAAGTGATTGTCTAAATATCTTTATGATATGATTCGGTCACACATTCTATAACGTCGTTTTCTGTCATATGTGTGTGTATGTGTGTGTGTGCGTGTGTGTGTGTGTGTGTGTGTGTGTGTGTGTGTGTGTGTGTCTGTGTGTGCAAAACGTTTGATTTCATCGTGATTTGCACCATTCTTGCCCAGTTGCAGCCGTGGAAAGTTGAGTTGTATTGTAAAGGATTCTGTTTCTCAAATTGAGTTCACGGATTTGCATCACAGTGTCAATCCAATCCATTCAGAGGCCCGGCTGGTGGCGTGGTGAGAGTTCCACACTCACCAAATACAAGTAATGTCTACACCAACTTCAGGATTAAATGATCACTCCGAATTGGCGAGAATGTTGGATCATCGGGTTTGTGGGAAGAGATGAAACCAATGGAACTTTATTTTCAAAGGGATACACACACACACACACACACACACACACACACACACACACACACACACACACACACACACACACACACACACACACACACATCTCTGACAGACTTTCCCATGTTAATACCATCAAACTCATCCACTCTCCTCCCTCTTTAACACCTACACTAACATGTTAACCTTGCAATCAAGGGAGAGATGTGGCTCCGGATGATATGAACTCAGTCTCCTTCATTGGTATATAAATTTCTGGCCTCGACCTTACCCTCGAGACGAATACTTTGATCCTTACACACTTGATAACATTACAGTACGACTTGACGGCTCCCAAGTGCAAGTCACTCTCATGCAAATATCTGATGGTCAAAGAGCTATACTTATATTACTCTGTGCCACATAACTGAATTATGATTTCAATATGATGGGCCTTGATAAAGCAACACTTATAAGGTATGTTGCGTAAGGCAACATGCAGCATGGGTTTCGATTCCTGTAGGAAACGAAGTACAAAATCCTCCTCGTCTCCCGTGAGCCAGGCACTAGCGGTCTCCACGTGGAGTCTGAAGGGCGTGGCGCGTGTGTTGGCTTCGACAGATCGTCCAGCCACGTCACTCGCCAGATTCGGGAGGTTGTGTTCAAACGTTCCCAACATTCATATGACACACACACACACCCACACACACCCACACACACCCACACACACATACACTATATATATATATATATATATATATATATATATATATATATATATATATATATATATATATATGTACCTATCGAGAAAGCATCTCCGTGGACGCACCTCTCTTCTGCTCGACACCAAGCAAACTATCCAAGCAAGAGATTGGAAAGCGATTACATTGCCTGCAGGGTTGTCTTGATAGCATGCATCCCCGGGATGGAACCGCTACAGCCGCCGTCACACCTAACGGTATTGAAATGCAATAAAGAGATTGGCACACAACGTCGTGTGTAGTGTGTCTAGTGTTACGGTCCTCACGGCCTGTAATGTACAATAGCTTTAGGCTTGATAAGACCACAGGCTCCAATATATATATATATATATATATATATATATATATATATATATATATATATATATATATATATATATATATATATATATCCCTGGGGATAGGGGAGAAAGAATACTTCCCACGTATTCCCTGCGTGTCGTAGAAGGCGACTAAAAGGGAAGGGAGCGGGGGGCTGGAAATCCTCCCCTCTCGTTTTTTTTTTTTTTTTTTTTTTTTTTTTTTTTTTTTCCAAAAGAAGGAACAGAGAAGAGGGCCAGGTGAGGATATTCCCTCAAAGGCCCAGTCCTCTGTTCTTAACGCTACCTCGCTATCGCGGGAAATGGCGAATAGTATGAAAAAAAAAAAAATATATATATATATATATATATATATATATATATTCCTATGAGTCCACACGGGGAAAAATGAAACACGAAAAGTTCCCAAGTGCACTTTCGTGTAATAATCACATCATCAGGGGAGACACAAGAGATCCTTTCCAATATATATATATATATATATATATATATATATATATATATATATATATATATATATATATATATATATATATATAACCAATCGGCAAAAAGAGGAATAATCAATTATATCCTTGGCAAAGCCAACCAGTGAAGAGGTCCTAACGAGCTGGCTGGCTTGCATGGTTGGTGTTAACAACGCTGCTGGGGGAGGGCAGTGATTGCTTCATTACCGGCGTGCAAAGCTATGAAAGACCTGGCCTCCCACACCACCCACTGCCATTACACCAATTCCCCCGGCCATCCAATATCTCCAACAACCCTGAGCTATACCAGATTTACTGGCGGATCAGCGTTTTGTGTTATAGGCTGGTCTTGCTCCCGCATCTCCTCCTCTCCTCCTCAAAATTTTAATTCCACGTATTTCATCTCTGCTTTCTTGTGCCACATTTTGATTTTGATTTGCATGTACAATGTATATGTTAGTATGTGTCTGTTCGTATGTAAGATAATTTCCAAACATCTGTGCTATATGACATGTTATGGTACGAGAAACTAAACAGAGGAATTCTGTATCAGTATACGAATGGGATTTTTTTTTCTATTCTTGTTATTCATTAATAAAAGGCTATCCATACATTGAGGTTAGCTATCTAATCGTAATTTTTCACAGAATGGGTCACTTTTCACATTGAAGGTAGATGGAGTTACATGTATGATAGGAATGGTTGCAACGAATGTGTGTTTGTGTGTGTGTGTGTGTGTGTGTGTGTGTGTGTGTGTGTGTGTGTGTTACTTCAAGAGTAACTAAGTTCATCCTTCGTCAGGATATCTAAATTGAAGCTCCTAGCCTATTAATGGGTGAGAGATAGATCCTCCTAATCCATTAAGGGTAAAAGATAGGGTCTGTCTATCCTCGACCTTCCCCTATCAGTAGAAGATTAATGCTGTCTGTATCACCTGCTCTGTGTGTGTGTGTGTGTGTGTGTGTGTGTGTGTGTGTGTGTGTGTGTGTGTGTGTGTGTGTGTGTGTGTATCTCGCCCGAATGTCATCACTTCAATACCCTGCTGTCCTGGGGATTGGGGTAACGGGCGAAGGTCACTAGAAAGAACAAGCCAATGTGTCTGAGTCTTTCATAAGTGTTACATGGTTCTCCTGTGACGAAGAATGAACGTTATTAAAGTTTTCAGTCACCAGTTCATCAGTCCTCACAGTGAGGTTTTGCGATCTCATCTACGCAACAGTTTAACACTTTTACATCACATTACTTACGTTTTGTTTATTCACCTTCTGTAGATAGATAGATAGATAGATAGATAGATAGATAGATAGATAGATCTCTTCAGTATCTCCCGTATTCTCTCTTTCTTTTCCACTGTCACATCACTTTTTGCCTCATACTCACTGTTCTCCATCGTCCCTCCTCATCATCCTCATTATCAAATACCTTTTACCAGGTCATCTCGTCCATCTATATCAGTGTCACTTCACTAAGCCTTCTCTCTACTGTTCGCAGTTCATGGTACTGTCACTTCACTTCACTAAGCCTTCTCTCCTACTGTTCGCAGTTCATGGTACTGTCACTTCACTAGATAACCTTCTGGACAGAAAGGAGAAAGTCAGACAGAAAACAAGAGGAAGGAATTTATCTTTTCCCTAAGGTACACCTCGCCAAAATCTTCTGCAGACGAAGACAACGTCGAAGACAGTCGAGGAAATGATTTCCTACATCTTGCTTTCAGTTTCCCTCGCTACATCTTAGCTACTTCATACCTATGGATATCCTCTCGTTCACTATTCAGTGTGAACAGTGGATGTTTCCTTCCACCAACACACCAAGTAGGTGCTTGAAAACCTCCAGCCAGTCCCGTCGCCTTAAAGGTCTTCTGTCTCCGTAACTCCTGCAGCTTCCGAACTCAAGTGGGAGTATTTCTGCACCACCCATGGCAGATTGAAGGGGGTCGCTTTATTCATGACGGATAGCTCACTAATTCATGACAGATGCCGGGTTATTCATGACTCATATCAGACGACCTTGTACATGGCAGTTGACCCACTTAACTGTTCATGACCCATATTCCGGCGGCCGATAACAAGGGGACTTCCTGGTCAACATCATCATCATCATCATCATCATCATCATCATCATCATCATCATCATCATCATCATCATCATCATCATCATCATCATCATCATCATCATCATCATCATCATCATCATCATCATCATCATCATCATCATCATCATCATCATCATCATCATCATCATCATCATCATCATCATCATCATCATCATCATCATCATCATCATCATCATCATCATCATCATCATCATCATCATCATCATCATCATCATCATCATCATCATCATCATCATCATCATCATCATCATCATCATCATCATCATCATCATCATCATCATCATCATCATCATCATCATCATCATCATCATCATCATCATCATCATCATCATCATCATCATCATCATCATCATCATCATCATCATCATCATCATCATCATCATCATCATCATCATCATCATCATCATCATCATCATCATCATCATCATCATCATCATCATCATCATCATCATCATCATCATCATCATCATCATCATCATCATCATCATCATCATCATCATCATCATCATCATCATCATCATCATCATCATCATCATCATCATCATCATCATCATCATCATCATCATCATCATCATCATCATCATCATCATCATCATCATCATCATCATCATCATCATCATCATCATCATCATCATCATCATCATCATCATCATCATCATCATCATCATCATCATCATCATCATCATCATCATCATCATCATCATCATCATCATCATCATCATCATCATCATCATCATCATCATCATCATCATCATCATCATCATCATCATCATCATCATCATCATCATCATCATCATCATCATCATCATCATCATCATCATCATCATCATCATCATCATCATCATCATCATCATCATCATCATCATCATCATCATCATCATCATCATCATCATCATCATCATCATCATCATCATCATCATCATCATCATCATCATCATCATCATCATCATCATCATCATCATCATCATCATCATCATCATCATCATCATCATCATCATCATCATCATCATCATCATCATCATCATCATCATCATCATCATCATCATCATCATCATCATCATCATCATCATCATCATCATCATCATCATCATCATCATCATCATCATCATCATCATCATCATCATCATCATCATCATCATCATCATCATCATCATCATCATCATCATCATCATCATCATCATCATCATCATCATCATCATCATCATCATCATCATCATCATCATCATCATCATCATCATCATCATCATCATCATCATCATCATCATCATCATCATCATCATCATCATCATCATCATCATCATCATCATCATCATCATCATCATCATCATCATCATCATCATCATCATCATCATCATCATCATCATCATCATCATCATCATCATCATCATCATCATCATCATCATCATCATCATCATCATCATCATCATCATCATCATCATCATCATCATCATCATCATCATCATCATCATCATCATCATCATCATCATCATCATCATCATCATCATCATCATCATCATCATCATCATCATCATCATCATCATCATCATCATCATCATCATCATCATCATCATCATCATCATCATCATCATCATCATCATCATCATCATCATCATCATCATCATCATCATCATCATCATCATCATCATCATCATCATCATCATCATCATCATCATCATCATCATCATCATCATCATCATCATCATCATCATCATCATCATCATCATCATCATCATCATCATCATCATCATCATCATCATCATCATCATCATCATCATCATCATCATCATCATCATCATCATCATCATCATCATCATCATCATCATCATCATCATCATCATCATCATCATCATCATCATCATCATCATCATCATCATCATCATCATCATCATCATCATCATCATCATCATCATCATCATCATCATCATCATCATCATCATCATCATCATCATCATCATCATCATCATCATCATCATCATCATCATCATCATCATCATCATCATCATCATCATCATCATCATCATCATCATCATCATCATCATCATCATCATCATCATCATCATCATCATCATCATCATCATCATCATCATCATCATCATCATCATCATCATCATCATCATCATCATCATCATCATCATCATCATCATCATCATCATCATCATCATCATCATCATCATCATCATCATCATCATCATCATCATCATCATCATCATCATCATCATCATCATCATCATCATCATCATCATCATCATCATCATCATCATCATCATCATCATCATCATCATCATCATCATCATCATCATCATCATCATCATCATCATCATCATCATCATCATCATCATCATCATCATCATCATCATCATCATCATCATCATCATCATCATCATCATCATCATCATCATCATCATCATCATCATCATCATCATCATCATCATCATCATCATCATCATCATCATCATCATCATCATCATCATCATCATCATCATCATCATCATCATCATCATCATCATCATCATCATCATCATCATCATCATCATCATCATCATCATCATCATCATCATCATCATCATCATCATCATCATCATCATCATCATCATCATCATCATCATCATCATCATCATCATCATCATCATCATCATCATCATCATCATCATCATCATCATCATCATCATCATCATCATCATCATCATCATCATCATCATCATCATCATCATCATCATCATCATCATCATCATCATCATCATCATCATCATCATCATCATCATCATCATCATCATCATCATCATCATCATCATCATCATCATCATCATCATCATCATCATCATCATCATCATCATCATCATCATCATCATCATCATCATCATCATCATCATCATCATCATCATCATCATCATCATCATCATCATCATCATCATCATCATCATCATCATCATCATCATCATCATCATCATCATCATCATCATCATCATCATCATCATCATCATCATCATCATCATCATCATCATCATCATCATCATCATCATCATCATCATCATCATCATCATCATCATCATCATCATCATCATCATCATCATCATCATCATCATCATCATCATCATCATCATCATCATCATCATCATCATCATCATCATCATCATCATCATCATCATCATCATCATCATCATCATCATCATCATCATCATCATCATCATCATCATCATCATCATCATCATCATCATCATCATCATCATCATCATCATCATCATCATCATCATCATCATCATCATCATCATCATCATCATCATCATCATCATCATCATCATCATCATCATCATCATCATCATCATCATCATCATCATCATCATCATCATCATCATCATCATCATCATCATCATCATCATCATCATCATCATCATCATCATCATCATCATCATCATCATCATCATCATCATCATCATCATCATCATCATCATCATCATCATCATCATCATCATCATCATCATCATCATCATCATCATCATCATCATCATCATCATCATCATCATCATCATCATCATCATCATCATCATCATCATCATCATCATCATCATCATCATCATCATCATCATCATCATCATCATCATCATCATCATCATCATCATCATCATCATCATCATCATCATCATCATCATCATCATCATCATCATCATCATCATCATCATCATCATCATCATCATCATCATCATCATCATCATCATCATCATCATACTGCCAGTGGCAGGACGGCGTGGAAATGTATGCATGGCGTTGTCCATTCTCGTCGTGATGCAGGTTTTATCTATGAATTCTTGTTCGGATGATGTTAAACGTAAACAACAGATGTTTAGGGAAATATAACAATTTCAACATGTTTTGACACGGGGGGGGGGGGGGGGGGGGGGCAAAATGTTCGCTATGTTTCTAACGACTATTATTATAAGGTTTTGACCAACTGTGGTTGTAGTGTTATCTCTTTATAATGTTAGTTTGTGTGTTTGTCTTTTTGTCTGTCTGTCTTATCTTTTCTCTGTCTGTCAGTCTGTCTTCGCTTTTGTCTGTCTGTCTAATCTTTTCTCTGTCTGTCACTCTGTCTGTCACTCTGTATTTTTAGAGTGGATATCACCAATTTATATTCAGGAAAAGTATGGTATACAAATATCTCTACCATTGTCAAAATATGGCTGAGTACATATATATGATATTTTGTTAAGTATCTACTGAGCTTCTGTTGAAATGTGAACAAGATATCTAATATTCTTTTTGATTAATGTACTCTTATATTCTCCGGTTCTCTCTCTCTCTCTCTCTCTCTCTCTCTCTCTCTCTCTCTCTGCAGTCATCTAACACACAGTATGGGATAACGAAAACTACTTTACACAATCGCGATAGATAAAACACACTACCTCTATATCAACGATAAGCCGCAAAATCAAGAATCAAACAAAGAAAAAAGGAATCAAATCTCATTGATAAAAAAAGAAAAATAAAAGACTTACTAAATCCTTCTCTTACCATCACTCAACATGGATTCTACACGCAGGAGAACCGTCCCTCAGGGGTTCGTGAACACTGGCTGCTCCCCTCCTACACAACGAAAAACAGTCCAACGTCTTCTAAGAACCTGTTACTCTCCACAGTAGTAGCAGGTCCCGCGCCCCCAACAGGAACCTTTTCCTGACGTCAGTATTTATAGACCAGCAAGGGCGGCCGGATGCTGGGCCAGGTGTGTGTGTGCAGGTGTCTATATGTGTGCAGGCGTGTATATGTGTGCATGTGTGTGTGTGTGTGTGTGTGTGTGTGTGTGTGTGTGTGTGTGTACTACATAATCTGTCGGGCATTAGGTGCGGCAGAGGCTGTGGCTACCGCCATTATACCGTCTAAGAAGACAAGAAATTCAATCCAGATGACATATATATGATACCTTCATAAAGCGCCGATACCCAGATAGGGTAGGGGGCGTCGTAAAAGCTTTGCTTCCACCGTTGACGTATTCTGAATATTCCATATGATATCAAAATAGCTCACAATTTCCTTTTTTTTTTCTATCAATTCTTTTAATCCAGATTTCGCCAGTTTGACAGTAAACAAACAGTTAGAGCATCGAACTAAATGCATGATTGCATTAACCGTATGTGTGAGTGCAATTTTACATGCGAATCACCAGTGCAATATTTCCATTTCATTGCCTTTTATTCATCTTTTTTTTTTAGGTCATCGTCGCATTGTTGGAATTATTTTTCCAATAGCTTTTGTATCATTTTAAATTCTTGTTATTCAGGAATGTCTTTTATCGTTAGTGATTTTTATCATGCAGCCATTTTTACTACTGTATTTTCTCTCGTATTTCTGTTTCTTAATCACATCTAAGCGTTTCCAAATATCTTTTCTGTCTTCTGTTGGTTCATCCTCTTTCTTACACCATCATCGCTCAATTTGTCTCTGTCTTTCTTACGTTTCCATTGTTTTCCTATTCTTTCTTCTATCCCTCGTACTTCATTCTTTCCTCACTGGTTCCTCCATCACTGACATTGTCTTTTATCACTTGATCCACCTGTGGCCTCGTAGATATGTGGGTCCTGATGTAGCATCATCATGACCATCGTTATCAATATCATCATTATCATTATTGTCATCACCATTATCATCACCATCATCATTATTATCATCACCATCATCATCAATATCATCATTTACCATCATCGTCACCATTAGTATCATAAATATCAACATCATCATCATCATCATCATCATCATCATTACCAATAACATCATCATCTCCATCATTGTGAACAACAACATCACCATCACATCAACACCATCAACACCTGCCACACATCATCATCATCATCATCATAGTAAAGGCTTATGGGAAACCAACCCATGAGTCATAACCAGAAGTGTATACATTCAGTCTTCTAATCTTTCATGCAGTCTATGGAAACTATTTCCATCGTAATGTAACTCTCATTGATCTCTCAAAGCTCCCGATCTAACAATTTCCATCGTAATATAACTCTGATTGATCTCTCAAAGCTCCCAGTCCAACAATTTTTATCATAATGTAACTTTTATTTATCTCTCAAAGCTCCCAGTCCAACAATTTCCATTATAAAATAACTCTGATTGATCTCTCAAAGCTCCCAGTCCAACAATTTTTATCATAATGTAACTCTGATTGATCTCTCAAAGCTCCCAGTCTAACAATTTCCCGTAATGTAACTCTGATTGATCTCTCAAAGCTCCCGATCTAACAATTTCCATCATAATGTAACTCTGATTGATCTCTCAAAGCTCCCAGTCTACCTAAAGCAGCTTTATGTACTAAAACCCTTCTCGCGTGTTTCTAAGAGTCGAGACTCGTTTTTCATTCCCTCTTCATGAACAATTTTCTCCCCTACACATTAAGGAAGATAGAAACATCTTGTATGAACTTAATCAATAGTAATAATGATTGAAAAAGGATTGAATCATCCATATGAGCTAGGAACCGATGGTTAAGAATATTTAATTCCTCTTCCAACAGCTTCTTAAGTATGAGATACATACGTCAGCTACTTGGTATCACTGCAGCTGTCTGCGAGATGATAATGTTGCTTGGCGTGTAAAGGATAATGTGTGATGATATCAGACGAGTGGAACAAGAGATCACCAATACCCGATACGCAAACAGAAGATTCTAATACCCTGAAGGCGTCTTGCTAGTTTGGATCAATGAGACAGGGTTATTGCTTGACGTATGCATATTGGCTACCTACGAAAAAGAAAAATCAAAATGATGATAATGTTAACAATGATAATGATGATAAATGTAAGTAGAATTGATAGTGATAATGATAATAATGATGATAATGATAATAATAATGATGATAATAATAATAATATTAATAATAATAATGATAATGAAAATAATTAAAATGATAATTACGATGATAATAATGTTATTGAACTGGATATTACGTAGGCAAAGCAGCTCCATCATCAGATAATAATGCTGTAAATTACTGGCTCAAACTCTTGCAACACTGTAACGTATACACCTACCACACTGCACCTAAGCGGCCACAGCCAGAGGGTCTACACTGGTACCCCAAGGGAGCTCCTGGTAGTAGCCTTCTGCAGGAAAGGTCTTCTTCCCTACCACCACCACCCACCACTGTACTCGAGCCATCACCGCCCTTTGTCAGCTGGTTCACACACGCGCCCTCAAGACTCTGCAGACTTGAAGGCCCAGACAGTGCAACATGCAGCAAAACTTAACACGAAAGTTATGAATGTCGAAAGTTTGATGTGGACTACATCCATACATCCTGATCCTAGTAGATGCCTACCAACTCTCTGCAGTAGCTAATTACATTACGAAGTGAAGTGGAGCAATTATATTCCAATCAGCTTCCTAAAGGATTTTTTTTCACTCATTTCACAAATCAACACAGTGAATATTCCGTTTCATGGGAAGTAGCTGAGTAATTGAGCAATATAGACTTCGTTTTGATATCTTTCTATCTTTCGTGTATACGTAAATCTGATGACTTCCCTGTGGTTTACATACGACGCTGTTGTATCGGGACGAACAAGTGAAACAGCGACTCAAAAGACTGTGATAATCAGATCCATATATCTATTTGTAACTGTCCTCTTTTTTTTCTCTAGGACAACAGTGCTAATGGATTTTCACTTTTCTTTCTTGCTTTTCCTCACTCCTTCCCTCTTGGTCCTGACATACCCCAAGGGCCAATTAACTTGTTGACATGTTTAAAGTCGGTTGAAAAGCGTGCGTCAGGAGGATTGGTAGCTGGTATCCATCCGGTAACTGAAGATGCCTCCGATGCTTAACTGTCATTTTTCTATCTTTTTTATTCTTACCGACGTCGTCCCTATCTCCAACTTCAAGTGAAGACATCGTAGTTATCTTGCGACAGCCGGTCGTATCTCCGTCTCCCGTCGTACCTTGCAAGTAGGATGACAGTAGGAGTATATGTGTCTTACACATACGTTTGGCATACTGCACGTATGGGGAGGAGCTACATTACTGCACGTATGGGGAGGAGCTACATTACTGCACGTATGGGGAGAAGCTACATTACTGCACGTATGGGGAGGAGCTACATTACTGCACGTATAGGGAGGCGCTATACACGCGTGGAGTCTCGACTGTTCTTGCATTATCATCTCGCAGGCATTTGGATTTCCAGTGCCACTCGCATTTACCTCCTCCTCGTTTAGCTTGTTTCACATGTCCATAATTCTATTGCCTGCCGAAGAAATGGTTCCTTAAGTCTATATACCTGCCTGTGTGTGTGTGTGTGTGTGTGTCTTTTGGAGGAGGGAGATGCCTATTTCGGTATCTTTAAGACTCCTGGAGGCATATCTGTAAACATTTATAAGTAGATTAGTATTGGCTGTTACATGGAGTACTGTGTGGTTTCTTTGTTCTTTCAATTTTTGGATATTATAATTTTTCTGAACACGTTCATGAAATAAGATTATCCCCAAGTTGCTGAGGTCATTATTCCGACATGTTTTGAAGGGTTCTTTAAGATCACGAACGCCTTGGGAAGTAATAAACTCTAAAAGCTATAAACTAATAAAGCAATGAACTTTAAAAGCAATAAACTTTCTATACTTTGTGTTATTGCTTTGTAGACTACTACTCTTTATCATCAGATCTGTTTGATAAATGAATAAATGTATCACCGTTCAAAGAACATTTGAAGTATATATTTTTTTCTGTCTTTAGAATTATAACTTTCAATATTTCAGATTCTTAAGAAAGCTATGGGAACGATGTATGATTGAGTACATCCACATATATCCTACATCAACTTACTGATCGTGTAACTATAACCAAAGTCTTCCGTATGCTAAATGAATTCACGTTTTTTTCGTGATTAATAAAGGAAAAATATATATTTTCATCACAAGACACAGGTTTCATCCAATTTCCGCATCTGATAATGGACACTTTAGTATCTTCATAATGAGGAAAGTCATTAAAGACAATTCAACTTCTTTCATAACGATATGATCCATATAGGGATCCGGTTCAGGAAGTGATATACACGACCGAAGAGTTGATAACAGATAGATGAACATATGACCTCATCCTGAGAGAACACAATAACAACATAATCAGCTTCCATTGAAAGAAATTATGTGGCATTATTATCGTATCAACTTAAGGGAACAAGGTGAAAAGTTGATTGTTTACACTCAAGAGAACATTGGGCTGCGATGTACTCACAACATCACTCTTCAACCACGTCTGTTGGTATGACATCACTAGTAACACCACTTGTTATAGTGACATCTTCCACATCACTGGTCAATCAAGATCTATCGTCGTATTGTCCTCCACAACATCACTGGTCAGTCAGATCTATCGTCGTAGTGTCCTCCACAACATCACTGGTCAGTCAAGATCTATCGTCGTATTCTCATGCACAACATCACTGGTCAGTCAAGATCTATCGTCGTCGTGTCCTCCACAACATCACTGGTCAGTCAAGATCTATCGTCGTATTCTCATGCACAACATCACTGGTCAGCCAAGATCTATCGTCGTAGTGTCCTCCACAACATCACTGGCCACATATGTTGTTTGCTCTACCATCTCCTACTGCAGCAACGCTGGTTAGCCACATCTGTTGCTCCAGCACCCTCCTCCACAGTGATATTGACTACACCTAAGCAGCAGGCACTGTCGGTACACACTGCAAGGCATGATAACGCCAGAAACGAACACACTCACACACACACACACACAAAAAAAAAAAAATTATCTGAATTACTGCATTCGTTCCCCACACCTACGGAGGGGGAGTGAGGACGTGTAGCATAAACACCAGTAAATCGTAAGTGTAAGTCTCTCTCATAATGGCATTCGTAAAGCACTGAAGCCCAGGACGTAATAGGGTAGTAAACTGGGTAATATGAGCAGCAAATTCAGTTCAGGCCTGAAGACTCCTGTTATGTGGTACATCGTTTGTGGGTCTCTTACGAAGATTGAATCACAAGACACGTCGCTTCTACCCTCGTTATGTATATATATATATATATATATATATATATATATATATATATATATATATATATATATATATATATATATATACAAGTGAAAATCGTTCATGCACACATAAAGGGAATTCTCCTGTATCATACAATGTTTTCATTCTCTCTGGAAGGGGTGATATGGACAGAGTGGAGATTGACAGGCGGTGACGAGTAGGTATTGACGGGTGGAAGAGTAGAAATTGACGGGTGGGATCCGACGTGGGGAACACTGATGCAGTGAATAGTAGAGACTGAAGCGTTGCCAGCAAAATGAGACGAGGGAAGAGCGATGGATTGATACTGAAGGGGAGAGAGTGTGGTAATGTGACGTGGAGGGTAACAGGTGAATAATGATGGAAGCAAAAATGATGGTTGACGAGTGACGTGTGACGGGTTATGGATGGAGAGTGACGCGTTGCGAGTGATGGGTACAGAGTGATGGGCCATTTACAAACTTCCTCACTCATGACCTTTCATACATTCATGTCTTTGTTATTGCATACATTCCACAGCTCTGATGCAACACAAAAACTGAGCTCAGAGAATGAGAGAGTTAGATAACATGGCGTGTTTTTTTTTCAGGGCAAGGTTGCTCAGGGTAAAGAGAAACCTTTATTACCTTGTTAATGCCTCACTCATAAGGTCAGGAGGAAGCTTAATTACACATTAACCTTTTATTACACCATGAAGGTAATCTCTTGTAATTAGGATGATGATGTGTTTGCAGCAAAAGGTTTACCTTTCTTTACCCATGGTCACTCTGTGGCCACAGTCCTGTCTACGTCTGTGTCTTTTCTGTTCTTCTTCTTCTGTTCACTCGTATCCCCACCTCTGTGTCTGTTCGTTCGTGGGTCCTACTGTGTGTCTTGTATAATGTACACAGAGGTGTGTGTGTGTGTATGTGTGTGTGTGTGTGTGTGTGTGTGTGTGTGTGTGTGTGTGTGTGTGTGTGTGTGGAGCTAATGTTTCTGTGCTGATAGTCTCGAAATCAGGCCGTATGTGAACTGTGACAGTCTGTTGTTTATTTTTTTATAGAAGATTTCCACATTGAATATCATTCAGAGTGTGTGTGTGTGTGTGTGTGTGTGTGTGTGTGTGTGTGTGTGTGTGTGTGTGTGTGTGTGTGTGTGTGTGTGTGTGTGTGTGTTGATTCCTCACAAGCTCTTCAAGTTAAATGAGAAGAAAATAGATGACTTACGGTACACTTTTCATTCTCTATTTTCATTTTTTTCGGAGGAGGTGGAAGACAGGAGAACTTGACTGTTGTGGTCACTGTAGTATCCAAAACCTCTTGCTTGACTTAGCGATGCCTTGGTTCTGTTCCTAACCTGCTCTGACTGCTAGTAGTAGACACTCCTGAGTGTAGCATCACTGGAAAGAAGGAACTTATTCTTTTCCTTTCACTAAGAAACATGAAGTACATTTTTTTATATTCAGGTAACCTTGACTCATAGTGATACAGTTTCTCTTTTGCTCCTTCTTCTGATGTTCTTTTAGGTGATACTACAGGAAGGGGGTGATGTCAACCCCCCGACCTTCTGATTTGTCACGAAGGAGGAGTTTAGTTAAGAATTTCCTGTATGTTTTGATCGAGTAAGAGACACTGGAGTTTTGATGCGGGCGAGAATCTTTTTGGTATGGTGATAACTGTTATCAGCTGGAGATTTCGTGCCTTATGATAAGGTGATGGGACAAATGACGTCCCATGGGTTAACAAGGGTGGTTTCAAATGCCATAGATCAATTATAAGAAGCTGTAGACGTGGGAGATACAGTTCCCTTCCACACAGGCGTTGGGAAACATCTGTAACTCTTTTCCTGGTGCATTTTTTCGCTCTATTTTACAAAAAAAAGAATAGAATTATACGAAATATATGACCGAATTAGGTATTCATATCTACAGGTAACTAGAAAATGGGTTGGAAATAAGGTACATTAATCTTGGAAGTGGGTAAGCAAAATCTGCCTCAGAAAATCAGATAAACGTAGTCTCGTACACAGGTAATCCACCGCCTGGAAATGGGTGGAAAGAATCGTAAAGATCAATGATGGATGTACATAGTTTAAGTGCTTTAAAATAGTCTTGCTTTATATGGGGGGGGGGTGGAATGAATGTGAATCACTTTCGAAAATGAAAATAGAATTAATTTTTCACGCATGAATATCATTTTTTCTACAGTAGCCTGTGATTTATGTTCCAATATGGGAAAATGTATATGAAACCATGACAGAATTCTATACGTTCCATATTTTCCCTGTACGCTGTGTTGTGAATCATGGTAGTCATGACGATCAAAAAATACCAGTTAATTCAGTTGATCAATTAATCATTTAATGAATCATCGGATGATATAACCCTTAGAGCCTTTTTGTGAGATTCTTACAGCTCTCAGGATTAGGTACTACATTAAGTAGCAGGGTATGGCTGAACTCTTTTTGAGTGAAAAGTTTTATGACTAAATTGTACATCTATGCGTACGCTGAAGAGGATTCAACCCTAAAAGAAGTGGGAAAAGCAGCGATATAATTTGTTCGCAGTGCATGGATCTCGAAACACATGCTATATAAACAATCAGATAGGTGTGGATAACATATACTTCGTTTTATGGTCCTTCTCTTAGACATCTATGGAGCTAAACCTATCATTAAATAAGTATCGCTGTAATTCATCTCATAAGACCAAACGAAAAGTTTGGAGTGAGAATTAAAACAGACCATTTCTTTAGAAATTTTCTACTGCATATCAAGATATTAAGAACCTCGTCTAAGAAAAGAAACTTTACGTTTAGTTACTTTGGTGATATAGAGCATCTTGTCTAATTACTTTTGCATGCAGCCTAGTCTTTGATTATTATTGTAAGGAACATTTTCTTTATTAGTAGTTGTAGAATACCGTATGTAAGATTTCTGTCTTATGAGATGGTAAGACGTGATATGCAAGAAGGCAAATTGATTCTTTTTACTCACCTTTCTGTCTCACCAGACAGGATAGGTAGCCTCAGTGTCTGTCAGTTGTCGGCCTCCTGGTTAATCCCCTCCACCCACTTTACCCTCCCACTCTCTATGTTCCTCAACTTCAGACGTTGTATTTCCTCTCCTACTAAGCTGGCTCTTGATGCCTTCGGTTCTGAGTCGTCATGCTCATAGGACAGTTGCAGCCAACTTAAGACATACTCAGATGAGCAAGATATGAATCTAAAATTCGTCTAAAGAATGTACAATAGACATTCTTTTTTGTTCTGAACTGTCAAATTATGAAATATAATTGCGACGTAGTATTTCATTTTATAATGTTCATTAATCACCAGCAAGTACTTCATAGTTAATTCAGATAAGAGCGGAATTACTATTATAAAATTTCTGATGGCACAATGCATCAAAGTGCCCTTCACTTTAGCTGAATACTAAATCTGTATACCCACGATAATCTATTAATTCTGCCCACTCTTACCGATGTATTTTGCATATTAGATGCTTACTGGAATTTTAATGATATTACCAGCCTATAGCCCTAACCGTAATCAAGGATGCTTAAATCACTAATTAATCAACTTCCTGACAATGGGTGATTCACGCACGAAAATCATTTGAAATTTGTTGAAATGTTTTGGCCGATGCGTAATGACCTGTGGGTAGACTTCTTGAGGGAAATTCTCTTTACGAAAAATCAGGGAATATTCTTTAATATACAAACAGCATCTATAAGCTATAGATAAATCAGGGGGGGGGTTAAAGATAAAAATCAATTGTCTATTCAGTTCTATCTATCTGTTCTATCTATCTTATTCTATCGTATTTTTTCCTCTCCTCTGTTCCAAGCAAGTTTGCTGTACCGTTCGAAATATTTTCTTATTGTCGAAGTGAGCAAACGTCTCCCAGGGAGCCGTACCAACGCTCTCTCCTTCTCTTCTTCTTTGGCTGATAATGTAACCAGGTTGTAGGGAAACACAGATACGAGTCATCATCATCAATCATCTAAAGACATTAAAATCATGTTGCCGTCATGATGAGTATCATATCAGGCAACGGAGCAGTCTATATCAAGGCGTCTTAAAGTCTTCCTTTTTTTTTTAACTTCCCTTTCTAACAAGAAGCAACAGGAAACATGGATTCCTTCTTGCACTGAGAGTCTTTTCCACATCAGCCTCTACGTCCGTTAACGTCAAGGTCAGGAGACATACTGCCTTTATTGGGTCGTAACTTACGTTGACTATAGCTATAAATATGATGGACACACCACCATCTGTGGTGGGGTAACTACCCACTCACATCACTGGAAATCTTCTACGCGTTACTCAGCATCATTAAGGGTGTTGTATTCAAGTGTACTTTTCTCAGCACTAACACGTAAGTCATATATATAAGGCTTTTCAGTATTCATATTACGGTTCATTGTTTTCATTAATTGTGAAATTCTTCAGAGAATGATCTCTCAGAGAATGATCTCATCATCATAGACATCATAATGTACTCTCATGAGCAGGGAGAAAAATGTTCTTTGTCTATGTATTTCGTAGACAATTGATCTGAGATATCACTTGTTCGATGAGAGTCCCTGATGACTCCCACAATGCGTTTGGTCCCACGCTGATGTTCAGCATCTGCTCAGCACTCCATCGTCCCAATACCTGAGACTACTAGTGCAAGATGCTGCTCTTCCACCCTCCTTCAGCAGGGTTAGTGTTGAAGGAACCAACACACTCGATCTACCACACACCAGACCTGTCTATCTTGTTGGCTTAGTGACAGTCGCTTGCTGACGTATCAGGAGACGGTGTTTATTGTTGGAATGAGTTCGAGTAAATTGGCAGGAGGAGGATCTTTCACCTTTTGTCGAGAGCTGTTGCCTGGAGTGGTATTTGGGTCATGCATATGTATGTTGTCATAACTCACTACCAGTATGTTGTTGGTTATGATGCTGACACTGATGCCCTGTGTGCATCTGAGGTCCCCGGTGTACGTGCTGTTTGCTGTTAGTGGTGTGGTGTGTGAGTGTAATGGTGGATGGACATAGTGATATACAGACTTGCATGCCATTTTGGCATCTGTATATGTGTATAGATAGATAATTAGATAGATAGCGTGTGTGTGTGTGTGTGTGTGTGTGTGTGTGTGTGTGTTTGTGTGTGTGTGTGTGTGTGTGTGTGTGTGTGTGTGTGTGTGTGTGTGTGTGTGTCTGTCTGTCTGTCTGTCTGTGTCTGTATGTGTGTGTGTGTGTGAGAGAGAGAGAGAGAGAGAGAGAGAGAGAGAGAGAGAGAGAGAGAGAGAGAGAGAGAGAGAGAGAGAGAGAGAGAGAGAGAGAGAGAGAGAGAGAGAGAGAGAGTGCCAATTTTCTTTCCAGAAGAGATAAATCATTTAACGATCTCAGAACCTCGTGTTATCTGAATCTTTTATTGATATTGGAAGTAAACCTGGCCTTGTTCTCTCGTGAATTCTTTAATGGGTTCGAGGACTCCTAAGGACACTGATACTCTTCCAGTATGTGTGCAATCCCGGAAATTGTAATCAAAGATTCTCTCTTTTCTTCGATATAAGATATGTAACTCAGAACTTTCAGGAATTTCAGGGTCGTATGAGTTCCCTCATAAATATGTATTTATTTTTTGAGTCACCCATCCCCACTGTGTCTTTGCTAACCGTCCAACGAAATCTTTATAATCATATCATGTGAAGATTGTCACGAAGAATTGCCACTAGATGTTTGGCAAAGTATTTTACAGTTCAGCTGAAAACCAATGACATGTATCTCCAAGTATGAGAGGACCATTCAAAAACCCTGATACCTTATACATAAGCTCATCTTCAACAGAAGACATTTCAAAAGCGTTAAGGTTCTGCATAGACTCATCCTCAACAGAAAACCATTCGGAAAGCTTGAGACTCAAATATAGATTCGTTATCAACAGGAGACCATTCGAAAGCCTTGAGATTCCAGATAGACTCGTCCTCAACAAAAGACCATTCAAATGGCATGAAACTCCATATAGACTTATCCTCAACAGACCTTTCAGAAACCATGAGACTCCTGTATAGATTCATCCTCCACGTTTTCTTTCTTTTCTGTAGGCCACTGAAAAGTCTTGAGACGCTATAAAGCCAACGGAAGATTATTCAAAACCCATGAGGCTCCATATACATACCTCACACCCAATGGAAACTCACACGATGATACAAACTTTACTTCTTCTATGGCTAGAATCTGACATAAGTGCCATTCTGAGTTTACATTATAACCTTCCACTGAACACGCAAGATGCTTCCCCAAGAGGGGGGCGCGGGCTGGGGTGTTTGGAAAGTACGACTTTCCAGCCCATGAACTTTTCATACCTTTGAATATCCATAAATATATCAGCACTTTAACCACATTGCAGAAGTTAGTGGCCAAGGAAATTTAGTGAGACGCATAAAACCACAGGCAATTTTGCCTTTATGGAGATTCGTGACGGAAGACAAAGTACACCAGAGCTGTCTGTGTCCAGGAGAAGTGTACTGGAAGGTTTCTGCCGTCGTCTGCAGTTTATCATTCTCTCTCTCTCTCTCTCTCTCTCTCTCTCTCTCTCTCTCTCTCTCTCTCTCTCTCTCTCTCTCTCTCTCTCTCTCTCTCTCTCTCTCTCTCTCTCCCTCTAAGGCCTTAGTGACGACATCCATCCTTCCTAACTGTCGTTTTCAGTCGTCAGTGAACTAAGTTATCAAAGAAACGGTAACAAATTCAATATAATCAGCTTAAGGTTTCTTAGGTTAACAAATTTCCATTTCACCAACATAGAAAAAAATTGTTGTTCAGTCAGGTCAACATTATAACCGTTTCCCATGCATCACTTGTGGTTTCGCATTATCATAACACATGTGATTCCTCTTCATTCCTTCACTAAGACTGATAATCCTCCTCCTCAAACTCTCCCCGCAGCCTTAAACTAACTAAGCCTTATGTATGCTATTGTTAGGGTTCATTTTACTGTGACTGGTCTAGGCTCAATCACCTCTCGTTTTATCTGCTATTTTTTTACACCTGCCTTTTGTTAATTCCACCAAGCTAATCTCCCTTAAACCTTTGAACGACTCTCAGCCTTTCTGAATCATTGTTTCGTAACGTGATAATTCCTTAAGGCTGTACACTGCCACATTGTTAAGGATGTACATTGCTGCATTATCAAGGATGTACATTGCTGCAGTATTAAGGCAGTACATTGCTGCATTATCAAGGCTGTACATTGCTGCATTATCAAGGCTGTACATTGCTGCATTATCAAGCCTGTACATTGCTGCATTATTAAGCCTGTACATTGCTGCAGTATTAAGGCTGTACACTGCTGCAGTAGTGAGGATGTACATTGCTGCAGTAGTAAGGATGTACATTGCTGCATTATTAAGGATGTACATTGCTGCATTATCAAAGATGTGCATTGCTGCACTAGACAATGTGATATTTGGTGTATGATATAGCAGCAGTGGTAAGGTAGTGCCCACACTCCAATACACCACATTAAAAGCATATGTTTGTAAGCAATACATCAGTCTAATATTTGAGGATCTTTGAAGTGCGAAAAAGCGTTTGATATATCATATGTATATTTCATTTTTCATACTCTTCGCCATTTCCAGCGTTAGCGAGGTAGCGTTAAGAACAGAGGAATGAGCCTTTGAGGGAATATCTTCACTTGGCCACATTCTCTGTTTCTTCTCTTGGAAAATCAAAAACGATAGGGGAAGATTTCCAGCCCCCCAGAGAGAGAGAGAGAGAGAGAGAGAGAGAGAGAGAGAGAGAGAGAGAGAGAGAGAGAGAGAGAGAGAGAGAGAGAGAGACCTTGGCTGGAGCAAAAGCAGAATAGGGAATTAGTATCAAACTATTCATTAAAAGCTAAAATCAAACTGACTTTATCCTCAAATTCTTTGTTGCCGATCATAAGGTTGTACTTGATGTTTCTTAGACTGTACGTATGACAGACGAGGGCGACTGACTGTAGAAAACGAGAGTTCGTGAGTGTAAGGAACTGTTGGTAACAGTTAGGGACATAACAATGACTGGCACATACATGATTATGGGAAAAAAAAACGAGAGAAAAATGATGTGTGTAAGGCTATTACTTGGCTCCAATAAATCATCTAAATGAAAGACGATAGTGGCGATAGATTAGATTTATTTTGCACAGGGCTGATTTTTTGAGAAATAAGAGTGGTAGAAATGATTACAGAGTGTGGGGTGCGTGGAGACTGATAGTCTGTGCGTTGTAAAGTGGAAGCAGCTGTATTTGAAGCAAACGACACGTGTGTCGGAAATGCATTTTCTTCAAAATCATAAAGGAATGGAATTTCATTGCACATTAAAATGCGTGAATTACTTTTAGGTTATATTGCTCTCGATGTGGGTCTGGGAGTATGTGAGAGGAAGAGTATTACGATGGTTTTGAATGGGAGGTTGTCAGGTTAGTATAAGTGGTTAGTATATATAGCATACTGGTATTATGACTGGTTTAGGTCAGGCTGGTTTGTTTATATTGTGCGTTGATTTGCAAATGTTTATCTCTTTAGTTTGAGGAGAGTCTTCTACACTCAAGGTGCTCCATCTTGAGTGTGTGTGTGTGTGCGTGCGTGTGTGTGTGTGTGTGTGTGTGTGTGTGTGTGTGTGTGTGTGTGTGTGTGTGTGTGTGTGTGTGTGTGTGTGTGTGTGTGTGTGTGTGTGTGTAACCCTGACTCAGCTTCTCCAGTCGCTTGTCTCACATTCCTCACCGTAGTATTTCTAAGGGAATCACAGTTCGCCACCACAAGACTTGCCGTCATTATAAAGCGATCAAATCTTTCCCCTGAAACGATCTTGTGTGGGAAAATTCGTGCACGAAGCCTGGCGGGAATTGCATATCTGGACGGGGCTGAAGTCAGGGGTTGCGAGCACACCAATCTGGCTCCTGTGGAGACCTGCAGGACGGTCTAAGTCTGCCTGACAACTGCTAATTATGGAGCATCGTTGGCTAATGGTCACACCGCCGAAGATGCCCAAGAGACGCGCAGTTTCCAAGAAGTTACGAAGGAAAAACGGAATTCCTGGCGAGGTTGGGTTTCGAAAAGAAGGCGATCTGGGGGAGACGGTATTATGCAAATGTTCCTGCAGGCGTGAGTGTCTTATCGGAATAAAGATATAACACCAATTTAAGGCGGCAAAACTCGTACTATTTTACTAAACAAAATCCGATCAGAAGTTTATTGAATAATTCCGTCAATTAGTGGGAGCTGCAGCCACTGGTGTTGCTGTACAAGACATAGCGCGAGTTTTATTTGTGCCATTTGTAACGTGGATTATATTCCATTAAGAGAAGGAGAGGAATCGAACTCGTTTCCCAGCTTGGTGCTGTTACGAGGGGAGGGTCGTGGCAGATTACACTGGGTGGGAGTTAGTCACACTAGGTGGGAGTGAGTCTCACAAGGTAGGAGTGAGTCACACAATATGTGGGCGGGGTTGTTGTAGATGGGTGGGTCACACCAGGTGGGTAGGTCACACCAAGTGGGCGTATCACACAAGCCAGGTGGGCGGGGTCACTAAGAGCGCCGCTGACAGGCCGCTCAAGCGGAAGATGGATGTCCAGGAAACCCTCGACCCACCAGATAATATCTCCTGCCTCCTCCACCAACACCACACCTCTTACACTCTCTCTCTCTCTCTCTCTCTCTCTCTCTCTCTCTCTCTCTCTCTCTCTCTCTCTCTCTCTCTCTCTCTCTCTCTCTCTCTCTCTCTCTCTCTCTCTCTCTCTCTCTCTCTCGACTAAGGAACTCAGGCCCTTCTAAGACCCTCCTCAACGCCCACTTCGTATTCCACTTCGGGGGTGTGGGTCTCACTTCTTCAGGCAGATGAATCATGGAATGTCGTCTTCATACATACCTCGCTGGCGTCTTGCAGTGATTACAGATGTCCCGTTTCCATCCTTTCCATCCGTGTTCCTTTCCCTCCGTTGCTGGGAGGTACGACCCGTCTCGTGACATCCTCCTGTAAGCTACACTTGACCTGTTCCTGGCGTGCACTTTGATGTCATATTAATTGATGAGGCATGCGGGTCCAAGGGGAATGCAGAGAGGCAGCAGATACGCGAGAGGCAGCAGATACACGAGAGGCAGCAGATTTATAAGATGAGATCGAAATAGACCGAAAATGGGAAGTAGCCGAGGTTTGGAAAGCCGGAATTTCGAATTCAGAATGTATACCTATATCTGTCTATGTATCTATCCATGTAACTATCTATCTATCTATCAATATATATATATATATATATATATATATATATATATATATATATATATATATATATATATATATATATATATATATATATATATATATATATATATATATATATTGATAGATGTATATATATATATATATATATATATATATATATATATATATATATATATATATATATATATATATATATATATATAAAATCAGACAAAAATAAGTGATCCCTAAGAAAAACAATCCGTGAGCTAGAATTCAGGAACAAATGAACGCTGTCCTGAGAAAAGTTTGGAGACCCCGACCAATTTACAACGTGTCCAATAAATTTTCACCAAGAAAACAGAAGTTTCTCTTGAATTCGTTATATGTGCACAACTTTCCCTTGAATCAATACACACAGTGCGTGCGTGTCCGACGATGGGAGCCATCTATAACGAAACGTTTGTGCAAGTTATAACGAATCAAGTTTCGAAACAGCGATGTCGGATGATCATATACGTTCAGCAATTATACTATCAGTACACAAAAGAAAAGACAAACAAAAGTCTCTATGAATGAGCTGCTATCATTAAATTTGAAGATTCAAAGGAAAATAGATCAGTCAATATTTTTCATAAGGTAAAGGAAAATACTGAGCAAATTAGTTGGCAGACTGAAGCACCCCTAATACAGATGATGATGTTTACAACCAGCTCCCTGAGGTCTAGTTTAACCCGCTAAAGGTTTTTGACTTCAGGAAAACTTCTGAGGCTCCTGAAACTCTCCAAAACACATTGTAAATCAGCGAACCCCTTTTCCAACCTCTCAAAATCTTTCGTACCAGCCATAACAAAATTAGGGTTGAAGTTAAGACATGTATAGCGAGTTTCCCGAAACTTGGAAAATCCATTAAAATCAATTAATGCAGTTAGTTGAGGAATTTACTTGGGGAAAAGTTCAGTACCAAGAGGAATTCAGGAGCGGATACAAGACTTCATTCTATTTCGACGACACGATTTCATTTAGAAGTATAAGTGTGGAATAAAATGCTAGTCCCCTGAAGCATGTAGTAATATTTTGTAGATACAGTAATAGTGGTAGTAGTAGTAGGAGTAGTAGTAGTACTAGTAGTAGTAGTAGTACAAGTAGTAGTAGTGCCTGGATTGGCTCGTTAGCCACCACTTGTCTGCATGACATACTATTCCCCAATCATCTTTACCTTTCCTCAGTGTTCGAACTTATTAATCCCCATCATCCATTCTCTCTCTAATCACTATTCTAAATTCTCATCATCACTCGTCCTATCCTCATTCAGTACCCTAACCCTATCCCTCGTCACCTACCCTATCCTCATTCATTACTTCAATGTCCTAGCTTCTAGTCCACCTATTCTTTGTGCAATGAGCATTTACTCTCTTCTTCTTCTTCTTCTTCTAATATTTGACCCTCAATTCCACGTCTCTTAACAGCACTAACATCTCCCAACCCAGCCCTCCTTCTTCCTGCCTTAACCTGTCACCCTGGTAAGCCTGGAAGTTCACCACCTGGAGTAATGATGATACAGCTGGTGAGGGGGAACCCAACGCTACCAGCTGGCTGATGGGAGGGGTCCGGGGAGTGGGGGGGAATACCAGCTGGCTGGTGGAAGGAACCGGACGCAACCAACTGGTTCTCCTGTTGATTATCTCACAGCTTGATGACGTCAAAGCCAGGTGGCGCTGCCACACACACACACACACACACACACACACACACACACACACACACACACACACACACACACACACACACACACACACACACACACACACACACACACACACACACACTGAATTATGAGATAGTGAGTGCGGACGTCAAACTAAAGTTTAAAAAGTTCTGTGATAGTAGAGAAAGTTCAAGAAACGGGAGACCCACGAGTGCAGAACTCTCTCTCTCTCTCTCTCTCTCTCTCTCTCTCTCTCTCTCTCTCTCTCTCTCTCTCTCTCTCTCTCTCTCTCTCTCTCTCTCTCTCTCTCTCTCTCTCTCTCTCTCTCTCTCTCTCTCTCTTACCCATGTGGACAGAAAAGGTGAGATATTATCTCTTTGGCAAACTCTATCTTTCACAACTTCAAAAAAATTAAGTAAGTTTTCCTTTATTCGTTAGTTAAATTTTAGTTTTTGGTATTCACTACTAATTCATCACCATCTATCTGAATTACTTTCAGTCTGACATTATCATTACCTAACTTTCCTGACCTGTATGTGTGTGTGTGTGTGTGTGTGTGTGTGTGTGTGTGTGTGTGTGTGTGTGTGTGTGTGTGTGTGTATGTGTGTGTTAGAGGTAGAGAGACAGACAGCTAAATAGACAGAAAAACCAGAGCAGACAAGCAAAGGGAGGAGAAAATAGAAAAAAAGAATTAATGAAATACTTTTGTACATACAAAGGGAGAGACTGATAATACTTTCGTTGTTGCTGGATCTATTCAGATCTGCGTAACAAAGTATTGATAGTTCATCTCTGCTACGTCACGAATGTAGCGAAACATCTCGTTTGTGAGAGGAAATCAAAAGACTCTGTAATGAACCATTACGACGACTGCCCATCTCCAGACATCAATCCAGTGGCCTTGACGACAGAACACAAGGAAGAGACTTGAAACCCTTACGACTCCTTCATATAGATGTAGACACTTATTTGTTCATCTGAATTCAATCTTCCTTTTCTAGACATATATCAAAACGGACACACTGTGGTGACAGACTGAGGAGGACTTGAATAGCCTTTCTCTGGCAAAGACATTATGACATGCAAAGTTTACATCAGTTGATTTTTCCCTTTAGGGTGAGCTGTCCACAGAACAGACTTGGGAGTGACGTTAACAGCGAGAAGCACTCAGTGCTCTGGCGTCAGCCTCACAGTACACACCTACGGAGATAGTATAATGTATGAGCAGAGCCACCTGGAGCCTCCCTGTCGTATCACAGCTTTACCGAACTTGACGTGAGATACAGGAACCTGAGTTGGACGATCTCTTGTGGATTGGAGGTTTTGCTGTCCACTGTGAGACTGGATTATCTCTTGTGGGTCGAAGGTTAGGTTTTGCTGTCCTCTATGGAGGTGGATAATCCCTTACTGGGTGAGAGTTTTGCTGTTCATGACGAGGCCTTGATAGCGGATCGGTTGAACCCCAGACAAAAAGCCAACTCAAGGCAACAACCTCTCTAGCATAATGATTAGACCAACACTATCACAACAACGCAAGAACCAGACGACGACAACGACAACCAGACCAACACAACATGCAACACAACCGCCAGATCGGCACAACAGCTAACACAACAAAGCATCGCACAGGGGGGTAGGAAGGAGGGTAAGAGCGCTGGACGTAATCACAACCCTTTGTTAGGCACCCCTAATTATACACATGGGGATGTCGTTGTCCTTAATAGAATACTGAGAAAGGAGGAGGAAGCTACTACGTATAACTGTGCCTGGCAACGTTTAACGGGATTCCACTAATTATCTCCTCCGTGTGTAGCCGTCTCCATCTCCCTCTCCTGCCTCTCTCCACCGAAGTCCACCTCTCTATTTCCCGTCTTCGGCACCTGATTTTGCTCCCCTCCGCGTCCCTCCTCTTATATCAACCTCGACCCTCTTCTTACCCACAGCGTTGTTTCCCATCTCCATCTCCTCTCCCCTTTTCCCCCCTCTCCCTCTCTCTTTCTCTCTTTCTCTTTATTATACGCTTCTACGCCATTTCCCATTTCCGAGAGCGCCTGACCCGATCCGCGCAAAAGATCCCTCTCTCATGCTATTTTCCCTTCATTCCACTCGTCCTTGTCTACCTGCCCCGCCCGCCAGTGCTACCCACACGTCTGCTACCTCCAGTCTCCTTGTTTTCATTATTAATCATGTGATATAATGAACAAAAACTCGTCAGTTGATGACACTCAGTTCCCCCCCTCTCAAGGGACCTCTGCTCTGTGCAGCAGTGGATGCAGCAGCATCAACAGCAGCAGCAGCAGCAGGAGCAGCACTAGCGTCGGCAGCTTTGGTTATTAAACATTTAATTACAGCTCTAGGCCAGGCTCCCCGCACAGCTGTACACTACAGCATTTGCTCCTTTCTCCCTCCTCTTCCTCCTCCTCCTCCTCCTCCCTTGTTGCTGCACATTGGCTGCTGTTCCAGCTCAAAAAAAGAAATGGCAGCTTCGTCGAACGTTCTAATTTCAAGTGTTCTCCTCTTAAAGGGTATGTCAGGAGTTTTCTTTCCCAGTGTAGATATTCGAATCGAGCGTGAGGGAGAACCAAACGTTGGGTCTTTGGCGTTTAAGGTAATGTTGTGTGGTGTAGGCGACCACCACCCAACACAACACCTTCCTTACATGTGGATTATTAATGAAGGTGAGGTCCTCTTGCCATAATGGAAGTCTGTGGGTTCGTGTCCTCGGGTTCTACCTCGTTCCATCGTCATTTGTCCTCCTCACTCCAGTGTGTGTGTGGGTGTGTTAGGGTGAGGCTCACGCAGACGTTGTGTGGAATACGTCAAGTAGTTCTTGCTAGAGGATGGAAGATAATGCTTCAGCACTTGTAACCCTTAGTGAGGGCGTTGTTTGTTAGTGTCCTATTTGAGTGTTCTTTCCCATTACTTCCCACAACTGCACCTCCCCATTAGGCCATGGTGATGCCCTGAGGACAAATATTGATAGAGGAAAATAATAAGGAAAATGATGCCATAAAGCAATGGTTCTGTATAGCCAACCTTTCGAGCCCGACAAATTACAATAAAGGCAACGCTTTCGTTAACAGGGTTTCCAAAATAAACAACATTTCTGAAAATCGTAAGAAGAGAAAAAGATGCGAAAAAAACTTGACAGTCAATATGATAATGATAATAAATTTCATTTATGATAAAGAATGAGATTGATTGACTTAGAGCCTAACATTTTATCACATATAAATGTCAGACTCCACTTAAGGCTAAACATAATGTAACATATTGTAACCGATCATTTGATTTGGCTGTCACTCTAGAATATAAGCCTCGTTACCTGGGCGACAGCGAACCTGACAGCTTCCATAACTAGGTTCATAAATTCATAAACCTGGCGTCTTCATTTTCACTGGGAACGATACCCAGCACAATTTTGGACAGGTGTCAGGAATGCAGACAAAAATTTTTGACATCCTGATGTTACTAAGACCGAACGAAAATACATGTTTTAATGGGACGATTCATTTTCGAAATAAAAATAAACTCATGAGACATACAGCTAATTCGTGAAGACTTACTTGATCGCAATTTGGGCTGAAGAGGTGTAACACGAACGGACAAAAGCGATCGCTAGGGATGAGCTGAACGAACACCCAGCCGCTCTAATTACCTCGACACACACATCCCCCTGAGGGAGGAGTGAACCTGTATTGCCTCGGTTCCTAAATTTCGGTTCCAGTGCCTGTTAGAGGAGATGAGAGAGAGAGAGAGAGAGAGAGAGAGAGAGAGAGAGAGAGAGAGAGAGAGAGAGAGAGAGAGAGAGAGAGAGAGAGAGAGAGAGAGACCCGACAGACCCCCTTCTCTCTCTCTCTCTTACTCCCGAGCGAGAAGCTTTCTATTCTCACCACGTGGGAGGAAGGCGAGAGAGAGAGAAAAACATATTCATGTCAAGAGAAGAAAGATGCATCGTGAGTTTTAATCTCCAGGCGTCAACAGCAGCCCTTGACTCTGTCAGTGAGACAAATTTATGAAGCTAAGGTTAAGGAAACTTCGATAAAAGGCGCGCGGGGAGGGGGTTTATTCTTCTATGTTGACTCTGCAATGCGAGGCAACACGATCCCCTCTCTAGACAGTGAAGATTCCGTGCTGTTTTCTCTGGCAGGGGTGTTCAAGACGATGAGAGGGATGTTCAAGACGATGAGAGGGATGTTCAGGACGATGAGAGGGATGTTCAGGACGATAAGAGGGATGTTCAAGACAATGAGAGGGGTGTTCAAGACGATGAGAGGGGTGTTCAAGACGATGAGAGGGATGTTCAAGACGATGAGAGGGATGTTCAAGACGATGAGAGGGATGTTCAAGACGATGAGAGGGGTGTTCAAGACGATGAGAGGGATGTTCAAGACGATGAGAGGGGTGTTCAAGACGATGAGAGGGGTGTTCAAGACGATGAGAGGGATGTTCAAGACGATGAGAGGGATGTTCAAGACGATGAGAGGGATGTTCAAGACGATGAGAGGGGTGTTCAAGACGATGAGAGGGATGTTCAAGACGATGAGAGGGATGTTCAAGACGATGAGAGGGATGTTCAAGACGATGAGAGGGATGTTCAAGACGATGAGAGGGGTGTTCAAGACGATGAGAGGGGTGTTCAAGACGATGAGAGGGGTGTTCAAGACGATGAGAGGGATGTTCAAGACGATGAGAGGGATGTTCAAGACGATGAGAGGGATGTTCAAGACGATGAGAGGGATGTTCAAGACGATGAGAGGGATGTTCAAGACGATGAGAGGGGTGTTCAAGACGATGAGAGGGATGTTCAAGACGATAAGAGGGATGTTCAAGACGATAAGAGGGATGTCAAGACGATGAGAGGGATGTTCAAGACAGGGCCTTCATTTACAACCAGGGAGAGACCTCCTCCCGGACAACTTTCCTCTCGTCACCTACATGAAAAACAAGAGAACGTGGTGAGTTCTGGATGATCTATGTAAATATGATTAAGAGCTTCTTTTGACTCGCGAAACCTGGCTGCCCGAAATCTCAAGCTTATTTTTATGTCCCGGAGTCGTTCCCATCTACCACACCTTTAATATCTTGATATCATCTATCGATGATAAATTCCTTTAAAGAAAACAAGAAATGGTTGCTTGTACAACCGTTTTCTTTCACAGCTCACATTCATCGTGTGGGTGTATGTGGTCTTAGACCTAGCTAGACACGTAATACCAGACGAAAGTGATAAGGATTTTCCGTTTGGTGGCTTATAGTTAGACGCTGACAGCCTTAATGACTCCTGACAGGTAGTTGATTGCTTCAAATACCAACCAACCAACCAACCTTTTGGGGTAACCCAAACCTCCACTGATTATATGAAACTCCCCAGAACTCTTGGATTTTCTTTTCATGGTGGTGGAAATAAAATCTTTGAACCTAACTGTCTTTTCTTATGACAAAAAAAATAAAGAAAAAACGGCGATTTATCTTTACCCATATGTGTGTCTGTGTGTGTGTGTTTTGTGGGTCTATTTGTCCATTGTTTTTATGTACGCATCAAAGTTTCTTTATATCTTATTTACATACATTTTTTTCATGGGTAAAATCACGCCCCAATCAAAGGCAGATAATCACGTGTAGGTAATTACAGGAGACTGTAGCTTTATATATGTTTTTTCGAATGTTTACGAGAGTTCTTGTTTGTTTCTTGTTTTCTTTAATATTATTGCCCGTGTTTGTCCCGTGTATTAGTGTTTGTAGAGGCTTTTGGCCCGTGTTTGTCCCGTGTATTAGTGAGCCATGGCTTGTGATGAGCCAGTGAGGGGTGCACCTTGTGGCGGCCTTAATGAGATTAGCGGAGGGAGGGAGGGAGGGTTGGCTGACTCCCGGGACGGTAGGCAAGTGTTGGAGGGTCAGGCTGCCAGGAGGGGAAGAGAAGAGGGTGTGGCCAGGAGAAAATGTTTGGGCGTGAGATAAAGAGAGAGAGAGAGAGAGAGAGAGAGAGAGAGAGAGAGAGAGAGAGAGAGAGAGAGAGAGAGAGAGAGAGAGAGAGAGAGAGAGAGAGAGAATGAAAGAAAGACAGGGAGGGGGACTTTCCCAGCAAGAGGGGAAACAAAGTAGTGCAACAGAGAGAGAGAGAGAGAGAGAGAGAGAGAGAGAGAGAGAGAGACCCGGGAAGAAGATATTTGATGATGAAGTACAGGTGAGAGATTTTACCGAGGGGACGTACAGACAGGAGAGGGAACTTTTACGGGAAACTGTTATGAGGGTAACAGAGTGTGTGAGGAAATAACAGGAAATGAACAGTTGGGTAAAAACGACCTACAACAGAGCCAGGAGGAGCAGGGGAGACCCGTCATCCTGCAGTGAGGGATATATATATATATATATATATATATATATATATATATATATATATATATATATATATATATATATATATATATATATATATATACATATATATTGCAAAGGATCACAATTTTTCGCTTGATCAAGTATATTCCTATGAATGTCCACGGGGAAAATGGAACACAGTAAGTTCCCAAGTGGACTTTCGTGTAATAATCACATCAGGGGAGACACAAGAGAGAAATATCAGTCAGTTGATATACATCGAAGAGACGTAGCTAAGACCCCATTTGGTAAACATGCGATTGTTTCATTTTCCCCGTGTACTCATAGGAAAATATATATATTATATTTATCATTTATTTTGCTTTGTCGCTGTCTCCCGCGTTGGCGAGGTAGCGCAAGGAAACAGACGAAAGAAATGGCCCAACCCACCCCCATACACATGTATATACATACACGTCCACACACGCAAATATACATACCTATACATCTCAATGTACACATATATATACACACACAGACACATGCATATATACCCATGCACACAATTCACACTGTCTGCCTTTATCCATTCCCATCGCCACCTCGCCACATATATATATATATATATATATATATATATATATATATATATATATATATATATATATATATATATATATCAGTACATGGACTGCTTACCTCAGCGTTCGTTGAGTCAGCCACGCCTCCCATCTTGGTCAAGGATTTCCCGCGTGATGCATAACAAACGCTTCGTGACAAACACCAACAGACTGCAAATGGAATTTTCTGGTGAGTTTTTAATTAGTTCGGTGCCAGTTTAATTGGTTCGTTCTTCATGACGTCGTCCCCCTCCATTTCCCAGTGCCATGAGTACGGGAAGTAAACACGATCAGTGGAAATAGAGAGGTTACGTGTGATTAACGTGGAGGATGAATTTATGCCATTTTGTTGCTGAAACTTTGCCTGTGGAGGAGGTCATTTCCACTGTCACGTTAAACAAGAAACTGGAGATGAGAATACCCAGACAAACTGCTGAAGTTATTATGAAAGGAGATGATTGATTAAATCATAACTTTAACTATTTTATCCCATCAATCAATAAGTAATTTCGTGTTGTATCGCCTCATACTATTACAAACAATTTTATACGTGTTGGTATTTGTATATGTTTGTGTAAAAGGCATATGAGCTGAAATTAGTGTTCAGGAACTTCAGAAGCAATGATAATAAACGCATTTGTCACGACACAGAACTATACACATAATTTTCCAGAGTATTGTGTTATCTAAAAGCTTGAAATTTGGAATTAGTGTAAAATTGTACACACACACACACACACACACACACACACACATATATATATATATTTTTTTTTTTTTTTTTTTTTTTTTTTATACTTTGTCGCTGTCTCCCGCGTTTGCGAGGTAGCGCAAGGAAACAGACGAAAGAAATGGCCCCCCCCCCCCCCCCATACACATGTACATACACACGTCCACACACGCAAATATACATACCTACACAGCTTTCCATGGTTTACCCCAGACGCTTCACATGCCTTGATTCAATCCACTGACAGCACGTCAACCCCTGTATACCACATCGCTCCAATTCACTCTATTCCTTGCCCTCCTTTCACCCTCCTGCATGTTCAGGCCCCGATCACACAAAATCTTTTTCACTCCATCTTTCCACCTCCAATTTGGTCTCCCTCTTCTCCTCGTTCCCTCCACCTCCGACACATATATCCTCTTGGTCAATCTTTCCTCACTCATTCTCTCCATGTGCCCAAACCATTTCAAAACACCCTCTTCTGCTCTCTCAACCACGCTCTTTTTATTTCCACACATCTCTCTTACCCTTACGTTACTTACTCGATCAAACCACCTCACACCACACATTGTCCTCAAACATCTCATTTCCAGCACATCCATCCTCCTGCGCACATCTCTATCCATAGCCCACGCCTCGCAACCATACAACATTGTTGGAACCACTATTCCTTCAAACATACCCATTTTTGCTTTCCGAGATAATGTTCTCGACTTCCACACATTTTTCAAGGCTCCCAAAATTTTCGCCCCCTCCCCCACCCTATGATCCACTTCCGCTTCCATGGTTCCATCCGCTGACAGATCCACTCCCAGATATCTAAAACACTTCACTTCCTCCAGTTTTTCTCCATTCAAACTCACCTCCCAATTGACTTGACCCTCACCCCTACTGTACCTAATAACCTTGCTCTTATTCACATTTACTCTTAACTTTCTTCTTCCACACACTTTACCAAACTCAGTCACCAGCTTCTGCAGTTTCTCACATGAATCAGCCACCAGCGCTGTATCATCAGCGAACAACAACTGACTCACTTCCCAAGCTCTCTCATCCCCAACAGACTTCATACTTGCCCCTCTTTCCAGGACTCTTGCATTTACCTCCCTAACAACCCCATCCATAAACAAATTAAACAACCATGGAGACATCACACACCCCTGCCGCAAACCTACATATATATATATATATATATATATATATATATATATATATATATATATATATATATATATATATATATATATATATCAGTACATGTACTGCTTACCTCAGCGTTCGTTGAGCCAACCACGCCTCCCATCTTGGTCAAGGATTTCCCGCGTGATGCATGACAAACGCTTCGTGACAAACACCAGCAGACTGCAAATGGAATTTTCTGGTGAGTTTTTAATTAGTTCGGTGCCAGTTTAATTGGTTCGTTCTTCATGACGTCGTCCCCCTCCATTTCCCAGTGCCATTAGTACGGGAAGTAAACACGATCAGTGGAAATAGAGAGGTTACGTGTGATTAACGTGGAGGATGAATTTATGCCATTTTGTTGCTGAAACTTTGCCTATGGAGGAGGTCATTTCCACTGTCACATGAAACAAGAAACTGGAGATGAGAATACCCAGACAAACTGCTGAAGTTATTATGAAAGGAAATGATTGATTAAATCATAACTTTAACTATTTTATCCCATCAATCAATAAGTAATTTCGTGTTGTATCGCTTCATACTATTGCAAACAATTATATACGTGTTGGTATTTGTATATGTTTGTGTAAAAGGCATATGAGCTGAAATTAGTGTTGAGGAACTTCAGAAGCAATGATAATAAAAGCATTTGTCACGACACAGAACTATACACATAATTTTCCATAGGATTGTGTTATCTAAAAGCTTGAAATTTGGAATTAGTGTAAAATTGTACACACACACACACACACACACACACACACACACACACACACACATATATATATATATATATATATATATATATATATATATATATATATATATATATATATATATATATATATATATATATATATATATATATATATATATATGTGTGTGTGTGTGTGTGTGTGTGTGTGTGTGTGTGTGTGTTTATATGAGAGAGAGAGAGAGAGAGAGAGAGAGAGAGAGAGAGAGAGAGAGAGAGAGAGAGAGAGAGAGAGAGAGAGAGAGAGAGAATATTTGAGGACATATGACATTTCCCGACAAATATACTGTTTCACAAAACCATATTTAGCAACGAGAAGATGGCGTCACCCAACCCGAAAACAAAAAAGTGAGGGACTTGAGCAGAGGAACGGGAATAACAACTGATGTGAGACGAGAGAGAGAAAAAAAAAGAAAAGAAAAAGAAAACGGCAGATCAATACCAACATGACAACTGGTGGTCATGAGTTATGAAAACATACCACTGAACAAGAGGTGCAGACACACGCGATCCTCACTCACACACACAGTGAGTCAGTCAGTCCACTGAGAACACATCTTGTGCTCTTAGAATACTCGTATCTGCGCGTGTACACGTCCAGGGTATAGGCACGCTATGTCAGATTGACCCTCTCTTACAGATGTAGTTAGAGAAATATAAGAATAGAAAAAAATCGAATATATATATATATATATATATATATATATATATATATATATATATATATATATATATATATATATATATATATATATATATATATATATATATATATATATATATATATATATATATATATATATATATATGTATGTATTCTCAAAAATACATATCATTCATTAAGCAACACTGTAAATGATCTTTAGATGATAAGGAAAATTAACTTCATTGATGTGTATTAAGATATCACGAACGTACCCAGATATGATACACTTCTCTTCATGTACGAATTACGGCCCCGGAGACGATATGCCAAACCACTTGAAATTCGAGGAAAAACGAAGATGATTCACACCCACCCACACACACACACACACACACACACACACACACCGGTCATCCTACCAGAACACCACCAGCACTAACAAGGAACATGGACCAAGTGATTACAAGCGGACATGTCGTCCTTATGATGGGAACGAAGGACCCAGATCAAGTGGTAACAATTCTTGGTCAGAGTTCATACAACCTTGGGTTAAAGTATCTTGTTAGGAGTAATCGGCTTATGTTCGTTTGTGACTGTCTGGTGTTGCCAGTGTCCTGACACCGTGAGTTTTCAAGTTAATGAACTGTGTTGTGTTTTTGACAGTGCTCCGGTTTCGAAGCCTCGGTGGTCCCATGTGGATGTCGTCATCTGAAACATTAGAATGAACGGTGACGAGAGGTGGAAAGTGTTTACTGTGTTGGTTTATTGGAGATCTAGAACTGAACTATTGATTGTGTGAAATTTTCTTTGTAGATATATATATATATATATATATATATATATATATATATATATATATATATATATATATATATATATATATATATATATATATATATATATATATATATATATATATATATATATATATTCTTATGAGTTCACGGGGAAAATGAAACACGATAAGTTCCCAAGTGCACTTTCGTGTAATAATCATATCATTAGGGGAGACACAAGAGAGAAATATGTCAGTTTATATACAACGAAGAGATGTAGCTAGGACGCCAGTGTTCTTACAATTACACGTCATGAAGGCATGATGGTCACTGGTATGCTGGTAAGATCTTCAGCGTCTTCTATACTTACATCTTATAGAAAACGGATTACTTGTGTCTTACTGATGAAATGACTGCAGCCAGATGTCTATTACGAAGATAAGCTATAGCGGTCCTTCATAGTTACTTTCTTACCCTAGCTAATATTTGGAGTAAGGTCGTTCAAACGTGTGTAAGTATGCAGGCAGGAATTACAGGAAGGATATTGGTCCGTCTGCAATGCTCTTACGTCTTGAGATTTAATATCCTTTCCAGGTCATCCCTTCTTTTTCCTTCCTCTTTACATAAGCGCGACGGAAAATCGGATCTCCTTTTCCTCGCGGGACGGAAAATCCTGATACATTTCACTGAAGGCTAAATCTTCAAGTCCCACTCGGGATAAGTACTCTCATCCTTTCTAAATGAACCAATGGAGGAAGATGAGGAGGAGGCGGAGGCTTCCCCATCCTTTCCTTGGCTTCGCCCAAGTCGTTCAGTGCAGGCGAAAATACGACAGATGTCCTGATGGTTATCATGAACTAAGCCATTTCTGGATCTCTTCCGTATTGCAAGATATATGACTTGAGTTTCAGGTTCGTTGGCAAAGTCCGCAGCCAAGAAACATATGTACTAATCAGAAATAAGAGTATTTATGCACAAAGATAAAAAGATTGTATGAATAGATATAAACAGTATACTGAAACAAGGTAATCTAGCAAGGATTAAACGAGCGAAACGAGTTAAGCAACACGATTGATTAAGAATATGCAACGAACCTTTGTGTAGACTTTGACTTGTTTCCATGACTTGGTTGATGTCACACAACGACACATCTTGTTCTGAGTTCCCAGGAAGTTATTTTTGACAAGAGGAACAAATCAGGATACAGGTCAAAGGAAACAAGACAGACAAAAAAAAAAAGTGATATGTGACGTATCTCAAACCGGTAAAAAACGGGAGATAGAGTGGTTGATATTATGGCTCCCCTGAGCGACCTTGTGGCGCCACCATATGTCGTGCCTTGGCTCTGTATCTCCTCTCAATCTCATGACTGTGTTACCCCTCTAAGCTATAACTTGATGCTACGTTACCCCTCTATGCTCTAATTTGGTGCGGTGTTACCCCCTCTATGCTCTAAATTGGTGCTGTGTTACCCCTCTATGTTGTGACTCGGTGCTGTGTTACCCCTCTATGCTATGACTTGGTGCTGTGTTACCCCTCTATGCTATAACTCGGAACTGTGTTACCCTTCTATGCTCTAACTTGATGCTGTGTTACCCCTCTGAGCTGTAACTCGGTGCTGTGTTACCCCTCTGTATCATGACTTCGTCGTGTTATTCCCTCTGCCTCGTGATATGTCATTAAGTCTCCTCATCGTCAACTGACCTTGCCTTGTATCTCTCACTCTCTCTTGCTACCTGACGCTGTCTATCTTCTCGTGTCCGGACTTCGTATTGCGTTTCTCGCTCCTCCTCTGTCGTAACCATTACGACGTTGAACGGTTTCTCTTCTTCCCCTCCGTGTGTCACACGAAACACGAGTCGACGAACTTCGGTGAAGCATTAGGGACATTTAATGACAACGTTGTCATTAGACGTCCTTTTCGCGCTAGTGCCACACGCAACACCTCAGTTGCAGAAGCCCCCCCGGGTCGATAACGGCCCTCGCTAGGGCGTTTTGGGAGGAGGGAGTAGGAGAGAGAGGGAGGGAGTGAGGGAGGGAGGTCTGTCCTCGTCGTGACAACAGAGCAAAAGCTTTGTGCCCTATTTCTCTCACGTCTTCCTTCCTGACACAACTCTCTTAAACAAATGGGGCAGTTTGTTTCCATGTGACCCGTCGTGATGAAGGAACTGAAGCGTTATGTAAAAGATAGCATTCTCCCTCCACCTTGCACCGCCTCCATGTTTGGGTCGTGTCTTTCTCAAAAGGCCTTATAACGTTTTTGCCTTTTATCTACTTTGGCTCTCGTTCGATGTTACTTTGGCACATTAAGACAAGCTCCTGCAAGTCGCTCTTGCGTGCGATAAAACACTGCAGCTCGAGATAATAAGCTCACAAAATCAAGATCGCTGGCTAAGGAACGTCCCTGAGTCAGTGTATCTTTCAACAGACAAACCAAGTGTGGTAGCAAAAGACTTGGCGTATATGACCATATATGAACGAATATTAGCGTATATGAGCCACGCTTGACCTCTGGTAACTACATGTTTGACCTATTTTCGTGTCACATCCAGCTTATGTTTGCCATACGTCAACCTGTTTGACTTTATTTTGATATGTTCAACATGACCTCAGTGGAGCGGCTGCTTGCATAGCTGACCCTGACGCACTCAACAGGCAGCTCGGAGTCGAGCGCATGGGTTCGAATCTTGATTGCGTCAGTCGGATGTATAGCGTTGATGGGATGGCCTTGATACACACACACACACACACACACACACACATATATATATATATATATATATATATATATATATATATATATATATATATATATATATATATATATATATATATATATATATATATATATATATATATATATATATATATATATATATATGATTCAATATCACTCAGAGTTTCCTCATCATACATGTAGTTTCACTTAACCCATAAATCCATTAAGTCTTGTAATTGAGCATCTAAATTATTACAAGATGGAATATATTCCATAATTCGCTTCATACTAATCTGGTATTTGTCGGCCAGAGAAAGCATTATGATATATGATACATTATGATATATGATACATTATGATATATGATACATTATGATATATGATACATTATGATATATCATACATTTTCTTTCGAAGTATAGAAACCTTTCGTTACGTTATATTTCCATTTATGAAACAAAAAAGATTTTTGGCCTTAAAAAATTGGTATTTTCATCGAATGATAAATTTCTTTCAAAACCTGTGTATAGATCCTATTGTTTAAGCTCGATACGATTCTGAAGTTGACATGCTATTTGGGAGCCATTAAGTCTTACAAATAAGCGTTTGAATAATTATAGGATTAAAATAATTCATGTTAATTCCCTTATTATCTATTTGGTATCTATCTGTCAGTAAAAGCTCTTCATTAAGTTATAATCTAATTCTGAAAAAAAAAAATTGACCAGGAATACAGCCTAAACTATCATATTACCAACATTCTTTTAGTATTTTTCTATGGACAAGAGATCTGCTTCAAAACATTTACGATACGGCATATTTTAAAGCGGAATATGAATCAATGGGTGAAATATTGTTTGGATGCCATGAACGTCTGAAATCAAGCATTTAAAAGATTAAAATTTTTATAGAAAATCATATTTCATTTCCTATTCATTTGGTAACTGTGGAGCAGACGAAGCAATATGATATAGTTTATATCATCTTTTAAAGTGTAAAAGCCTTTCATTTGGTTCTGTTCCAGTTCTGAAACAAAATGATTTTTGCCCTAAACAATACCTTGAAGTTTTGTCAGTATTTCTTTTCTTTTATCTATCATGGGAAAAGAATTTAGCTTCATATCCTCAATATAAGGCCTATCCTTCAACTTATGTGAGTAACAAGGGTTGAAGTATTGTTTGGGGGCCAAATAATCTTGTAAACAGGCATTTAAATGATTATAGGCACAAGAATATTGATGATATTTCGATTTATATCAATTTGGTATTATTCGATCAGGAGGAAGCATTACTATGTATTCTACATTATGGTTTCATGCACTTTAGCCTTTCATAAGCTTATATTCCAATTCTGAAACAAAAGAATTTTTCCCGAAAAATCCCCTGTAGAAGCTATTCGTTAGATTATTTTCTAATTCTAAAACAAAAAAGAAATGGTCTAAAACGTACGAAAAAGAGTTAAGAAATGAAATGTTGCTTGGGGCATTTAAATTTTGTAATTAAGCATTTTAAATGTTAAAAGAATTGAAAAAGAAATCATTACTTTTCTTATCATATCCATTTCCTGTCTATCACCCAAGGAATGTTTAATGGTATATTTTACATTATCGTTCCAAATATAGAAACCTTTCGTTATGTTATATTCCATTTCTGAAACTGATTAGTTCTATCTGAAAATTACCCTGAGCTATAGAAGCCTTTCATTACATTATATTCCAATTTCAAAAGATCGATCCGGCCACGAAAAAAAAAATAATCTGCGTTTTCTTCTATTTTTCTTTGAAAAAGGAAATGAACTTTAGAGTCTCAGTATAAATTCTCTTCTTAATGCTGATTACGATCTTGTGGGATGATATATCATATGGATTCCGTTAAGTCCCGTGATAAAGCTGTTAAATAACTAATCTTTTAGAATGTTATAAGATGATTAGCTTCATAAAACTCTCGGTATTTGTCGGCCAGAGGAAGTATTATGAGACATTTTACATAATCATTACAAGTATAGAAACCATTTATCATATATTTCAACTTCGAAGTAATGATATTCCAGAAACTACCGGCGTTTTTCACTATTTCTCTGCAAGAAATAAATTTCCATTAGAACCTGATTTTTTGGGGCCTATTCATAGTGATGAATAAGACTATAGGGATCGTATACTGCTAGGGGCAATTAAATCCTGTAATTAAGCATTTAAAGTATTACATTTTGAAAATATTTCTTGAATTATTCGCTTCATAGTTGGGAAAGCATAATGAGACATTTGACCTCAACATCCTAAGTTTTGAAGCCTTTCATAATGTTGTATTCGAGTCTTGACAGAAAAAAAGTCTTTTGGCTTGAAAAATGCCCTGAGCTATCACCTGCATTTTTTGCTATTTTTCTCCGAAAAAAAAGAAATATGTTTCTTGTAAACCTCAGAGTAGAGCCAATTCTTCACATTAAATACGAATCTGGGGTTGAAATATTGTTTGAGGGCCATTAAGTCCTGTAATCAAGCATCTAAATAATTACAGGAACGAGAAAATTTCACCAGGGGAAGCATGTGATATATTTTCCATGATCATGCTAAGTGTAGAAACCTTTCATTATGGTACATTCCATTTACTAAGGGATAGTCTTTTTGGCCTGAAAATTACCCTAAACTGAATTTTGATTTTTTTTCTATTTTCCCATCGCAAATCTCATTGTTGAGCCTATTTTTTTTTTTTTCAGGCTGAATACCATTCTGTAATTGCAATATTGCTTAGGTGCCATTTAGTCTTGTAATCAAATGCTTACATGTTTTAAATTTTTTCGCTTTATAACTATTCGGCATATGTCATCCAGAGAAAGTAAAAAGAAATATCTTAATCACCCTTTTGAACATAGCATCCTCTCAGTATATTTCAACTTAGAACGTTTTTTTATCATGAAAAAATACCCTTAGCTATTATCTAAATCATTTACCATCTTTCCTCGGATATTAGATTTGTTTCAAAACCTCACTTAACGTTTGTGTTATACTGGACCATAATTCAGAAGAATAAAGAACTACGCATTATGGAAAAGTATGAAAATATCTTGCATGTAATTTAAATGAAAGTCTTGAGGGTCTTCAAAATGAATCTATGAAACACTTTGTTGTTTGTACATCAAGGCTAAATGTTAAGGAAATAGCAGAGTGGCTATTTTGGAGAGGAAGATTTTATAAGAAAGAAAGTGGGATAAGGAAGAATAACTTTCCTAAAGAGTTGTAAACCTGAGGCTATGGATAGTATGGCGAGGAAGATGGTGAAGTATGGTACTGAAATAAGAGTACTGGTAAAGTTGCTGTGTGCATGACGACCGAGAAGAGAGACACCAATTTATCCCTAGTAGATATGTATAACACGAGTAAAAGCTGTTTGGCAGTATTGTGCTGATGAGTGAACGTCTGGTGGCGCGAAACAAGGTGAGTTTATAAATGGAGGATACTGTGTACATTAGAATCTTATGCATTCATCCTAGTAATTGAGAAACTGTTGGAGTAAAATAGGAAGTATGTGCATCATCTATGGATTTAGAAGAGTTTTAGAGGGAGTTCAGACCTCTTCATATGTTCCAGACTTTCTTCTTCCTGTCTCAAATAGTTGATTAGATGCACAGTGTCACAACTACGCCTTAGTTTACTCTTGAAATATGTTATCTTAACAGTGATGATACCACATTAACATTAACGTTAACTTTAACATTAGCAACATTGGTGTAAAACGTATTATCACAAAAGATGTTGTTTCAACCAAGAACTATATAAGTTACCCAAACATAATCCACTTGCGAGGTATTTCATAGAAAATGATACATACAGGCATATCTTGGGTAACAGAACTATTTGATCTGTTGTTTAGGAATAACAACAGTGTTGATGATGATGATAATAATAGCTGAAAGATGAATGATAGTGCCGATGATAACTACATTTCCTGTGCAAAAAAAAAAATCAGTGGAATGTAAGAAACAGAAGATCAATGTGAACTTTCGAAGCAGTTTTTGACAAACGACAAGAGCTGAAATGTTCTGTGAAATTTACAGTGAGTAGAAACATGGTCACCTTTAATCTCAAATAAAGGGGAAAGGCTCAGAAAGGAGGAGTGCTTCCGTAAACCATTGACGAGAACGAAGGAACTTTATGACGTGTTGTGACAAGGTTACAGGCAGAACTGTAGCTAGCAAGCATTTGAAAAGCATATGAGAGCCTTCCTTCAACTATCATAGCATGAGAAAGGAGACGTTGCGAACTACAAACACGTCTCCTTGACGAGCGCTGTCTGTAAAGTACTGGGATTGCTTCTTAAGTTAGGCGAAAGTACTTAGGTTAGAGATAATACAGCATCATGAAAAGGGGGTCATATGTAACGAATCTCTTAGATTTCTTCTAGGGAATGAGCTCCTCTTCAAACAAGGTCAAAGGCTCAGTGGATTGTCGGTATCTAAACTGCCAAAAAGCATTTGACAGTATACCAAAGAGTGAGTTGGTAGAGAAGGTAGAGAAGCTAGGTATTAAGGCAGAAATAAGGGGAAGACAAAAGAACAGAAAAATGTCTTAGTGGAAGTGACGAAATAACCTATGTTAAAGGAGCCAAATGGACTCGGGTTACCAATGGCGTGCAGCAGGGTTATGTTCTGGGATCATTGCTCTTCCTAACCAATGTAAATGACTTGCCAGTTATTGTCTGAATATGTCTATGAATGTTGCCAAGGTCATGAAGTAATCAATAAATCGGAGGGTTGCAACTTACAAGGGGATCTAGACAAACTCCAAAGTTAGTCTGATACTTGATTGATGAAAATTAACCCGAAGAAATGTAAAGTAAATGTGATGAAAACACAGGGGTATACTGCCTTAATATGAATCTTGTTTAACAGAAGATAAGGTGCAGGAATCTCTGTGTGTGAGAGAGGCTTAGGAATCGACATCGTCCTTAACTTGTCTCCAGAGTTCTGCCACAAGGGAAAAGTGAAGGAGACAAACTGTCTGCTGATGAATATCAGAAATGTACTGTAGTATATGGATAAGAAGATATTCAGCAAACTGTACACGTCCTACGTAAGGCCAAAACTAGTGTATGCTTCTCAGATTTGGTCACACTGAAAGGAGCACAAAGAACTTACAGAAAACGTCCAGATTAAGAGAACGAAAATGGTATGAACACTTGCGGATTTACAAGGAAAGGATAAAGGCCATAAATTTGTCCACTTTGGAAGAGAGTGGAGTAAGGTGTGACTTGACCATAACTTTTAAATTTTCTAACCTGATTGACGAAAAACAGTCAGTAGTTCTCCCAAAGATACTAAGATAGAACGAACATAGGCCGTAACATGGAATTAAGCAAGAAACGTTTCTTAGAAATGATTTAAACAAGTAACTGAAAGCATGAGAGCAGAGGACGAATACATTAAACTGATATATGAGACTGTGTGAGTGAGGAAATGCAGCACTTCGAAGTTTAGAAACGCATAAGATTCATGGTGAGAAAATAGTTAACAAGCATTAAACACCACTGAATGAATTAATAAGCAGTTATACTGTAAGTGAACTGTGAACAAAGCTGATGGGAAAATTGAGTGAGTTATGCATCAAGGTATATAGACAAGTTACTATTCACAATAGGCAAAATTGGGATATATTTCAGATATCTGAGGTAGATTCACAGTTGAAACACATATATATTTCTTGTCGTGTTAGAGAAGCTAAATATAGATATTAAGAAAAGGTATAAACACTAAGGAAGCAACTCCGAGGTTATCTGTAAGTCTGCTTTCCTTGGAGTAAAGACCTTGGAAGGAGGATCACGCACAGAACAGAGAAATGAGGGCCGCGCAAACACACACACACACACACACACACACACACACACACACACACACACACACACACAGTTCCTTAGTGGGATGTATACTCTGCAGTCTTGGCTAGGATTTGGGTTAACCGCCTGGCCACATCCCTCGTATAACAATACTACATAGGTTCTGTAACCCATTATACAGCTTGTATTCCCTCACAAGACGATTGCTAGAGCGTAGAGGCAAAATAAACTCTTAGAGGTATGTAGTTACTGTCTAGCCCACTAAGTATACTTCCATAAGCCTCGGAGGTTCCAGCGTTATAAGGTAACTGCCGTGGTGTAACGGTCAGCGTTCCTGATCGTCAACCATTCACGAGGGTAGCCCAGGGTCTGAGCGCATACGTTCGAATCTTGGTTGCGGCAGTCGGTCCACAGTCTACCCAACTGATCATCCATCACTAGGGGTTGGCTCAGGCGAGGATGTGTATATATATATATATATATGGTTTTGGACGATCACATGTTTACCAAATGGCGTCCTAGCTTCGTCTCTTCAATGTATATCAACTGACTGTTATATTTCTCTCTTGTGTCTCCCCTGATGATGTGATTATTACACGAAAGTGCACTTGGGAACTTTTCATGCTTCATTTTCCCCGTGGACTCATAAGAATATATATATATATATATATATATATATATATATATATATATATATATATATATATATATATATATATATATATATATATATATATATATATATATATAATCAATGGGATGGCCTTGATTAAGGGCCTCAGTTTCCTGTGTAGTCTCAAATAACAACAAAAAAATATCACTGCCTTGCTACCCTGTAACCTTGGCGGCTGGGACTGTCTCGAGATGTGTGTCAGCCAAGTAGTATCTTAAGGCACAAGTAGTTCCACGTCATCATCACCCACACCACCACCACCTCTCCCACTTACTACTAGACGTATTTAGGTTACAGCAGATGGACACTTGCCACTCGCTTCATCGTACCAGAGGCACAAGGGGTTATCACCTCTCATGTGAGTGACGTGACGAGTAGAAAATCCCTCGAGTTTTTTTTTTGTTTTATTTTTTCCTTCTATCATTAACGTCACTCTGCGTTAAGTAGCGTAATAAAGGAAATTGTCTCGTAAAGGAACTCATGTCACGAATACAGTGAAACAGACATGCTAGTCTTAGGAATCGGGCGAGGGAGTGGCAAAGGCGAAGGGGCTATACCGACGCATATGGTCCCACGCGCACGGTAGAGGGCGAGGCTGGAACTCCAACATTAATGTGTACCGCAAGAGTGAGGTCGACTGTGAGTGATTACCCACAAGGTGAATATGTGGCCGTTCGTCATGCAGGTTTACATCATATATATATATATATATATATATATATATATATATATATATATATATATATATATATATATATATATATATATACATATATATTATTATATTTCTTATTATACTTTGTCGCTGTCTCCCGCGTTTGCGAGGTAGCGCAAGGAAACAGACGAAAGAAATGGCCCAACCCCCCCCATACACATGTATATACATACGTCCACACACGCAAATATACATACCTACACAGCTTTCCATAGCTTACCCCAGACGCTTCACATGCCCTGATTCAATCCACTGACAGCACGTCAACCCCGGTATACCACATCGCTCCAATTCACTCTATTCCTTGCCCTCCTTTCACCCTCCTGCATGTTCAGGCCCCGATCACACAAAATCTTTTTCACTCCATCTTTCCACCTCCAATTTGGTCTCCCTCTTCTCCTCGTTCCCTCCACCTCCGACACATATATCCTCTTGGTCAATCTTTCCTCACTCATCCTCTCCATGTGCCCAAACCACTTCAAAACACCCTCTTCTGCTCTCTCAACCACGCTCTTTTTATTTCCACACATCTCTCTTACCCTTACGTTACTCACTCGATCAAACCACCTCACACCACACATTGTCCTCAAACATCTCATTTCCAGCACATCCATCCTCCTGCGCACAACTCTATATATATATATATATATATATATATATATATATATATATATATATATATATATATATATATATATATATATGTGTGTGTGTGTGTGTGTGTGTGTGTGTGTGTGTGTGTGTGTGTGTGTGTGTGAGTGTGTGTGTGTGTGTTCACTTGCATATGTATTTAAATATGTAAACATACAAATGGGAACTTAAAGTTAGAATCTTCACAAACACTGAGTCAGTTATCTTCAAAGACAACCACTGATAAATCATTTATGATAATGATTTAGATCATTAGGGTTTGGATGATTATGAAGTGGTCTTGAAAGCCAAAACTTTTACAGTGATAAAGAAATTATTGCGTGTCAGAAGTTGCTCACAAAGAACCATACCTCTGGCCTGTGGCTGAAGGCCATTTAATCAGGCTCGAAAATTCTTCCTTCGAAGAATTATGTGCAACATCCTTAAACATCACAAAAGCCGCACTGCATCACTCCGCTAAACTAGTGTTTCACCCAGCACAGAAGGTTTGCACCTTCACTGATCAGTCTTCATTCACTCTGTAAAAACGAGACGTACAAATCCAGCTCACACTCTCCATTGAATAGACAGACTTTACTCATGATTGACACAATTGACAACGCACTTAACATTAACTGCCCACACTAATAACGTAAACATAAAAGCAACGTACAAATTAAATGCCCTCTGAACATTAACTAGCACCAGATCTGGACAAGAAAAGGGATCCCTTATCCTGTGCAAACAATTCGTCCGGTTTACTTTAAACTTTGCCTGGTGTTCCACCATCTCAAAAGCAAATAGGATGAATCTACATACTACATAAAATGGTGCACGGTCTTTGAACTGCTGGAATTCCTGGAAAAAAAAAGAGGATATATATATATATAGATAAACAGACACATAAACACACCAAAGTTTACGTTTCCACAATGGACATAGGAAGTATGTTGTATAAATTTCCATATCACCTGACATCATTATCGTCTATTGCCCTCAAAGTAATTTTATTTTTTTCCACAGGATGTGCTTGTAGCAGTTTAAAATGCTGTTAATCCTGTCCCTTGTTGTCTCGCTGGTTGAAGAACTGTAATCGCCCCACGTATCCTTCAGTTGCCATTTATTTCAATTCATTTTGTTTATTCGAGCATTACTGAACCCCGTTATGCATTTCTACATTTCCCATATCTTATCCGTGAGTAAGCTTCAATTCAACGATGGAAAATTGTAAATGTAAAGTGTAGATGCAGACGATAATTATCTAGATATATATATTGTGGTCGCATCTTGAGCCAACTTTCGGCGTTCCAAGCGGTGAGTGCGGCCAGAGTGTACGACGCTGTGTGTCTGGCTACTTGTGCATCTACGAGGTAAGACGATTTGATCTTTCAAACGCCTGAGTGCTAGGGGATTCCCGTGCGTTTATCATACAATATTATACATTACATTATCATCAGAAAGCGAACGGAGAGAAGTGAGTGTTCAATGTACGAAAGCAAAGTTCATACACTTTATAAAGATATGGTTTAGGGCAACAGCTTTTATACAGGTTAATGGAAAACTAAATAACTGTGGTTTATAAAATGTGAAAAGCCATTTAAAGTCTCCACAGGTTAATATAAGCATACCAGTGTCAAACACGGACGTTTTTAGGTTAACTACGTGTGTTTTCAGTTACTGACAACTAGCAAGTACTTTAATCATACATTTTGGTACTAGTGCAATATCTCAGTGATATCTATATTTATTGTATATTTTTTCCCTAGTATTGTCACTCCATTAGTTATCTTCCATCCTATTTAGATACTGCCATTACCAAGGAAGATCTTAAGCAATATTAACCCACCACTCGTAAGGCTAGATTTCCTCTATGCTCGCTAAGATTACGTAATATCCTGGTGCGTTTCGATGCAAGATGTAACAATGTCTTTCCATCACTGCTTTTTGTCACGTTTCCTTGAAGTATGTTAACTCTCCTTTGTAGAGCTCTTTTTTTGAAGATTTACAGTGATATTCTAAGCTTTCAGACAGTGTGATGTCCACTGGACTTGATTCTATCACTCAGGAAAAAAGAAACAAGGAAAGAAAACTGTAGTTATAAACACACAGCGAGCAACTAATAGAAAATATGATATCCACACGTGTCATCCGTTAGTTAGTTAAGGCTGGACGTTGTGCGTAAGGATCTTTCTAAACGTGAAGATTCAATGTTTGCCTCAATTAGTTTATTTTCAACCGAGTATTGCGCGCCTCAAGAAAGACAGAAAGATGGGAGCACAGAAAAGACGTCTCCTTTCTTTTTCTTTATTCTCTTATCTTAATGATAATAATGATGATAATAATGATAATGATGATAATAATGATGATAATGATGATGAAGATAATGATAGTGATAATAATAATAATAATAATAATAATAATAATAATAATAACGATGATAATGATAATAATGATAATGATAATTATCCCTTACACGTTCGCCGTTTTCTGCCGTTTCCGAGACAGCGCCAGCAACGAGATTATTTTATTATTATTATTATCATCATTACTATCATTATTATTAATATTCCAATCTTTATTTCGAGGAAGTATTTTCTTGAATAACGATTATTGCATCACCAGAAGGAATACAATGGGGTTGAGTTTAACTGTGAAGACAAGATAGAGTGGGAGCGTCTGTACGTTATCTTAGACTTCACAACACCTAAAGGAGATGTGGAAGAGTTTTTAGTTTGTGGTTATAATAACCTTGCCCGTTGATAACTCCACTGTACAACTAACCATGAATTACGGAAGATTATGAGGACGAAAGTCTTGAGAGACTCTCTTTCTCTCTCTCTCTCTCTCTCTCTCTCTCTCTCTCTCTCTCTCTCTCTCTCTCTCTCTCTCTCTCTCTTAGAATAACAGCCCATGAATCACCCGGACGTTGACTTACTACTATATGAGGCTCCTGGCAGAGTAGATCAATCCTTGTCTCGAATTAGATACACACTAAAGAAGTAGAAGAAATGAGAAAAAAGTTTGAGGGTTAATGAGTGTCTTGTGGATATGCAATGTACAAGCGCGTCTCGGTGGTGACCAGCTGCACGATAAGCTCGGGTGAGAGAGGGTCGCTTAAGACTTCTAGAAACCCAGCAGTGACCCTCACAAATCAGGATGACTTTCGCACCAGCCACAGGTTATTACCACAGCGTTACATGTGTGCGTTGCGTGGCGGTGGCAACGGGCCATACCCACGCTTCTTCGACCACATGACTCTCGCCTTCAGCTGAGTTGCATCATTCACTAGTTCGAAGCGAAGGAACTAACCCCTCTGTATCATCAGTAAGAGCAGCTGGATTCAGGCGCACTTGTCCTGTGTTGATACGAAGGATTTCTATGCATACATTCGTCTGTGTTGTTACGAAAGATGTTCATATCCACCCACCAAAATCTGTGTGTTGTTATGAAGGGATTTCATGAACAAAGAACGTTTAGGATGTAGGATTTAGGCGCACTTCTCTATGTTGATACGAAGGATTTCTATACATACATTCGTCTGTGTTGTTACGAAAGATATTCATATCCATATTCCAGTATGTGTGTGTTGTTATGAAGGGATTTCATGAACAAAGAACGTCGTTTAGAAATAATGACATTTCACAAGCTTGAGGCAAAGGTCCAGTAACAGGAACTGCCTGTAAAACTTTCCTACTTGCCTGACGTGGGAGGACCGCGTATCTTGGCCTCGTTTTCTGGGGAAACCCTTGTTGGAATACACATACACACACACCCCGAGGCTTCTGGCGGTGCTGGTAAGAGGAACAGATAAAAAAAAAAGAAAAAAAGAGCCAGTCATGCAAGGTCTTCATATTATCCTTCTCCTTTATGAGATTTTTTGTTAACCTCACACATCTGTAGATTGCATCAAGTGATACGACGTGACGCGTTTGAACACACACAGACAGGAATATAAACTCAGTATTTAGACACCTTAACAAAATTATGCACTTGCTTAGTCATACGTCTACAGTGACCCCGGGCTGTGACCTAATCATAGTCTTTGAGGTTCTAATTTAAGTGAACACATAAAAAGAAATCAGAAAAGAAGTTAGGTCCAGATATGGTAAGATGAGGATGATGTTGACAGTTAACTAATCCCTCGAGAGGAGTAAGAATAGAATATTAAGAGGAAAGAACATTATAATAAGCAAGACACTCGTTCAATGAAAGATGGAAAGACGTAATTCAGTCGTATAAGAATGGACGAGGAATGGAATAGAATGACTAAGGACTTGGTCAATGCAGACAGCATATGTAAATTTTAGAAGTGTAACAGAGAATGTTCAAGAGATTGGGCCATACGAGTATAAAACTTCATCCCCTTATAATTTAGAGAGAAAATTACAAATAGGTAGTTTCTCTCACACACACACACACACACACACACACACACACACACACACACACACACACACACACACTCCAGTCTAACGGGTCCGGATTTGAATAACAGAGAGGGAAGCTGCCTCACAGTCAACATAGCTGTTCATCCTTCCCTTTGAGGCTCCTTTGTGTATATGTGTATGTATGCATAAAAGTGACATGGTATATATACAAGTTTAAGTGATGGGAGGGGGAGACATGAGTGTAATATTCTGTCCTCCACCACCCACCAAAAAGAGAAAAAATGCCACTCAGACATAAACACACTGACATGGCTGAGGTGTGTGTGTGTGTGTGTGTGTGTGTGTGTGTGTGTGTGTGTGTGTTGTGTTTAGACATATAAGAGTAAAGATATGATACATATACACAAGGTTAATTGACGGGACAACACGAGTGTCATACTCTTTCCCAATAACACACAAATAGTATTCGCCCACTCACTCACCCACACACACACACACACACACACACACACACACACACACACACACACACACACACACACACACACACACACAAGCCAGAAGGCTTCGGATGCTGATCCATGGAGGAAACTGCTGAGGAGAAAAAAAATCAAATTCTTGGCTCACATCAGATATAACCTTAGATAGGCTAAGAGCTGAATCCGGAGGAATGAGAAAAGAATTGCAACAAGTGTTTGTCTACATGTAAGACGAAGGGGAGGGTGGATCTTGGGGAGCAGCCAAGTCCCCCACGACACTGTCATTAGGAAAATAGAAATATCGGTGTTGATGACTTCTCTTTGGACGAGTTTCGTACCTAACACAGCAAGGAAGACAAAACCGACAACCCCACAAAACGCGACTTAAGATAAACCGCGACAATTACGCAGACTTTACGTCGATCGAGATATGATAACCACTTACGAATCCCTCAAGAAACCTAATGAGGTTACCGCAGCCCACCTCCTTCAGGGCAGATGACAACACATAAACCCCGTAATGAACGAGGCAAGAACAGCAGCTGCAGTACGTCAGAAAAATTCCTGGACATTGGGGCGAGCTAAACGAAGAAGAGAAAGTCATCGAAATTCGCCTTGAAAATCTAAAACTATTATCGAGGTATTAGCGAGGTAGCGCAAGGAAAATGACGAAAGAATGGCCCAACCAACCCACATGCACATGTATATACATACGTCCACACACGCACATATGTATATCTATACATTTCAACGTATACATATATATACATACACAGACATATACATATATACCCATGTACGTAATTCATACTTGCTGCCTTTATTCATTCTCGTCGCCACCCCGCCACACATGAAGTGACAACCTCCTCCCCCCGCACGCACGCGAGGTAGCGCTAGGAAAAGACAACAGGCTACATTCGTTCACATTCAGTCTCTTGCTGTCGTGTATAATGCACCGAAACCACAGCTCCCTTTCCACGTCCAGGCCCCACAAAACGTTTCATGGTTTACCCCAGGCGCTTCACATGCCCTGGTTCAATTCATTAACAGCACATCGACCCCAGTATACCACATCGTTTCAATTCACTCTGTTCCTTGCACGCCTTTCACCCTCCTGCGTGTTCAGGCCTCGATCGCTCAAAATCTTTTTCACACCATCCTTCCACCTCCAATTTAGTCTCCCACTTCTCCTCGTTCCCTCCAACTCTGACACATATATCCTCTTTGTCAATCTTTCCTCACTCATTCTCTCCATGTGACCAAACCATTTCAATACACCCTCTTCTGCTCTCTCAAACACACTCTTAATTACCACACATCTCTCTTACCCTTTTATTACTTACTCGATCAAACCACCTCACACCACATATTGTCCTCACACAACTCATTTCCAACACATCCACCCTCCTCCGCAAGAGTTTTGGAGAGAGGGGCAAGTATGCAGTCTGTTGTGGATGAGTGGACTTGGGAAGTGAGTCAGTTGTTGTTCGCTGATGATACAGCGCTGGTGGCTGATTCGGGTGAGAAACTGCAGAAACTGGTGACTGAGTTTGATAAAGTGTGTGAAAGAAGAAAGCTGAGAGTGAATGTGAATAAGAGCAAGGTTATTAGGTACAGTAGGGTTGAGGGACAAGTCAGTTCGGAGGTGAGTTTGAATGGAGAAAAACTGGAGGAAGTGAAGTGTTTTAGATATCTGGGAGTGGATTTGGCAGCGGATGGAACCATGTTTCATGAGTCCCTTTTATATTTCTTCAAACAGCCCCACACAGCACTCAAGGAGCCTGCAATGATGTTGTGTGTGTGTGTGTGTGTGTGTGTGTGTGTGTGTGTGTCTGTGCGTGTGTCTGTGTGTGTGTCTGTGTGTGTGTGTGTGTGTGTGTGTTGACAGAGATAGATAGATAGAGAGAGAGAGAGAGAGAGAGAGAGAGAGAGAGAGAGAGAGAGAGAGAGAGAGAGAGAGAGAGAGAGAGAGAGAGACGATGAGGTCAGCAGAGCCTGTCCCCTGTCTTTGGCCGTAACCACACCATCAACAATAGATCCATCTGATCCATGTCTGTTAACCTGAAACGAAAGTGTAACTTGAGACACAAGTTGTAGACGGGATGGCCATCATAATTCCTTTTTGTGTACAATTCATTTATAAACAATATATGATTTATGTATGATTTTCTGCTAAATATTACCACTATCGACAGAAATATTTAATAATTTTGCATAATTTTCTCTCGATTTCTTGTGTTATTTGCCATTAGTGTCCATATTAATCAATTTTGGTATTACACCTTTGAAATCTCTTCTCATTCGTCTCTCTCTCTCTCTCTCTCTCTCTCTCTCTCTCTCTCTCTCTCTCTCTCTCTCTCTCTCTCTCTCTCTCCACTCTCTAAAGCATCCTTCATCCTCATCGTTTTAATAATCATGTCTTCGGTGACATATATACGTTGACTTAATAAACCTCATCAATTTCAGATATTTGAGAATGATGGAGAGGTGGAGTTCCAACACTCGGGTCAGCACAGACGAGGAGTCTGACGGAGATGACCACGAGCGATCATATCAGGTCTCAGACATCAAGGCCAAGGACGAAGACTCCATAGGATCAGTGAAGTTGAAGAGGAAACTAGGTGTCTTCGAGGGTGTGGCGGTGATCATCGGCTGCGTCGTGGGCTCTGGGATCTTCGTGTCTCCCAAGGGCGTCCTGCAGTACAGTGGGAGTATAGGACTATCGCTCGCTGTGTGGGTCGTGAGCGGGCTTCTCTCGATGTTGGGTGCGCTCTGCTTCGCTGAGCTAGGTAGAGTGACTAATCTTTATTTTGCCTTCATGCTGCATGACCTCTCTCTCTCTCTCTCTCTCTCTCTCTCTCTCTCTCTCTCTCTCTCTCTCTCTCTCTCTCTCTCTCTCTCTCTCCTTCTCTCTACGTCTGCTCACCCTTAGTTTTATTAGAGTACCAATGACTCTCTCATAATTTTCTTTTAAACTTTAGATTTTATATCTTCGGCTTCGTAACTTTTACCACGTTCTGAAAGTGTATCAGTCTGAGTTGATTTAGAGACAAGGGTTGAATTATTCACATTGTGTTTAAAAGGATTCTCTAAGACAGCACTATAATGACACACTCTTATGGATGAATTAAATCAACAGAAAGTGATTTAGTATTAGCTATCTTCTTCATAAGTCTTATGTTTTGAATGATGCCAAAGAATCGAGGTCATTGAGATAATCTAGAATCAATCATATCAAAGGAAAATAGTAAGTTACAATAATCATAAGGTCTTTAACAACTTCCTTACATTTTGTTGTCTTCAAAGGATAAATATCCTTTTAGAATTTTACCAGTGACAACTTTCCATCAACCTCTTCCTGCCTCTGGATGATTACGGGAATTCAAATACCTCATTACTTATAGAAAAATGTAGTTTATTGTATACCAGTATTTATCAGCGAATTTCAAAATGAGAAAAGAAAGATCATATTATACGGTCTTTAAAAAACACATTAGATCCACGCCCTTACAGATACAGTAAATGGCCACTGCTCGGGGCATTCCCTCAATGTGTTACTTTTTGTCTTATCGAAACAACGGATGTAATTAAGCTTTTCAAGATTAGGTAATGGTACAGTCCCAGATATCACAGTGTAAGATTACATTTAGTAGAGTTAGTTCTTATCATCCGTTTTTAAGATTACATTGAGCTGCTCCAGAGAAAGAGTTCATATCACCCCCTGGTACATTAACACGTGAGAGTAAAGAAAGAAAAGATAACTTCTTGAGTACTATTAAAAGACCCTTTGCAACACTGACGAGAGAACGATGCGTTTGGTATCAATGATTGACTCATGTCGACACATCATACCCAAGGGTCGTAAGGTCGTACTCAAGGGTGGTACCGTCGTTCTCAAGGGTTATACCGTCGTACTCAAGGTCGTATCGTCTTACTCAAGAGTCGTAACGTCGTATTTAAGCGTCATACCCGTCGTACTCAAGAGTCGTAACGTCGTATCTAAGGGTCATACCCGTCGTACTCAAGGATTGTACCGTCGTACTCAAGGGTCGTGCCGTCGTACTCGAGAGTCGTAACGTTTTAGGCTATCCCTGTCTGAGAGAGGACTAACCCCGGTAACCGCCGCCCAGAAGCAATGCAAGAGTTACCACACCAAACATTTCCGTGCTGGTTTTTCACTTGGCGTCTGGGTGGTGTTTCCATCACGCGAAACACTCCAGTAGTAAAGAAAGGAAAAAGTATAGATCATTTGGCAAGTGCCAAGAGGCTTCCTAAGGGTGTCAAGTAGGTCAGCCAAACCAAACAAACCTGTTGGCACTATAAACGAGTTCTTGATCACAGCCACAAACAAAAATAAACGCTACATTCGGCGTCGTAGGATACATCAGACAGTGTTGCCATCTAATGAGACTGGAAGTTTAAGTCTGGCTTTGTGGCATCTGAATGCAACACCTAAATTTCAACGTCATTTTGTTTGTATTTGATATTTCATTATCTTATTGAAGTGTACTGAAGATGATTCGTAATATAGGTTAGGAGTTTTTGAACAAAACGTTGATTCACTTGTATTAACGGATGAACGAGGTAGAGAAGCTGATATATAATATACGAAATGAGTAGAGAATGAACGAACATTTTGAGTAATGGGAATGTCTATTGTTGTTATATAGGAGCTAAGATTCTGTATACTGAGATGACTATGGCTGCAACCTCATTGCAAGCACATAATTATTGTACATTTAGGTTCCTTATTGCACAGCCTGACCTCAAAAGACGCAAAATACAACAGACACTGTTATTAAGACAAGAAGAATAGTCTGTCAATTTTTTTGAGAGAATGAAAAATTTATTTTCTTTTTCGAAATGGGTAGATGATATGTGTTACTTAAGAGGGGAAGGTGAGACCCCATTCTTGTAAACATTTTAGAATAAAAAATGGCTAAAAGTAATATCATTAATAATTTTTTCAGTTATACTAACTTAAACACACCATTCAGATTAGGTGTTCCCAATTACGAATTTAGAGATGAATAAGTTCTATATACACATATGAAAATAAAGCATCCATCAACAACTCATAAGGTAAATAATAATAATAATCAAGAAAAAGATTTTTCTTTTTTTTCCTTTTTAGTTCTTTCTGAAGTGGTTTAAATTCCTTCCTGTTTTGTTCAAGAGTCGGTAATCTCGTTGCGTCTGAGTGTTTATTGCTTAGCTGAAGTGACTCACGCACGAAACACGTTCCGGTGTGTTCATCTCCGTGTTTCATATCTTTTGTCGATACATTAGTGTGACCAACTTCTAAGCATGATGGTATGATCTTTGACCACGACGGTAGGAACGCTGAGCACGACATTATGACCTCTGAGCACAACGTTATAACCCTGGAGCACGACGATACGAACTTGGAACACAAACGGTATGAACTTTGAGTGGTATGACCCTTGAGTATAATGATTGTACGACCCTTGGGTATTGATAACCTCCCCTTGGACCGAATTCAGTTAACAGCACCGCGATTTCATTGCACGAACACCTATGCGACTGAAGTGATGACCTGCAGACGATACATTGTCAAGCCACCAACGATTCTTCTGTCCATGTGTCCCTTAGACTGACGTATGCCTCATAATGCTTTTGTCTGAGGTGACTGAACTGACTCTCTCGTCTTCGGGAGTCATCCTCTTCAGGTATTACGAACCCAGAAAGTTATATCCCCCCCCCCCCCATACGCATTATGGTGGTGAATACATTGCTTTCTATCAGGATCTCCTTTATATATGATATGCTTCATTTAGTCATTCTTTTCCAGGCACGATGATTCCAGAGAGCGGCGGTATGTATAGCTATTTGTTTCGAGCCTTCGGGCCGGTTCCAGCCTTCTTGTACATGTGGGTCACCACGCTCACCAGGAACTCGGCGGGGACTGCTGTTATTGCCATCACCTTCGCCAACTACTTCATTCAGCTCGTACTACCAGACTGCGAGGCAGCTCCAGAGATACCAGCAAGACTTTTCGCAGCTGCCTTGATATGTAAGTCCAAGAGCGTGAAAATATAAGTCCTGTGTGTGTGTGTGTGAGATGAACACGTCGGTGCTCCTTTGGAGACTGCGTTCTCTGTATGGTCAGATTCTAATGGAAGTGTTTGGTATTGGTATTGTGCTTTTATTCAGGTCACTGAGCTTCTTCACGTGTTCATAATGAAAGCTGAATAACCTCCTGTGTTTTGAGTTGATAGACGGTTCTTAGCCCCCAAAGCTCCCTTATCTACATTGCTCAGCTGGTTTTTCCTTAGTGCTTCTCAGAATATCCTGTAACCTAAATACAAGTATGAAATATTCTCAGTCAACGGGAGGCAAGTTCCAAGGAATACACGCACAATACATTTTAAAATCAGGTTTAATTTCAGCTCTGATTAAGTACTTGACACGTAATTTACATAATTTATGCTTATTCCATGAATATTTGATTCGACAAATTGGGAAATGTTTCTAATTTGAGTTGTTCTCCTTTTTCAGACAATATATATATATATATATATATATATATATATATATATATATATATATATATATATATATATATTTTTTTTTTTTTTTTTTTTTTTTTTCATACTATTTGCCATTTCCCGCGTTAGCGAGGTAGCGTTAAGAACAGAGAACTGGGCCTTAGAGGGAATATCCTCACCTGACCCCCTTCTCTGTTCCTTCTTTTGGAAAATTAAAAAAAAAAAACAAGAAAGGGGAGGATTTCCAGCCACCCGCTCCCTCCCCTTTTAGTCGCCTTCTACGACACGCAGGGAATACGTGGGAAGTATTCTTTCTCCCCTATCCCCAGGGATATATATATATATATATATTTATATATATATATATATATATATATATATATATATATATATATTTATGTAAATATATATATATATACATATACATATATATATATATATATATATATATATATATATATATATTTATATATATATATATATATATATATATATATATATATATATATATATATATATATATATATATATATATATATATATAACACATGCACCTTATTCTCCCCCAAACCCGATCACCTCCCTGTGTCGGCAAGGTAGAGCTAGGAAACAGATGAAGAGAGGCCATATCCACTCACATTCATTCTCTAGCTGTCATGTGTAATGCACCAAAATCACAGCTTCCAACCCACTCCCAGGCCCCACAAACCAAACCTTTCCATGGTTTAGCCCAGACAGTTCACATGCCCTGGTTTAGTCCATTGACAGCAAATCGATCCCAGTGTACTGCATTGTTCCAATTACTCTTTTCCATGCACACCTTTCACCCTCCTGCTTGTTCAGGCCCTGATCGCTCAGAATCTTTTTCACTTCATCCTTTCACCTCAATTTTGGTCTCCTGCTTCTCCTTGATCCCTTCACTTCTGATGCTCATATCCTCTTTGTCAACCTTTCTTCACTCATTCTCTCCATATGGCCAAATCATTTCAGCACACTCTCTTCTGCTTTCTCAACACACTTTTTATTACCATATAGGGGAGAAAGAATACTTCCCACGTATTCCCTGCGTGTCGTAGAAGGCGACTAAAAGGGGAGGGAGCGGGGGGCTGGAAATCCTCCCCTCTCACTTTTTTTTTTAATTTTCCAAAAGAGGGAACAGAGAAGGGGCCCAGGTGAGGATATTCCCTCAAGGGCCCAGTCCTCTGTTCTCAACGCTACCTCGCTAATGCGGGAAATGGCGAATAGTATGAAAGAAAGAAAAGATATATATATATATATATATATATATATATATATATATATATATATATTTTTTTTTTTTCATATATATATATATATATATATATATATATATATATATATATATATATATATATATATATATATATATATATATATATATACACACACACATAATGTTTGCTGATATATTTTCCAACCTTAGTTTCCCCACTTCGTATCAACAGTTAAACACCACACTTAACTAATGAGTCTGTTTACTCTGAAAATGTTCTATTCGGCCAAGTACATCACGTTCTATCTCCAGCTGCTGCACATTTGTTCTCTAACTTAATGCTTTTTGTACCTAATACAAATATGAGAAACAATGTTCTGTCTTATACTTTCTGAAAACATCTATTTACATGCAGCAGTTGGGTTGGCTCCTTATCAAAGGATGTAGATTACCCTCATCACATACATCATGAATGACATCACGTAGAATGGATGTATAAACGACTGAAGAAACTCTTTCCCTATGGTGTATCATCATCGTACACTTTATTTTTCCAAGCAGATCTTATTATGTCTCAAACACATCCTCACATCTGATCCTTTATTTATCAGGTTTCTTGACGTGGATCAACTGCACCAACGTGAGGTGGGTGGCTCGGGTTCAAAATCTCTTCACGGTGGCCAAGATGGGCGCTCTGGTCATTATCATCGTCGCTGGGCTGTACCACCTGGCCAGCGGACACCTGGAGAACTACCAGAGTCCTTTGGCTGGCACGAGCTGGACAGCGGTAGCCATCTCCACCGCCATCTACCAGAGTCTCTTTTCCTACACTGGTTGGTAGGTTGTGCTGCACTTTGTGTCGTGGGAGATCTATGCTCGCCATGAATATTAAAAGTTGTATCGGTGAAGATCTACTCCATGGATATTCAAGGTTGTATCGGTGAGGATCTAACACACACACACACACACACACACACACACACACACACACACAGAGTGGAATACGGTTTGAGAATCTTTTATGTTCTTTGCGAACGTCTGATGGAAAATACAATGGGCCATGTAACGCAGTGAGAGAGTGTATGGTCTTTAGAAATATCTTAAACACTTGAAGAAGGGGCACAAGTTTTTCTTTCTTTTTCATTGGTGGCAACAGAAAGATATCAATGGCTTTAGGAATCCAGTCAGTCAAATGGACCAAAGCCCACATCACAACCATTATACTCTTCCACCTAAATGTACTCTGGTTTTAACGTCCCTCTCATACGAATCCTCGATCTTACGCCAGAAATATATATAATTTTTCCCGCAGTCCAGATTTCATTTGAAAGCTTCTAAGTATAAGTATATTGTAAAAAAAAAAAGTTTAGTAGCGTTCATTCATTTAGACTCTAAATGAATTAATGTTACTCTAAATTCTTAAGATATGGAAAACATTTTATCCACTCTACTTGCGCCATATCCCTTAATGAATACATATAACCAAATGTGAGACCCCTAGATCCTTGAGTTCATGGCAGATATGAGCACAAGTACCCATGAAAAAACATTATAATGAAGGAAGATCGAGAGACCCATGAAAATTCAAATTAGTTTTTTTTTCTTCTTCATATCTTCTTTCTCGTCAGATATAGTCATCTTCACAGACGCCACTGCATATACGGGACGTTTCATTTGGTTTGTCTCTGCTTTACTGTGTCTTATGCCATTAGAAAATGTCTCAATTTCATTTATTTATATTGATATATTTTTCCTCTTTTGGCAGGGACTACCTAAACGTCGTCATTGAAGAAATGAAAAACCCGAGCAGGTAGGTGCACGAAGATCTAGTGACTGTATTCTCTTTACAAGACAGGTTATTGGAACGTGTGACTCGCAAACGATATGGAAGCAAGTATACACTTGATGAAGGAAATATAACTGGCATTTCCAGTCGTTTACGAGTGTAGGAGTTAGACATCCATTATGAAAGTATCTATTCAGTGACTTGATGTATAATCTCATTTCGAAGAGAAAAACAAGAAAATCCGCAAAAGGATTACTTCATAATCTTATTATTGTGTGATATTTTGAGTACGAACTGATAGATTATGTCTTTATCTTATAATGGACTGAGGCGACATGTTCTGAAAAAATACTTATATCTTTTTGTACCTAAAAACGCTGACATCTGTGACAAGCATACGTTATCACGAGCCAGCAAAATGTTCACAGGAAACACCATAAACTTTCAGCCAATTCTGAGTTGGTCATGTAGAAATATCGCTGCATATAGCATAAGGCAGTTTTCAGATACCATTTCAAAGGTGCGTTTGAACATAAGATGTTGAAAGTAAACTGTACCAGTATTTGCATTACTTTACAATCACTGTCTGCATGGCCTAACATCACTGTGTTGTTTGCGTTACAGCACTAATTTAAGTAGAATTGGAAACCTTATTTGTAAGAAGGTGATGACGGAAAGGATTCTTTACGATCCTCAGATAATTTGGTATTTCGTCAGAGGACGTCGTGTATATGAATCTCAAGGCAATAACACGCTACCTTTAATATCCCACCGAATGCGTGTAAATCTTTCTCATGATAAGATTATCCCTCGGCACACACACGATAAAAAAGGGTTGCATTGCTACCCAAAGATATTCATGGTAGAAACGCTCTTTGATCACTAAGATATTCGTGGGAGAAAAGCTCTATGATCACTAAGATATTCGTGGTAGAAACGCTCTATGATCACTAGGATATTCGTGGTAGAAACGCTCTATCATCACTAAGATATTCGTTGGAGAAACGCTCTATGATCACTTAGATATTCGTGGTAGAAACGCTCTATGATCACTAAGATATTCGTGGTAGAAACGCTCTATGATCACTAAGATATTCGTGGTAGAAACGCTCTATGATCACTAAGATATTCGTGGTAGAAACGCTCTATGATCACTTAGATATTCGTGGTAGAAACGCTCTATGATCACTAAGATATTCGAGGTAGAAACGCTCTATGATCACGAAGTGCTCGAGCGTCAGTCTGTTATTCATTCTAGACCTAAGAAATCCTCATGATGAAACTTGGTGTATTGCTGGCGACACATGTACATTATACCTGTTTCTCTGCAGCCAGATACAGCAGATATCTGTGCTTTACTGGTGAAGGGAAGGAAGATAACGAGTCAAACTCGTGTGGATTCCCTTAAGCTTACGTCTTTGAAAACATGATAAGGCTAATGCCTTAAGTCACACAGATCGACAACTAAGAAAAGCCTTTAATTAAAACCCGCTAACCATAAATGCATGTTTGTGTCATGCCTAGATTCATGATATATAGAATTTATACCACAATATGCCTTAATTAAAGGCCATAAAAAAGATTCAGGTATGACCGCAGTTAAACCATATGTAAAACAAAATATGTATTGATGATATTCATATCTGTACTGTGGTGAATTAGAAATAGCATCAATATTCTAGTCTGTAAGTTCATCATATATTATTCTTTATGCTGACAACATGAAGGTGTGAAATAAGAATCTTTATCATTTCTATAAATTTCATGGTAAGAAGACCTTTTCCATACAGTGTAGTATCTTACAGTTATTATGTCTAATTTGCATATGAACACTACAGATAAAGTCTCGCCGGATCAGAGGTACAGTTTGTCTAGATCGTTGTCTTTACCTGACAGGAACCTCCCATTCTCCATCATCCTGTCAACCTCCCTCATCACCCTCCTGTACACCCTCACGAACGTCGCCTACTTCGCTGTTCTCACACCGACGGAGATGCTCTCCTCCAACGCCGTGGCCATGGTGAGTGTTCCTCAAAAGTGTGGTCATGATGGCTGCTCCTCTGCCAGTGGTTGTCGTTATGGTGGGTTTCTTCGACGAGTGGTGTATGGTCATGCTGGGTTTCTTTTCCAGTGGTGTATGGTCATGGTGGGTTTCTTTTCCAGTGGTGTGGTTATAATGGGTTTCTTTTCCAGTGGTGTGGTCATGGTGGGTTTCTTCGTCGAGTGGTGTATAGTCATGGTGGGTTTCTTTTCCAGTGGTGTGGTCATGGTGGGTTTCTTTTCCAGTGGTGTGGTCATGGTGGGTTTCTTTTCCAGTGGTGTGATCATGGTGGGTTTCTTTTCCAGTGGTGTGGTCATGCTGGGTTTCTTTTCCAGTGGCGTGGTCATGGTGGGTTTCTTTTCCAGTGGTGTGATCATGGTGGGTTTCTTTTCCAGTGGCGTGGTCATGGTGGGTTTCTTTTCCAGTGGTGTGGTCATGGTGGGTTTCTTTTCCAGTGGTGTGATCATGGTGGGTTTCTTTTCCAGTGGTGTGGTCATGGTGGGTTTCTTTTCCAGTGGCGTGGTCATGGTGGGTTTCTTTTCCAGTGGTGTGGTCATGCTGGGTTTCTTTTCCAGTGGTGTGATCATGGTGGGTTTCTTTTCCAGTGGTGTGGTCATGCTGGGTTTCTTTTCCAGTGGCGTGGTCATGGTGGGTTTCTTTTCCAGTGGTATGGTTATGGTGGGTTTCTTTTCCAGTGGTGTGGTCATGGTGGGTTTCTTTTCCAGTGGTGTGATCATGGTGGGTTTCTTTTCCAGTGGTGTGGTCATGGTGGGTTTCTTTTCCAGTGGCGTGGTCATGGTGGGTTTCTTTTCCAGTGGTGTGGTCATGCTGGGTTTCTTTTCCAGTGGTGTGGTCATGGTGGGTTTCTTCGTCGAGTGGTGTATAGTCATGCTGGGTTTCTTTTCCAGTGGCGTGGTCATGGTGGGTTTCTTTTCCAGTGGTGTGATCATGGTGGGTTTCTTTTCCAGTGGTGTGGTCATGCTGGGTTTCTTTTCCAGTGGCGTGGTCATGGTGGGTTTCTTTTCCAGTGGTATGGTTATGGTGGGTTTCTTTTCCAGTGGTGTGGTCATGGTGGGTTTCTTTTCCAGTGGCGTGGTTATGGTGGATTTCTTTTCCAGTGGTGTGGTCATGGTGGGTTTCTTTTCCAGTGGTGTGGTTATGGTGGGTGTCTTTAACCAGTTATGGTGAACGCCTTCATCAGTTCTGTAACCAATGATGTGGATCCAGATATTCAGCCACTGATGGATATATCTCATCACTCTATCAGATAAGCACACGTAAGATGCATGGAGTCTATATAGATATGTGGCTTTCATTTCAGCCTTGAATTACCATATGTGCACAAATCACGTTCTCAGAACTTGTATGTACAACCTTCACATATGACTCTGAAAATTTACAGGTATTTCGCATATGTACACAACGTTGAAAGGTGAAAATCTAATGTTATCAGATGTTCATTTGACTCGAAGTGACTCAGGGTCTCCTCTTTTATGCCAGACCTTCGGCAGTCGCGTGTTGGGGGTGTTCGGGTGGACGATGCCAGTCTTCGTGATGCTGTCCACCTTCGGCGCAACCCACAGCTCCGTCTTCACTCAGTCGCGTCTCATCTTCGTCGGTGCCAGGCGGGGCCACTTCCCACAAGCCCTCAGCCTCGTCAGCATAAGGAACTACACACCTGTACCAGCCGCTATATTCAATGTTAGTTTGTCTTCCAGTTATACTTTACGTATCTGATCCATTGTGGAAAGGTATGGTTCCACACCTCCTCCATTTGGTATCTCAACCTCACTAAATTCCTGTTCCTCTTGCTGTATGTATAGTTTTCCAAAGGGTATCAGTTGACCTTCCAGTTACTCTGTGAAGCCACAGTTGGCAAGGGATGACACAAACCGTATCCAACGAGTGATGAAAGATGACATGCGCACCAGTGGCTGTGTATATTACAGTCATGTCAGGCAAGTAAGGAATTACATTGAAAAGAATAGAAAATCCTTGCGATAGATATGTTTAAAATCCTGTTTTGGTCTGATTATTTAAAGTTTGCTACTCCTTAAACTCGACAGGAGGTGGTGGAGTATATATTTAAGAATTTTTGATAAATGAGCGTGAGCCAGTCTCTGGTAAACATAACCTTGTTAATGGTACAGCTGAGTCCTGCCCGTGGTAAGTGTGATATCATGTCTTTCCCTTGCGTGTTTCCCTCAGGGCCTGACGATCCTGGCGATGCTGGTAGTGCCAGATATCTCCTCCCTCATCAACTACACAGCCTTCAGTGCGTCAGTCATGCACTTAGCCTGTATCTCCGCTCTCTTCTGGTTCCGCTACAAACATCCTGAGTGGAATAGGCCTTTCAAGGTATGGACAACACCTTCGGTGTGATATATATATATATATATATATATATATATATATATATATATATATATATATATATATATATATATATATCAGGAAGTATTATGATAGACTTTCAAAAAACAAAGAATGTTAACTTTATTATTGGAAAAACTCTATTCATCCAATGTCAAATCTGTATCTCTTAGGGGAAAGGAAAAACGAAAATGCTTGTGAATTGTCTCAGTTACTTATTAACGTTTCTGAAGCACAGTTCTTGCTTAAAGAGCTCGTCTTTTCACCACCTAGCAAGTGTTGTTACCTTTACTGACCAGTTGTTCATTGCACGTATACCTTCCTTTGCAGTCTGCAGGTGTTGCATGTCATGCCTCTGTGTTATACTCTTAAGTTCTCATAATTTTTCAACATACGTTCAATGCCAGTAGTTTTTATTTCCCCCCACTTCATACTCTATGAGAATTTTCAATGATTTGTTTCCCTTATTCTTTCCTGACACACGAAGCTCTTTGGTTTCACCTCCTGTATTGGCTTCGTCCAGATTTACTGACCACCTCATCTCTTCCGTTGGCAGGTTCCACTGGTGATTCCGGTGGTCTTCTGGTTCACTCAGGTGTTCATCATGGTCATAACCATCGTCCTGGCGCCCTTGGGAGTCACCGGAGCCATCGCCATCATCCTGATGGGTCTTCCTGTGTATTACCTCACCATATATCGGCAGGACGTCGCCCGCTGCTCCTCCCCTGTTATGGGTTAGTGTCCTCCTCCTTTTCATGGCCAAGTCCTCATCGAGGCCAAATCCTGGATATGAAACTAAGGCAAAACAGAAGAGAGGAAAAGGGAATACTTTAAACCAAAAAGAAAAAAAAGATGATTACTGGGGGATGTGTGAGAGAAATCAGCAGGAGGTCATAAGGGAGATGCCGTGGTTGAAACAGACGACATATGAGACTTTTGGTGAGCAAGTATCAGTAAACTTTAGGGAGAATAAGTCATTTTGGAGGGAGGTTAACGATGAAAGAAAGACGAGAGAACGAATGGGAACATCGGTGACGGGAGGAAAAGTGGAAGTGGTAGCAGGTAGTGATGAGATGAGGAGGAGATGAAGTAAGATGTAGGACTAACCTGAATATCTTTAACTTTTCAGAGAAGATGACCATCGCCCTTCAGAAGGTCTTCTTTTGCCTGCCAGAAGACAGGGGTGACTTACACTGATCATCATCTATCAACGCCTTGCCTCATCGACAGCCATCATATCATGAACGCGGGAGGAAGGGTCATTTAGGAAACCCTGCATTCCCGTAATTCCATACTCATTGATCCGGTACATTGTCGATGCATCAGACGGCCGGCCTGGAAGAATCGGTTCTAACGTCTGTCAGAGGTTCATTCTTCGCCTAATCCTGACATAGCATCTACAACAGACAACACCTTCGTTTTGTCGAAGATGTATCTGATTTTCAGTCATCATCATCTTCATGTACATACGCGGTGGAGCGGGATCAATTGCCATCATCACTCACTAACCGAAGCTCCTGGTTAGTGGTGATATGGAAGTATTCCACGACAGTGACAGGTGATCACCAGGGGGGCCTGAGTCTCGGCCCTACGCAGGTAGAGACTGCCCACGTAAACTGGAGGTAGACTAAAAGGTTTACATACCGAGAGATAGCTTAAGGTTTACAGGCTGTGAATATACATGAGGCTAACTTGCTTTATTTAGGTGAACTGACAAAGTTGGCATTGCAAATGTCAGATGTAATGCTCAAGTTTGTTGATTTTGAGATGGTTTATGTACAAATGTATAAAGATTTGGCCTTATTAAGCAGAGAAACTTACAACGTATGATAAAGAAATATAATCGTCACGATTTGATCATCAGATTATTCAAGACATTAAAGAAACGATTTATAATCAAGAAAAGATAATCCTATACCACTCGTCCTTTACAATAGGAGTCTTTAAATCTTTTAATCTGAGTTACTTTTAGTTCAGAATTGTTCTTGTAAGCAAAATGATACAAATACAGTTCCTTAGTAGTCAGAACTTTTAACTTTTTGGCATCACATTTTGAAATAAAATGAACGTGGAGGAAATTTATGAAAATATCTTTCTTTTGTTTCACCTTAAACTCATCAATTTAGTGTTGCCCAGAGTCCTAAATGGTGTAAATCTCTTGGGTCACACCAGTGGTGGAAGCCGTAACGTGTTGTGACATCAAAGTTACAATCACTTGTTAACTCTTGGCGTGCCATAAGTTCTCTTCCCGAAGTCAGCCACCACATCGATCAGCTCTGGAAGCCGGCACGGACGCTACCACATACTTCTCTCACCTTTTTCCTCGAGAGCTGTACATTACTTCTCTCCTTCCCCAGGAACAGGTAAAGCTCCTACCTTTGCATACCTGTGAAAAATCACACCAGTATCAGAGATACTGACGAGCGAACTATAAACAAAAATCCCCATTTGATATCTTTTTCTTCAGACTTATAGATTTGCCTTCAAGAAAAAATTCTTTTGAAAGATTTGGAAAATAATCAAAGGAAGGCGGAATGCATCACGTACATATCATGGTTAATCACTGACAAAATATAAAGGAATATCGTATGATGATACAGAGCGTCTTACAATGTCTTCCCAAGCCAACCCGCATTTAATGTCTTTAATTCTTCTCTATAGTTGAATGAGTAGATGTATAAGATATACGTGAAGTTTAGGCTTTGTTAAGCCTGGAACGGATGAGATATATATGTATTTTGAAAAGAATCATTGGTTTCCTAGCAAGAATGAAGAGGTTAAAGATTGGTGCCAGAAATAAATGGACAATATTACTCATGACTGATAGAAATCATGTCAACACATTACCCCGTTGGTAATTACCTGGATGTTACAACGACGGCATTTTGTTATACGATGCAGACTTTCACGTAAAATGTACCATATTCCCTTCCTCAGTCTCCTTTCCACTCGCTCTCTTCGTTTCAACTTGAATTGTTGTTCTCTAACTACAAAGCAACACGAGCGAGGCGAAGAGTGAAATGTAAATATTTGTGTTGTGTCCTCGTATCTATGGAAGGTTTCTGTACAAGCCGAAACCTAAGAGAAATAAAGCTCAAAAAGCTTTCGCCTGTGTTTACTCATTACCCCAAACATGCTTATTAATGGATTATATATATATATATATATATATATATATATATATATATATACACATGTAAACATCACAGTTTATACATGGCACTTTATAGATGCATCGTGTAGAACGTTCTGGTGAGTCCATGATTAGTGGAGGGACGGGACAGGGAATTATGGTGAGGGTTAGAGGAGGTAGTAGGACGGATGGGCTGAGGGTTAGGGTGAACATGGTCAGGAGGGGCTGTCAGGGCCTAGGTTGTAGGGAGGAAGATATCATCAGGAGGGGGAGGGTTTGGGCAGACAGAGGGCGCTGAGCGAGCGGTTACTGGGGAGAGAGAGAGAGGGAGAGAGAGAGAGAGAGAGAGAGAGAGAGAGAGAGAGAGAGAGAGAGAGAGAGAGAGAGAGAGAGAGAGGCTGTGTAGGGATAGTGCTATCGAGAGTAGGGTGGACCAGGGGGAGAAGTCAAGGTCATGGTACGTCACTGACAAACTCTGTATCCAGGTCAACAAGGTTTTGAAATCATGCCTGACTAATTTCTCTTAAATCACTTCCTTGAACCTTTACTTCCATAGTACCACGCTTCTCGCAGAACCAACACTCTTTGCGGCCTCCGTTTGGTCTAGTTATCACAGAATCCTTCGTCAGCGCTAGAGAAGAAAAAAAGAAGAACAAGACAGACAGAGCTATATAATCTAAGCTATTTACAATCAAACCTGATGCACACACGACCCACGTGTGCAGTCTCCATAACAGCTACACAGCAACTCCTCGACTAAAACTAGAATCAGAACATATGGCTGTTTCACTGACAAAGCATTACGTCACAACGAATACTCACCTTCTCTGAGGAAGAGTCAGCGATAAGCAAAGATAAAAAGAGATCGTAAGATAAAGAGAGACAGAGAGATAATGGCCAGGGTAGATCTAGTCTTTGGGTTTGCTATCTCCAGCCTCAGAAAGTCTTCTCCTGTGGGGGTGTGCGTGCGTGTGTGTGGGGGTGTTCCTGTGGTACTCCGAAGTCCCTCGAAGCGATCACTATCCCTGGTCGAGACCTGCGTCTGATCTGCGACGGACCAGGGAATGATGGCTTGAGGGACAACGACTTCGGGACGAGGTGTTAAAACTCGTGATGAAATCTTGGGTCATATTGGTGACATTCTAAAATCCAACACGACTGAAAGTCCCGAAGAGATGACTTGAAGATGATCTGCTAATGCGATTGCCTCTCGGGAAACTGAATTCCGGAAATCCACAAGACTGCAGACCATCAGGTGGTTATCCATAAAAAACCCAAGTTATAACTTCAACAGCTGTAGAGAAATATGGAAGAACAAGCTGAGAAGAAGAATTCAAGTGTCTCCAAGAACCTACGTCCCAATTTAGGAATTAGTAAACATAATGAGAGAAACAGTGATTCCCAGAACCTTGCTCAGGGTTCTGACAACGCTCTCAAGGCTCCTGATGGAGGTTGGGGTTGGCTAGTGGCGTTTGGTAGCTTAATCATTTGCGTAAGTTTTATATAAAAAGAAATTACTTACTGTTCAGTATTTTCACATTGGCTTTCATTCTGATTCAGTTTGTCTCCCTGAACAACCCATGTTTTTGTTTTGTTCTTATTTTCAGGAATTAATGAATCCCAGACATATGTTTTTTTCTATTTGTGATTACGATTTGTACGTTACGGGGAGAGGGTTTATCGCTCGTGATGTCCTGTCTCTTTATAATCTGTGATTATATATATATATATATATATATATATATATATATATATATATATATATATATATATATATATATATGTATATATATATATATATATATATATATATCATTTTGATGTTGCATTAATGAAAGCTTCTACAGCACATTTTCTGTACATACAGATGCTCGTTCTAATGATCACGCCGTGCTTTGGCGTGCTCTTTTTCCCCTTCCTGATGGAAATGGGCACCTCCTCCACCACCATAGCCTGGATCTTCAACCTCCAAACCTTCCTTTTGTTCATGATGGGAGTCATCATCAATCCACTTTCCAAGGAGTTCGGTTGGAGAAAAGTCGGTATACTTGGTTGCCTGCTGGCGTCCTCCTCCATCGTCCTGTCAGGTTTTGCTCCGGTGGCCGAGTTTCTCTTCTTTTCATTCTCCTTCTTGAGCGGTAGGTTCCATAGGTATATATATATATATATATATATATATATATATATATATATATATATATATATATATATATATATATATATATATATTGTGGCGATAGGATTGAATAAAGGCAGACAGTATGAACTATGCACATGTGTATATATGTATATGTCTGTGTGTGTATATATATGTATACGTTGAGATGTATAGGTATGTATATCTGCTTGTGTGGACGTGTATGTATATACATGTGTATGTGGGTGGGTTGGGCCATTCTTTCGTCTGTTTCCTTGCGCTACCTCGCTAACGCGGGAGACAGCGACAAAGCAAAATAATATAGTAATAATAATAATATAATATATATATATAATATATATATATATATATATATATATATATATATATATATATATATATATATATATATATACTAGTGGTGTATACAGATCCAGACACTCTTCATCAGAATATTATGACAGTCTGATATAAACCCATGCGTCACATATTCTCACTTCACTATATCTGGCAGGTTTTGGGGGAGGACTGTCCGTCTCAATCTGCTTTATCATCGTACCCATCTACTTTGACCGGCACCGTGGGATGGCCAATGCTATTATGATGGCCGGCATCTGCATCGGGGAAATCATTGGACCTCCGTTGATTCGGTATTTGCAAGAAGAGTATGGCTTTCGAGGAGCAACACTGATTGTTGGAGCAATTCTCCTGAACGGGTGTGTGGGCGCTTGTTTCTTCCATCCTGTAGAGTGGCATATGAAGAAGCCTTCACCGAAGGCAGCACCAGAGGCGGCTTGTGGGGTCAGTCTGCCTTTAATACACGAGGATGAGGATGAAATGGCGGCAACTGGTTCAGGTATGATCCCCACAAAAGCCCGTCGAGGTACCCAGAAAACTCCCTCAGGTTTGTCTCTAAACTTCAGAAAAACCTTCTCTGGCGTCTCCCTTAGTAATTCTAATAGTGGGAGGGAGTTAGAGACTAGTGCTTCCTATGCAAAGCTAACGAGGGTCAGAGGTCTTTTCCATCTGAGCGAGTGCTCCAGCGACTCTATCGCGTCCCTCTACAACTCAGATTTCTCGGTATATACCTTGGCTCTGTTTGGACGCGCCACCTCACCATCCTGTAACGAGAAGGAAGACATGATAGATGCGGGAGATGAGGGAAGCGCTAGTACACTGAGGAGGACTACGTTACGTCTATTACGGTCATTGGAGTCGGACATCAAGATTCTTCGACACTTGCGCGCCGTCGTCATTTCCTTGGCCAATACACTGATCGCCAACGGTTACTTTAACTTCCTTATGATGTTGCCGTTCTCAATGCAAGCAGCGGACCTCACCCTCCAAGACTCTGCTCTGAGCATATCTGTGGCTGCCGTTTGTAACCTTCTCTTCAGATTCCTCACGTCTATAATGTCCGATTGGTCTTGGTTCAGCCTCCGGGCTGCCCATCTTGGAGGCCACATCGTCCTAACTTCAGCAATGATCGGTAAGGGAAGTCTCATATCTCGTGTGTACCTCAATTGCAATGATCCAAACTGTTGATTTTATGATGATCAGACGTTTACACTTGCCGGACTGTATGATACAAGACTGAGGGATGTGGTGTACATCCCACGTCGGTGGAAAGAATCTTATTTCCTCCTCTTTTCCGCAGTGTTTCCCTTCTTGCTGGACCTGCGATGGATTCTGGTGACGATGGGTTTGATAGGATGCGGTGCGGGCACCAGCTTGGGCCTGAACACCCTTGCCATAATTGACGTCATGGGGCTGGACAATCTACCACCAGCTTTTGCCGTTGCTTCGCTAATGAGTGGTGTTGGCTTTCTCACATTTGGACCTTTGATTGGTAAGTTGGTTATCTACAGCACGAGCATACCACAATCATACTACAAGCATACTGCAAGCCTTTAAACGCAACTGTAGTTGAAATTACATCTACCTTTATGCTTAGTGGTGCTTATCCGTTTATGTAACTGCTTAAATGAAAATCCACCAGTAATATTTCCTAAAGCATTAACTTAACCCTTGAAAGATGCAAAAATCTCCCTGCCTCCTTAGTTTCCTCTTATCTTCTTTGCTGCCAAATACTTGAAAGAGGTAAGAGGTTACTCTTAGATAGGACTGGACGTTCGAGCTCCTATCCTGTAAAAGCTACGTTGATTCTGATTCGCGTGAGTGTTGTGATCAAGAGCATCGACTGCCATACAGGGTTGAAAATAAACTTCGGTGTAGACAAACTCCTCCAAGCCCAAAGCTCAGCTCATACCAGCGGTAAGGGAGAGAGAGAGAGAGAGAGAGAGAGAGAGAGAGAGAGAGAGAGAGAGAGAGAGAGAGAGAGAGAGGAATGTCAAGGGAATCAATTGATAGAGGAACACAGTTGCAGAACCATACAGTTGATGAACTCCATGATGGACGGACAGTAGTGCTCTCACTAGTGTCACTTAATGAATACATCAGCGAACATCGCCTCTGCGTCATAAAAAAAAAAACACCATGTTGCTTCAGATTTTGACTCATCTGAATCTACTTACGGTTTTCTTTGTCTTTTCAGGCTTCATACGCGACGTTAGCGGCAGCTACGCCACAAGTATGTTGATCTGCTCGGCCATGACGTTCAGTAGCTTTATATTATGGCTGTGTATCCCCCTAGCTGCCGTCTGGGATAACAGAGAAGATGGGAAGAGTGAAGAAAACGCGGGGGAGACTAGGATGGACGACATGACCAATGAAGACAAGGAGGAAGTTTGATATATATATATATATATATATATATATATATATATATATATATATATATATATATATATATATATATATATATATATATATATATATCTTTCTTTTTTTTTTCTACTATTCGATATTTTCCACGTTAGCGAGGTAGCGTTAAGAACAGAGGACTGAGCCTTTGATGGTATATCCTCACTTGGCCACCTTCTCTGTTCCTTCTTTCGGAAAATTATAAACGAGAGGGGAGGATTTCCAGCCCCCCGCTCCCTCCCCTTTTAGTCGCCATCTACGACACGCAGGGAATACGTGGGAAGTATTCTTTCTCCCCTATCCCGAGGGATGATGTATGTACATATATATACATATATGTATGTTTCCTGGTGTAACATTGGAAGACTAAATGTAGATACAGATATGATAACAATAAAGAATAAAAATCTATAGATGTATGAGTATAGCTGAGATAAGAATTTTCTTTACGAAACTCCAAGATAGTGAAAATAGATAAGACCCAGTGGTCAGATGATAACTGGGTGCTAACACAGACGTAATTGCATGTACGTATAACGAGACTTTGTGCCTGAATAAACGAGACCAAAACATAGACTGGCATGGAAATCTCTGGTGAACACAACGGCAAAGACTTGTACCTACCACCTTGTAGCCCTTGAGCTTAGATACATCGAGTCTTGATCAGCACAAACTTGTCGTTGTTCTCGACGGTCGTTGGAGGTCCTGCTTTGTTAAACATCATAACGCTGTTATGTCTACGATCATCTCCGAAGGTCTACCTCGCTGTCAGCCTCTACAGGATAACGCTCCCTTCATCTCACTAGACCTGTTCATTGTCGGCATCGTCAATGTTTCAAAAGCTCAGAGGACATTATCAAGTCACCCCTCACTTTTCTCTCTTCCAAAGTGAACAACTTCAAAGCCTCGAGCCTTTCCCTATAATTCTCAGACCATCTTTGTTGGCTTTCCTCTGGGTCTTAACTGTTAGCTCTTTGAGCTTCTTTAGGTCTATGACCATATTTGAGAAGGATAACCTGGCTTTGACCCTTTGTCGGAGGTGAATACGGTGGAAGACTGAGATCAATATCAAAATAATCTAATGCAAAACATTTTCTTTCGAACCAGTTCAATGGTCATGAAATTCAGAATCTTTTACGCAAAGTCTATTACATAACTCCCAAGCTCATATACATGAGTTTGTGTAGATCATAGTTCATTATCTAAAATTAATGTAGAGAACCTGGGCTTCGAGTGATAATAGCTAAGACAGCGATAAAAACAAAGGCTTTTCTTTCACGAGCTTAGAAGAGAGAAAACGTAACCTGAGCGGTTGTCGTGCCAAGTAACTTAACTGAAGTAACAGAGTCTGATCCTACGTATGTAGTGTTTGAGAGGAATTATTGTTTAAATCCTTATCCATGATACGGTAGTGGGCATATCTTCTGATCTTGATTCACTTTAATGGAATGATCTGCTATGAATGTCATTATAAAGATGTATAAACAAGTAGAATCACTTTTTTCAGGAATAAGTTCGTTCTTCGAACCTATACATATATTTTTCAGCCGTGAATGCTACGTGTTAGCACTGTCTTTGGGCAAAATTTCCTGGAGATGGATTCCACTGGCCTCCATGTTTGGACACTCCACTGGCCTCCATGTTTGGACACTCCACTGGCCTCCATGTTTGGACACTCCACTGGCCTCCATGTTTGGCGACGAAGTCCACTGATCTCCATGTCTGGAGACAGTCAGGGGCAAATGGTCTTAATGTGGATGTTTCTAGTTTTTAATATCTCTACAATCATATCAGTAACCATGCTTTATATATACGCACACACTGCTGTAGGGAGGTAGATGATTAAAGAAAGCCTTAGAGAGAGAGAGAGAGAGAGAGAGAGAGAGAGAGAGAGAGAGAGAGAGAGAGAGAGAGAGAGAGAGAGAGAGAGAGAGAGAGAGAGCAAAGATTTGAGGCTTTGTGACAGTCTGAGGGGAGGACAAGAGTGACTGAAGAACATGAACTGAAGAAGGAACCACAGAAGCAGGAATGAGACATCCTTGACACGCCCAGCCATCTATACTCCTGTACTTTTATACGTGAAAAGAAAACCGTCATTCCTAAATGTTTATTACAAAATTACATTTCTACATATCAGAAAGAACTACCTCGTTAACATAGCGTTCATCTTGTTATACTTCTTGGCGGCTTACTGTCGATTGCATAAGCCTTGCTTATATGGCCTCCTTGAGGGCCTCCTTCCTCTCCTCATAGGCCACAGCCGCTGGCATGAAGAACCAGAGGACGACACACACCATCACCTCCGCCGTCATGACCCACATGGCGACGGCGTAGCTGTTGCTCACGTCGCGGATCATACCTGTGTGGGTTGGGTGGTAGAAAATAACACATACACAGCGCTGTAATCTGAGGTCAGGTTAAAGACGATGTGGGTTGTAATCTGAGGTCAAGTTGCAGACTATGTGGGTCATAATCTAAGGTCAGGTTAAAGACGATGTGGCCTCAATACCTTTAGAAGACATACTCGTTTCACAATCTTGAACTAACTGTCAAGTCACTTGGAAGATAAAAGAGTGACAGCACCCCAGGCAGGATGCTACGACCCTTAACCTTTTAATAACTCGACCCATATATATATATATATATATATATATATATATATATATATATATATATATATATATATATATATATATATATATATATATATATATATATATATACGAATAAAGTGTATATGAACGCGCACCTTCATATACACCTTCATGTACAGTTGGTTCGGTATGTGTTCTGTTCGGAAACAACCGATAGACCCCGTTGCTCACCATTGTGAGACGAAGGGTATTCGAGTACTTAGTATTTCGAATAGTTGTTTCCTATTATACAGTCCCTTAGGCTATCGGTTAGCATGCCTGCCTCTTGCACAAGGGGTCCCAGGTTCGATCCTGGCTGTTGGAGGTTTGTATGATATATATATATATATATATATATATATATATATATATATATATATATATATACGCGATTCGTCGGTGACCTCTCCATCCGCAAGTATTTTCACAAATTGAGTTTTCCTGCTACATTTCCAAAGCTGGGTTCCAGGATGGGCTGTAGGAGGGGGATATACGAATTCTAAAGGCCTGAATTCACAAGATACATCATGCTCAGTTGCACTCCAGATATGAGGGAGGGAGGTGCTACGCAGCTTGTGCAGATGTTGACGTCAGAAGCCAAACATTTCCTTACTGTTACTTACGTATATATCTTTATAAATGCTCATATCAGAGTACGTTTAGATATGACAGCGACTGTAACAGATAGAAAACAAAATGATCATCCCATCGACATATAAGATAAAAACTAACAAACGATAAAGCGTATCTGAAGGCAATGGTTTATCAGAAGAAATAATCCTAGCTGATTCTTTTTTTTTTCGTTTTCTTTGTTATTATCTTTACGGCAGCACCTTCGTCAGCTCTTGCCGCTTCACCTGTGACTCGATCGTTGTACTAGCTGAGTAACGTTCTTTGTTGACTATGATCATGATGGCACATCAGCTTATATCTTTGGACAATGCATGGCTGAATCTATGTCTCATTCTGCGGGAGTTAAGATTGTTATCATACGACTTGAAAAAAAAGGAGGGGGTGGGAGAAGAGAGATCATACGCGAGTAGACACAAAAAAAATCTATGTTGAGAAAGTTAAACGATTATGCATGATTGTACAACATCTGAATACGACAGCTTGGCACTTGACTAGATCCATAAGGGACAAGTCCAAGTGCCATTTCGTTGTACTCGGGCTTTGTGTCATCACATGTACGAGATGTTGATTTATGGTAGTCTAACTAATTCATTTTAGTCTCGCAAAGTTAGTTTATTTTTCCAGCGTTTCAAAATGAAACAGAAACTTGCTTATACGACACGAGGCAGAGAAATTCAAGTCATTTTCCGATGCTTTGCTTTATAGTTGTTGAGCTTATGCAACAACGTTATGGTGACACATGGAACTTTTCAGAACTTTACCTAATTTTAGAACTTTTTGGAGCTTTAGACACTTTTGGAACTTTAGACAATTTTAGAACTTTAAATACTTTTAGCACTTGAGAAACTTTTGGAACCCTAGGCACTTCTAAAACTTTAGACTAGAGCTTTAGACACTTTTGGAACTTTAGACACATTTAGAATTTCTTAGAACTTTTAGAACAACTTCTTCTGGGTTTACTGAGACTGTGTATTTATGGATTCACCAGTTTGTATTGTCTTCCCACGAGTGGCTGATGACACACTGAAACTATTTAAGAATTTAGAATAGAACAAGAAAGAGTCAGCTTTCCCACGTTTAGATTACTCGATAATTCTTAATATATTGATTTAGCACGTTGGAGTGAGCTCAAGCTAAGATGTGTGTGTGTGTGTTTAGTGCCATGTGAAACAAAAAGTAATTTGAGCTGATAGAAAAATGAAACGAATAGTATGCAAGTCTTTGAATTGCCCTCAACACATTTGCATCCAATGTCTCTTGCTTGTTGATGGATAGCACAATGTACAAGCTCTGAGCAGGAAATACAGTAACATTTTTTGCTTGTGGGTTCAGGCAAAAGCTAAAGACATTCCTCGTTGCTTAGAAAAAGATTTCAAGAGCTCCCTGAATCAATGTATAACTATGATTTTATCTTTTACACTTTCCAAGGAAAGTCACAGACTTTACACGACCTTCCCGAAGTCACAACTGGTCATTCAGTGGCTGGAATGAGCCTATATACAATGTCACAACTCACCTACAACGTCACAACTCACCTACAACGCCACAACTCACCTACAACGTCACAACTCACCTACGAGAGGACCTAAGATTAGATTGGCGAACGCCGTGGCGAATGACTGGGCACCGAAGATAGAAGGCATCTTTTCCAGTCCCATAAACCTTGGCATGATCAAGATGTAGAGGGAGACGTTGACACCCACTCCGAAACCCCAGATCACCAGGGTCACCTTCATCCAGACCAGGTCACTCATGAAGCTGAATACTGTAACAATACTGAATACTGTAATGCTTTCAGAGCTAATGTAGTTTCAAAAATACCCTTCCTTGTCCTTAAGGACAATAAGGATTATATATATATATATATATATATATATATATATATATATATATATATATATATATATATATATATATATATATATATATATATATATATATATATATATATATATATATATATATATATATATGAGAGAGCTTGGGAAGTGAGACAGTTGTTGTTCGCTGATGATACAACGCTGGTGGCTGATTCGGGTGAGAAACTGCAGAAGCTGTTGATTGAGTTTGGTAAGGTGTGTGAAAGAAGAAAGCTGAGAGTAAATGTGAATAAGAGCAAGGTTATTAGGTTCAGAAGGGTTGAGGGACAAGTCATTTGGGAACTAAGTTTGAATGGAGAAAAACTGGACCGGATGGCGACGGAAATGGATGAAGGCAGTAAGTATGAATGTATACGTCTGTATATATGTATATGTCTGTGTATGTGTATGTATTTATACTGTGAAATGTATAGGTATATATGTGCGTGTGTGGGCGTTTATGTATATATGTGGGTGGGTTGGGCCATTCTTTCGTCTGTGTCCTTGCGCTACCTCGTTTACGCGGGAGACGGCAATTAAGTATAATGTAAATATATATATATATATATATATATATATATATATATATATATATATATATATATATATATATATATATATATATATATATATATATATATATATACCCAAAAAGATTTGGCACTAAATAGATTAAAGTTTATGAGAAACATCCACTGCAAATCAGCCTGTCAAATGTCTATGTATACAATATAAACACATGGAACTTACACAGGATAGAAAACGCCATAACAGTAACTCCTGACATGTAAGCAATTCTCATGTCGAACCAATGGCAGTCGGAGAGACTTGACGCTGTGAAACGTGCCACCAAGTTTGCCACAGCTGCATACGACATGCACCAGGCGGCGTCTTCCAGGGAGTAGCCAGCGTGTTGGATGGCAAATGGTGCTGTAATGAGGAAGTTCAGGTAACTGTTGAGTGCACAGACACCCCCAGAGGCTATGATGAAACCTCTGGGTGTCTTCAGGATTGCCAAGTCTGAGATGGTTGATCGCAGCAAACGGCCTAGTGTCTTCAGCACCCCACGCTCGTCTGGGATGCCCGACTCATTAGAATCTTTACTTTTTGGGAAACCGTCATCTGCATTTGGGGCGGGGCCAGTCAAGTCGAGGTACGAGATAGCTAGTGTCAGATTTGAAGCTTGGCTCACTCGACGGCTCAGGTTACCAACCAGCAATCTTCTTTCCACCTCACAGGCTTCCCTCTTCGGTTCTAGCGTCTCGTTCGCTGTTACATCAACCTCTCTTGATGCTTCATCCACCATACGACACTGTTTTGTATCTTCATCTGCACTATCCGACAATATGGGCCTTTCCACGGGACAAGACTTCTTCATGTGCCATTCCACAGGTTGAAAGAGTGCAGCACCAACGCAGCTATTCAGCAAAATAGCTCCCATGATAAGGGTCGCGCCTGGAAAGGAATACTGCTCCAGCAAGTAACGGGTGAGAGGAGGACCCACGAAATGGCCCGTGCACGACCCAGCCATCAGAAACCCGTTGGCTTGACCGCGTCTGTTGTCGAAGTACTGTGCGACCTGCAGGTAACAGGGCTTACAGGCCAGCCCAGCAAACAACCCTGATGAAGATACAAAAGTATTTTAGTTTTCTCATAACACAATCAGTGTACTGTGGGAGTCCATAATAAAGCTAAACTTTAAGAAAAAATAAGGAAAAAGATACAAAAAATATTCCTTCCTATTATGAAAGCATACATGCCTCATATGAAAGCATACATGCCTCATATGAAAGCATACATGCCTCATATGAAAGCATATATGCCTCATATGAAAGCATACATGCCTCATATGAAAGCATACATGCCTCATATGAAAGCATACATGCCTCATATGAAAGCATACATGCCTCATATGAAAGCATATATGCCTCATATGAAAGCATACATGCCTCATATGAAAGCATATATGCCTCATATGAAAGCATACATGCCTCATATGAAAGCATACATGCCTCATATGAAAGCATACATGCCTCATATGAAAGCATATATGCCTTAAGTGTTTGTCCACGGTGAAATTGTACCACTCAGTGAGAAAATCGACTAAAGGAGCAAGGGAGATGTTGAATAGATATCGTGATGCATCATATCACCATAAGCTTTGGCAGACCTTAACGTTCAGATCCTAACACTCTAAAAGAACTCTTTCAATCCATCCTTCCATCTTCTCAGGTCTTCCCTTCCTCTTCCTTTTCCTCCTCTTCCTCCTCCTCCTCCTGCTACAGACACATAAATCCTCTTCGCTATCGTATCTCCACTCATCCTCCACATTTTTCAGTACATCCTGCTTGGTTCTTTCAATCGCACTACCCTCACTAAGACATCTTTCTCTTGCGGTGTAATTTCTCACACGACCAACCCACCGCACATCACATATTGTCTTCAGATATTTCATTTCCAGGATATCAACCCTCTTCCCTTCTTTTGCATTTGTGGCTCAAGTAACACATTCATTCAATGCTTTCAAAACTATTGGACAATCGCATGTTTACCAAATGGCGTCATAGATACGTCTCTTCGTTGTATATCAACTGACTGTTATATTTCTCTCTTGTGTCTCCCCTGATGATGTGATTATTACACGAAAGTGCACTTGGGAACTTATCGTGTTTCATTTTCCCCGAGGACTCTTAGGAATATATATATATATATTTTTTTTTTTTTTTTTTTTTTATACTTTGTCGCTGTCTCCCGCGTTTGCGAGGTAGCGCAAGGAAACAGACGAAAGAAATGGCCCAACCCCCCCCCCCCCATACACATGTACATACACACGTCCACACACGCAAATATACATACCTACACAGCTTTCCATGGTTTACCCCAGACGCTTCACATGCCTTGCTTCAATCCACTGACAGCACGTCAACCCCTGTATACCACATGACTCCAATTCACTCTATTTCTTGCCCTCCTTTCACCCTCCTGCATGTTCAGGCCCCGATCACACAAAATCTTTTTCACTCCATCTTTCCACCTCCAATTTGGTCTCCCTCTTCTCCTCGTTCCCTCCACCTCCGACACATATATCCTCTTGGTCAATCTCTCCTCACTCATTCTCTCCATGTGCCCAAACCATTTCAAAACACCCTCTTCTGCTCTCTCAACCACGCTCTTTTTATTTCCACACATCTCTCTTACCCTTACGTTACTTACTCGATCAAACCAACTCACACCACACATTGTCCTCAAACATCTCATTTCCAGCACATCCATCCTCCTGCGCACATCTCTATCCATAGCCCACGCCTCGCAACCATACAGCATTGTTGGAACCACTATTCCCTCAAACATACCCATTTTTGCTTTCCGAGATAATGTTCTCGACTTCCACACATTTTTCAAGGCTCCCAAAATTTTCGCCCCCTCCCCCACCCTATGATCCACTTCCGCTTCCATGGTTCCATCCGCTGACAGATCCACTCCCAGATATCTAAAACACTTCACTTCCTCCAGTTTTTCTCCATTCAAACTCACCTCCCAATTGACTTGACCCTCACCCCTACTGTACCTAATAACCTTGCTCTTATTCACATTTACTCTCAACTTTCTTCTTCCACACACTTTACCAAACTCAGTCACCAGCTTCTGCAGTTTCTCACATGAATCAGCCACCAGCGCTGTATCATCAGCGAACAACAATTGACTCACTTCCCAAGCTCTCTCATCCCCAACAGACTTCATACTTGCCCCTCTTTCCAGGACTCTTGCATTTACCTCCTTTACAACCCCATCCATAAACAAATTAAACAACCATGGAGACATCACACACCCCTGCCGCAAACCTACATTCACTGAGAACCAATCACTTTCCTCTCTTCCTACACGTACACATGCCTTACATCCTCGATAAAAACTTTTCACTGCTTCTAACAACTTGCCTCCCACACCATATATTCTTAATACCTTCCACAGAGCATCTCTATCAACTCTATCATATGCCTTCTCCAGATCCATAAATGCTACATACAAATCCATTTGCTTTTCTAAGTATTTCTCACATACATTCTTCAAAGCAAACACCTGATCCACACATCCTCTACCACTTCTGAAACCGCACTGCTCTTCCCCAATCTGATGCTCTGTACATGCCTTCACCCTCTCAATCAATACCCTCCCATATAATTTACCAGGAATACTCAACAAACTTATACCTCTGTAATTTGAGCACTCACTCTTATCCCCTTTGCCTTTGTACAATGGCACTATGCACGCATTCCGCCAATCCTCAGGCACCTCACCATGAGTCATACATACATTAAATAACCTTACCAACCAGTCAACAATACAGTCACCCCCTTTCTTAATAAATTCCACTGCAATACCATCCAAACCTGCTGCCTTGCCGGCTTTCATCTTCCGCAAAGCTTTTACTACCTCTTCTCTGTTTACCAAATCATTTTCCCTAACCCTCTCACTTTGCACACCACCTCGACCAAAACACCCTATATCTGCCACTCTGTCATCAGACACATTCAACAAACCTTCAAAATACTCATTCCATCTCCTTCTCACATCACCGCTACTTGTTATCACCTCCCCATTTACGCCCTTCACTGAAGTTCCCATTTGCTCCCTTGTCTTACGCACCCTATTTACCTCCTTCCAGAACATCTTTTTATATATATATATATATATATATATATATATATATATATATATATATATATATATATATATATATATATATATATATATATACATTTGCCACTTTACAAAATACTATTCATCCTAAAAATAGTCTAAATGCTTGTCATGTAGCCCACATTCTGGTGGAATTTTACAATCTATAGTATTCAAAAGACTTTAAAAATAAAAACATATCAAAAATACGTCAGATAAGAGATAGTCAGAATTCGAATTCAAGAAATATGAACCTCACCTGATTCAAACTGATATATGGAAACCAGTTGAACCCAGAGTTAAGTTGGGTTAATGATCACTTAGTTTACATACATTGGAATTCTGTGTGTTGAATTACTTTACGTTTGAGTAATATCAACCACTTGACATCAGTCACGTAAAGAGATTCTATTTGTATGATAATTCTTAACTTTTAGGCGAGAATTATGTACTGAGCATCACCAACAGCGTGAATGAATTGCAATAACTAAAAAAAAAGTCTAACTTTGTGTTCTCTTAAATATGTATAAATGACTGTCCTAAAGAAATTCAAAAAATAACACCATAACATATTAGTCTCAAAGCTAATTGTGGAGATGCAAGAAATGGCAAGGGACTTACCACCTCGCACGTTCTCCTCCAGGTTTTGAATTACGTTTCAACTTACCTGCTGTGTGGAACCGATAGTTACAATGCTGTAGGATAGTGGATCTCAAAATGGTTGTTAAAGATCCCCTGGTGATCGATGGAATCATTCTGGGGCTCGATAATTGTCTAAGGGTCGTCACGGGAGGGTCGATAAAATTCTAGGAGTCGAAGAATTTGAATATTTGAAGAGTTAAGCGTATATAAGATAAAGGAGAGACAGAGCATGCTTGTATTCTTCATATATTAAGATGGAAAACTATGTTTTAATGATTATCATTAGGGTCATCCATCTCATTAAGGATCTAAACTGCTTCAATCAAAATATATATTAAGCATTAGCTAGTTTTCTCCTACACTTGGTCTGGTGTCGATGAAGTTTCGGTATGTCTATGATTGGAGGGAGTCGACAAATTCAGAGGTTTAGGTTCCCTGCCATAGTCTATACTACTTCACATCAATATTAGTCGTGCACCCCACAGGTCCTAAAGATACTGACTCCGTGCATCACATGCAAGGAGAACTCTACATGCCAGTTGCAACAGCCCATTAGAAAGGGATTGGAAGACGCTTTCATTACAGCAAAAGAGGAGAGGTACACTACATTCAGTTGATTCTAAGTACAATCAAAAGACATGTGAAAAGGATTGAGATACTTCTGTACTGATGTAAATACTTACATCCATATCCCATTGAAGCAACGAGCAGATTAAAGTTTCGCCTCCTGCAAACCCTCAACTGTTAGGTAGATCACATAAAAAAGAGCTCACCACATAGAGAAAAAAATACCAGAAGGTACCAAATGTTGGAGGCAAAAGCCAGGATCAGCAGGAAGAAAGACGCGATAAACGCGCACAGGAAACAGATACGCCTGAAGCCGAATTCCTTAGTGAGGGGACCCGTAAACAGGCCAAATACGTTCCAGAGGAACATGTGCGTGTTGAAGATCCAGGCGATGGTGGTGGAGGAAGCACCCCGCTCATTGAGGAAGTCCGAGAACAGGATGGAGTAGCAAGATGCCAGCATCGACAACAAGCTCTGTAAAGAGAAGAAAGAAAAAAAAAATCTTTTGAACCACATTGACATTATTAGAAACTTCTGGCATAATGAATTAAGACTCAGCATCTTTATACTCTCTGGAGTTCATTGGTTCGTTCCCATCTTGCGTCCAGCTCTGGTCACCCTACATGGAAACAAGACATAGAATGGAGAAACTGTTGCGTCGATCTACCAAGATAGATAGATTGCTGATGTGGGGAAACAAATCCTACGGGAGCAGATGAAAAGACGAATCTAGACGAGGTAATTTACTCAAAGTATTTAAGTTTATCAAAGGATTTGATCATCTTGATCTATCAATTTACTTAATATTTCGTTCGTCCTATTTCACTTGTAGTAATGGATGCAAACTCGTGTGCAAACGTTGAACCTCGAATTGTTAACGTATGGTAGAATTTGCCTTTATTCTAAGATTCTCTAGAAGCAGAATTATAGATACGTTTAACAATAGACTTCAAAATTTGTTTCGCTTCAAGTCCACATCTTACATTATTTGTGCCTTCTGAATTCAGTTAACAATATTCAGGTTATTTATCTTGAATCTTGTCACATAACTCAGTGTTTCTGATATCTTCCACAGTATCAACTCACTGGGGTCTGACCCTTTGTGTGACCCCTGTAATCCTTTTTGCGCTACCGCTCACAGGTTGAGCATGAGGTGCACAATGCATTGGCCAGGGACACTGGCACAAATCAAATCACTGTCACAAACAATCTGGAAGGAATTTGTTTGTGAGACAAAATGTGTGGATATAATATCGAACCAAGACTATAAAGTTGTATAAGTTGTTCAGAAACACGAAGATAAGGTAAGAACATACTAATCATATTAAAATATTGTGTTAAACACAGTCATACATACATGTACAATATGGCCGAATAAACAAAACAAAAACAAAACAAATTGCTTAGAACTATGTGACAAACACAGTGGCATAGACTTGTATCTACGTACAACCCAGGGAATCTAAGCTTAGATCTCTGGAGACTTGATACGAGGAATCTGTGTAGCGTATCTTACCATGATGAGAAACGATCCTCCAGCCACCATCCAACCCCAGCCTCCGTCAGGAGCCCGGTGCTCCGAGACGCCGTCACACTCGACCATCATAAAGGTAAGGAGGCTTCACGTTCCAGACTCACAATGACTCGTTCCCTCCTCACGGCTCGTCCACCGTGAACATCATGCACCACACATCTTATATATACACTTTGATCTTGACGTTGCATAAGAAAGCTTCTTTCTTTCTTCTTCTTCTTCTTCTTCCCCCGCTGTATTGTTATGTAAAAAAAATGCGTCCAATAAGTGCTATGTTCCTATCACTCCAACATACATTAACGAATCAGGATAAGGGTTTCCACTTTCACAATTTTCTCAGAAATTCATCACATATGAGTAATTATAGACAACATATTTTCACATTGCCGTATGAGAATATATATATATATATATTCTACGAAAGATTCAAGAGCGCTACCTCACTCACAACATCTACAGAGAGAACGCCCCGGTTTCTCAACACACAGGGTCATCCAAGAACTGCTTACTGTTGCACTGACGAACGAAGACTACCAAATCCTGTCCGTTTTCTTTTGGTTTACGTTATGCAATGTTCCAACAGCTGATTCTCCACGAACTATATCTGACCAACTCGTTTAGTGAGAACCATGTACCTTGCCAACACGCTCGGGATTTTCAGATTTTTACTTGGATATCGTTCTTTTCACAAATGTATGGTATACGTTCTATGCGCTGCGTTCAAGAGGACTAAAACAGTTTGATAAGAGGCATACGTGAGTCTATGCGCACTACATTATATCTGCTACCAGTCTGGAAGAAGTCCAGTGACATTTAATCTTCTATTTAGAGTAAAGACGAATGCTCAGTTTGGGCTAAGTTAAGATGCGCAAGAGCAGAAGCGATAGCTGCCAAATCTTCTTCAGCTACGAAATGAGAACCCTCAACACCAGACACTCACACATAACACACATTTGAATTTACTACCTACAAGAGAACACTCCAAAGGTCGTGGGAAGTGAGATGGTACAGGACAGGTTGAGAACAGGCCATGACCTTGATGTAAAGTTAGGTAAGGTCTACTGTCTGCCAACTCGGTACGCGCGTACCAGGGATGTCTGACGGCGGCTCTAGAGGGTCAACACATTGTCTCCAGAGGTCCAGATGTAAGGTTTAGAGAATAGCCAGTCGATGAGGACCTGGGAGCGAGTCTGAGACGATGGTTTTATATGACAGAATTATTTTGTTCGAATCAAAGTTCTTAAAAATGTGGGAAGAGAAAGTGAGGTTTTTGAATGGGAGACAGACAAAGCGATAATGATGTCAAAGCAGAATGTGAGCTGGAAAATACCAGTTTATGGATTCCTGAAACTGTTAAGGATAAATGCTGAGAAGAGAGAGAGAGAGAGAGAGAGAGAGAGAGAGAGAGAGAGAGAGAGAGAGAGAGAGAGAGAGAGAGAGAGAGAGAGAGAGAGAGAGAGCTTCCAATTTCAGGTCAAAGCAAATGGTAGGACTAGAAACCTTAATATTTTGCTGGGATATAAGTCACGATAGGAAGAAGTTAGAAGTTCAAGGCTCAGGTTTCGCTCGGGGTTCGTCCCTAGTAACAATTTCAACCTTGAAACCAGGAGCGAACACAGACAGACAAGCCGTTAGTCCTCCAGCACAACAATCTTTACCTCTCCTGATATGGAGTGCTCTGATATCTTTCTTATATAACTGATGGCACTTCGAGAGCAATGAACCCACCATACGTCTCCGTCAAAACCAGTGCGTCAAATAGAATACTCAACTAACCCTCCTCAAAAGAGGAGAGCGGCCAAGAAGCGTACGTGGTGACGTAATGAAAGAATTGTCCCATTACAGAATAATAATGTCAAATGAGATAAGGAAAGTTAGGGGTGGGGGTGATTACTGATCTTCAGTCAAACGATAAGGACTGATCGCGCTTACGTAATACACACATACATATCTTAACTCATCCAACTGAAAGAGATGTAGAGCATTGATCTCAGATAAGAAGAAAAAAAAAAGAAGCGATTAGACACGTGAGTTCACACTGCTGATGGCAGTGGTGCAGTTGAGGGCGGAGTCAACAATGTACCCTGGCTCCCAGCCAACCACTCCTCCCTCTCCCTCTGTCCCATGATGGTTGTTTAACCTTGGGAAAAGCTTGCCAGTCACCCTTGGCACAACCTTGAGATTTCGGAGTAGCCATTGACCTGTCCTCTATGATCCTTGACACCGAGGAGCTTATATGACAGTGTCGCTGTCGGCTGTATGCCTCGTTCGTTCATCACAAATCCCATAAAGGTTCATGATCTGCATGGTGTTATCTGGTCAGGTCTTACAGCTCGGCTAGTCTGCCACTGGTGTTCACAATCAACAGTAACGCTTTCCCTGAACTTCATGTTTCTTCTTCACGTCTGAGGCCCCAGTCCTTCATCATGTCCAGGACCTAGAGGGAATATAAGAAAAGAAAAAGACAAGATAGAGAGAAAGAAAAAAGAGAGAGGAAGAGAAAAAAACGAAAAACAAAGAAGACTCCAAGTTTTTTTTTTTCTAAGGGAGGTACGAAGCTCTTCTTTATGAACATGTTATCTTTATGTAACAGTTAAACAGACCTGTGCCAGCTTTCCACTGTGCCTCGTCAAACGCTGTGATGAGGGTACCCACCCTCTCCCCCAGTGTATGGTATTGAGCGATTCATTTTGCTAATAGACAGGGAAGACAGCGCAGAGGATACTTAGAGAGAGAAAAGAATCGTGAAGGGGAAAAAAGAAAAATATGCGTCACTGAAAATGCCAAATGACAGGAAATGAACGTATACAAAGACCAGTCTTCAATGAGTTTCCCACACACGTCAGTGTCCCCAGGGGCAGAGATGCTGCTTAAACCAGTTAGCCGGGTTTCAAGGGCGTGTGTGTGTGTGTGTGTGTGTGTGTGTGTGTGTGTGTGTGTGTGTGTGTAGACAACAATCCTCAGACAAATATCGTATTTAGGTCAATTAAAATGTTAAAGTTGTTGATGAGCTGCATGGCAAGGCTTACTGACTGAGGTTGTCCTTGGGTGTTTTGTGTTGCCTAACACTATGATGTAAGTTAAGGACAGTCAGAGGAATCAAGAATTTTTTTTTTTGTGAATCATTTATCTCCCTATTTTGCTAGGAGTGTGTGTGTGTGTGTGTGTGTGTGTGTGTGTGTGTGTGTGTGTGTGTGTGTGTGTGTGTGTGTGTGTGTGTGTAATTACTTATTTGTAGTGCACGGGGAGTGAGCTCTACAAATCATGTCTCCTCATCTCCTGAACCACACCCACTCACCATGCCAAGAATCGAACCCTTGTCTCCTAGGTGAAAGCTAGGTATTCCTAGCCGGCTACTAGACCACTTGGAATGCGCTTGACCATCTGTGTGTGTGTGTGTTGTGTGTGTGTGTGTGTTTCGACTACCAGATAACCATTAAGCTTACATGCTGATCACGAATGCTAATCATACTTCACTAAAGACGTCAACATGCTTGTGTTGGTTAGGTCAGTCGACGTGAGGAGCATATGATAGTTGTAGCAGGGGGGATAGCAGCCAGGATGATGATGATGATGATGTTGACCTGATAACAGTGAACTCTTAAGATGTCGACGTTCATCTGGAAGGGAAAATCAGCGTATCCAGAACGGCTAATGATGACTGCTAAGATAACTTCATGAAAAACAGGGAAGGATGTAGATGATTTGTTGAGAGATTCTACCCAAACAGTGCCCAAAATTGATTCTTAAGATTAAGCCTTAAAATATATATATTTTATTGGAAGTGAAATATTTGAGGACAAAATGTGGTTTAAGGGGGTTTGATTAAGTAATGAAAGGATAAGAGAGATGTGTGTTAATAGAATGTGGTTGTGAGAGCAGAATATATGTTGAAGTGGCTTCGACATATGGAGAGAATGAGTGAGGAAAGTTTGACTGAGAATATATGTGTCAGAAGTATAGGGAACAAGGAGAATCAGGAGACCAAATTGGAGATGGAAGAATTGAGAGAAAAAGATTTTGAGTGATTGGGCCTGAACATGCAGGAGAGTGAAAGGCATGCATGTAATAGAGTGATTTGCAATGATGTGGTATACTGGGGTCAATGTACTGTCATTGGATTAAACCAAGGCATGTGAAGCATCTAGGATAAACCATGGAAAGGTCTGTGGGGCCTGGATGTGGATAGGGAGCTGTGGTTTTGGTGCTTTACACATGACAGCTTGAGCATGGATGTGAGCGGATGTGGCCTTTCTTCTGTTTCCTGGCGCTACCTTGCTGATGCGAGGGGCGGTGACCATATGTATAGGAAAAGAAAAGAATGTATATGTTATTTTTCCTTTCATGCTTTCATGATGTTTCCTGCGAGTCAGGGTGGTATTGGGAATAGATGACGGTGAACAAATATGAATATATACTTTTGTATATACCTGTATATTTATGTACAGTATATGTATGTATGTGTGCGTATATGTATATATGCTGAAAACCACATGGAAGAGGAAACACGAGATCCCGAGCACTTTTGTGTATTAACAGATGTTCAGAGGACAGTTACAGATTTGTCTTTGGTCCTCTTATTCTGTAGCTGTCCTTTGAAGATGTGTTGATGCACGGAGGTGCTCAGGATCTTGTGTTTCCTTTTCCATGTGTTTTCTCAGCATTCATAAAATCACATCTTGTGATTTTTTTTCTTGTCCGTTTTCCTGGCGCTACCTCCCTGACACAGGAAACGGCGATCAAGTATAATAATTATAATGATATATGTATTTTTCCCAATACCCGACGGGGTATTGGGAAAGAAAAAAAAATATATATATATATCCCTGGGGATAGGGGATTAAGAGTACTTCCCACGTATTCCCTGCGTGTCGTAGAAGGCGACTAAAAGGGGAGGGAGCGGTTGGCTGGAAATCCTCCCCTCTCGGTTTTTTTTTAATTTTCCAAAAGAAGGAACAGAGAATTGGGCCAGGTGAGGGTATTCCCTCAAAGGCCCAGTCCTCTGTTCTTAACGCTACCTCGCTAATGCGGGAAATGGCGAATAGTTTGAAAGAAAGAAAAATATATATATATATATATATATATATATATATATATATATATATATATATATATATATATATATATATATATATATATATATATGTATATATATGAAGGAAAACCGTTCTTATATGATACGTATTTCAACGAATCTACTTCAGTGTGGAATTCAAGACGAACAGAACATATACAAAATGCACAGTGGCCAGGTTTACCATTGGACGGGAAAAATGTATAACGTTTTAAATCAATACATAATACAGAAATTCTAATTCTTGACACAAACATTCATTGACTGAACGGTGAAATGATGCTAATGATATATTGTTAAATACATCGAAGACTTTTGAAAAGTGGCCTTCGGTGGCCTCAAAACAGCCTTCAAGGTCGACTCGTATCGCTTAAAGCCTTGCTCAGATTCTGAAGTACCTACACCCAAAAATCTGAGGTCTTTAGGTGCTACAGCTTCGCCGTGAGAGAAAGTTAAGAAACAAACTGACAAACTCCTGGATTAAACGACGTCTCTGAACCACCTTGGAAGGAAGAGGTATTGTGGATCCAGGCCGTCGTATTTTGTAGCCTTCCGCTGTTCCCTGAAATCTCCAGCACCATCCAGAGGAGGTGTAGGCTCGTTCCAGCTGTCTGACCATCCAGGCATATGACGTTACACCGTCGGGAGGCTTGCCACTTTCCATTGGGTCTAGAGAGATGGAGTTCTTCTGCTGGAGCGCGCGCCACCCAGCGGAACTCTTGTATCTCATCTTACGACTGCCATTCTGAATAGTCAATTTCTGTCGCAAGTATTCTGGTAGTCAGCGTAGATGAGGGTAGCAAGACGATGGTCTGTCCCGATACGCGAAGCATGTGGGTGGAGACGAGTGCTAAGGGAGGAGATTGGAACAGTATGTAAGAAGTTCCTTAATTGGTAATGAGCCCTTATACTAAGGTGCCGGGCCTTCCTCATCCGGGCCTTGGATAGATACGGGAAAGACGCAACTTGTTCGAGCACAACCGTTGCTTCGTCCAATATGGTTGAGGCCAAAATTTCCACGACAGGATTATTATCCCATCTGCTTTGCTTATGGGTCTATTGAGGTCTGCGTCTCAAAACCTTATGCGTGAGGTTACCACACATCATCTTGCACCACAATGTTGAGAATAAGGATGGCATTCACGTGCGGAGCTCTGCTCGACTTCTGGCAGCATCCTGGTCACCAGTTCGCTAGAGACTGCAGTGGAAGACAAGACGAACGGGATAGTTTTGGGGTGGTAGTGCAGGTCTTCACACAGCTGAGCCGAACAGGAAGGGTTTGCTTGTCCCTTCTAGTTCAAGGTCTCATCAAAAGAAAGACTTAAGTGCATTATGACATTCCCTGCGTCTGCCACTGGAAGAGGAATGGCGAGCTAGGCTCTTGTGGAAGTAGGTCAAGACTCGATAAGATCAAACATCTGGTAAGAAAGTTCAGGGGTCGTGGACAACTATGGTTTGGATGCTGTCTTCAATTCTTCGTAAACCTTCTATCTCTCTTAGGCTAAAATTTCATCTATTGCCTGTAACCCAAGAGCGCAATAAGCCTACAACTGTCCCCTTAGTTGATGAACAGCACGGGGGACTACCTAAAACCTTAGTTTGAATCATGACTTTAACGCCAAAGTATAACTTGGGGAGGAAACACAACAATTACGAATAATACAGAGAAACTTCGTTTGTTCACCATAGAAGTGGACCCGACTTCACCGTCCACCAGACTTAATTCCTTCATTGCCTGAGGTGTTAGTGGATATTTCATTTTCTGTTTGACGCAGTATGAGCCATGATTCAGCAGAGCGTCCTTTGTTCCCACTGTAGCTCTGGATGATGTCACCGTTGCTAGAAAAGCTGCTGTCGTTGTTGCAAGGCAAGCTGACGTCACAGCTGCCAGAAAAAAGCTGCCACGAAGGTGCCATCACTGTTGCTGGAAAAGATGACATCACTGACATCCGATCTCCTTGGTCTCCCTTGAATCCACTAAACTATGAGAGCACGCGAAGCGTAAACAAAAGTCGAGTTATGTAACAATTCAACCGCCAATTTTCCCGAAATTTTGTCAACGTTAAGATAATAAGACCTTTTTAGGCTTGGTTGGCTATTTTCTCATTGCTTTAGTGTCATGAACAGAGATAATGACAGTAAGAAAGCAAAATTCCTTTCCCACACCAACGTGCAAAAAAAGATTCTAACTGGGAAGACCTTGGCTGAGTTGATAAAAGCAGGTCTGAATCTGCTTGACGAGCACAGCAAATCAACAAGTCCTTCGAAGAGGCACCGTGATGACCCTACCTGTGCCATGACCTTACTTATCATCATCATCATCATCATCATCATCATTAACTGAGGCCGTACAATACAAAGTTTGAGATACATTTAGCGACCTATAAACTTCGTAATGACTCTGCGTTAAGACAGATTCGTTCGCGTAGAGACTTTTAAAACAGGAATGAATATTCGAGTGACCATTACGCAAAAACAATTCCACTGTTATCATAATAGCCTCCATCTTGAGTTCGATGTCGACATCGGGGATGACAAAACGCCTCCTAATCGGGCGTTTATCTCTATTATGAGCCGTAAGGGAGAATGTTCTCAGATGATTCGGTCAAGTGTATTTCTTTAGGTCCAAGTCGTAGATATCCGCTTCAGAAACCAGTGAAGGAAAACGCTCTGTCACACAAGAACCACAGGTGACAAATGATGTTTAATTGTGACGACATGTTCCTACACCTTCAAGCAAACACAACTCATGTTTGATCAAAACCAGTTTGGTGGAGGAACACGGAAAACTTTATACTACTGCGACATATAATCTGAAACTCTTTTATTATTCTGTTTATACCATTATCAGTGAGACGTTACGAAAGGGCATGAGCGGACGACGCTTTTCTATTTGGGTTTCCGGATCTGGCTTTATGACCTGACGCAGATGGGTAACCATTAGAACTAACAATACTTATCTAAACACTTTCTCAGAAGACTTGGCCCTTTCTTTACTCACAGATATCATCCACGCATGTGACCTTGAATCTTCCCTCCTTATCTTCGATGATAAAGTCAAGAGGTCCTCCAAGTTAAAAAAAAAAAATTCAATTCTCTGATAAGCAAATAGATACATAAGTTTACCGTATCGCTAAAGAATGTTTTCTCTCTAAACAAGACGAATGACTCAATGTACAGGTGAGATCAAATCAAGATAAAAGACTAATGACTCAGTGAATAGGTAAGACCATATCAAAACACAAGTGTCTATGCTGCATCGTTTTTACTCTAACAGGTCACACTCGCTTTTCACTAATTATCAATGAATAAGTCTGTGATAAGAGAGATCTAGCTTTAAGAAAATGAAGTATATCTTATATAATCAAGTGCATGATTATATGCAATTAACGTGGCAAGCTAAGAGAGAGAACCCACTAATAAGAAATGCGTCTGTGAAAGTGTACCGACCTCGCTCGCAGTGAGAAGGGTAAGATGACGCCTTGGCCAGCTTCTCACAAATAGTGCGAATGCGTGTTGCAAAGCACTTGGCTCTGCAGCGTCTGCCGCTTCCTGAGAAGAGTTGCACTCATCCTGTCCAGTTGCGAAGCCACCGTGATAGAGACATGTGCTTGTGTGATGCGCTGCAGTGCACAGGGATAAGAAAGAGAGATAGGAAAGTGATAGAGTGAGACACATCATAGGTGAAAAGAGTCATGACCTTGTCTCTCTCTTACAAGTACTGGGAAGACTTGCTTCGTGTAAGTCCCCAGGTCAACGACTCCTCGAGGTGAAAAATACATCGCAAGCAGTTGTCGAAGTACGGCGCCCTGGCTGTCAAGACGGCGAGATCGATTTGGAGATTGTTTGGCCACGAAGATCGATCACAGAACACGATATGAGAAGCGCTTCCGTGAAAATCGCCATAGTTTACGCACATCGTCCCTACGTGAGAAGGGAGAAATAGAGGAAAAAAAATGACAAGTTCACAGAAAATACAGGCCGATGCAAGCCTCTCTAGGGGAGTAGGTGTTGCTAAGATCTTCAAGGAGGACCTTAGATATGAAAAGAAGTGTCAATCGCGGGACTTGCGTCAGAACGGTGACAGGAAGCAGAAGTTATGCGATGTTGGGGACGAAGCCGAGGATGACGTGTGGGAGATGAGACCTCCTGACGGAGGCTGGGGCTGGATGGTGGTCCTAGGGAGCTTTATCATCATGGTAAGAAGCAGAAGCTGCAAGAATCTCAGTTCTTAATGTCTGCCCTGTTAAAAGTCCTTCGATTCCTACATCGTCCTAGATCATTAGATTGGGTTTTCGTTGAGTGAAAATAGACCACAGCGTTTGAGTTTAGTGTGGAGTTCCCTTAGTATCATGTCAACACGGAGAATCAACCTCTTGCCATTGCCAGTCTAAGTATCTACTTTTTCTTGGCAGTGCTCTGTGCCTGCTGACGCGGTACGCAGGGACCACTGCCAACACAACGAAGTTGCGCAGTCATGGATGAGATTGACCTCTCTCTCTCTCTCTCTCTCTCTCTCTCTCTCTCTCTCTCTCTCTCTCTCTCTCTCTCTCTCTCTCTCTCTCTCTCTCTCTCTCTTTACGAGTGGACTCTGGTTTCTTCTGGACGTTTTTTTCTTAAATGGAGTGGATTGGGTATACATATATTAGGGGTTTGGGGAAGGAAATACTTTGTGTCATGATACGTCGAAGTAACGAACGCCATCCGACAAATATTGTGTACAAGTAAAACGAATGAAGATCAGGGACAGTTGTGTGTTTATTAGGTCATGTCTAAAGTCACAGAGTCTCACTTGTCGTAGTTTATGACGGTTCATTCAGACTCGGAGATCCGCCAGGGGCGATGACCCTGGGGAAGATGCCACAGTGATACCTGTTTACATAGTTACGTAGTTGCCATTGTTCAAGACGTTCCAAACAGATATCAAAAAACTAGTTTCAGAATTTTGTACATATATCTATATATACACATATAAAACCTCGTTTATATCATAGTTTCAGACTAACTAACAATAAACTTCCAACACTGGTTGTTTACTTCAGGAATAAAGATGTTAATAGGTCGCTAAGTTAATATACTCCCAGTTTCAGGTTTACATTCATACTGTGTCATAATATTGGTATCCCTAAGACCCCATCTAGGCCACGGTCGCCTCCCATACAGACCTGTATGAAATCAATGTGTCTGGATGTACGTCTACCTGTCTGCCTAACGAACCCTTTATGAATGAATAAGACTTGGACCACTTGATCTGGTACGAAATGGCACAGCCTAATCAAACTACGATATATCTCTTCAGATTATGGAGGTATAAGTCCATTTAGGCCAACAAGCATTTCAGCACATATTGAACTTACAGGTCATAATTAACAATTTGTACTCGCAATATATACTCACTGTTCATTTGATACTGCAAAATAATGTATCTTACCAAATCTTGGTGGGTAACATCTTGAAATTGTCTTGTCCAGTAAGCACTCTGGGATTAATGATCAAAGTACATAGTTAGTAAGAATGAACACCTAAGTCATGTGTGTCCTAAATCCTGATGAATACGATCTATCTTATTTTCTGCACGGATGATGGTTTGTCTATCTTATTTTCTGCACGGATGATGGCTTGTCTATCATATTTTCTGCATGGATTATAGTTTGTTTTCGTTAACGATCGAGCCCCGTCTTTTGACGGCATTTGGATAATATTCTTGCTGTTTACGAAGCCGTCCTATAATCACCACGGGTTTAACTTCGTGCAGCATATCTTCGAGTCATTCCTCAATCTGTTTTTGGCTCTTAGTGTTCATGATTAAGAGGTTTCGTCAGCCTCGCGTTGCACGCGATATTCACAACGACTTCTTTTCTCACAGACTCTAATCCCCATGATGACGCGGTGCTTCGGCGTGATCTTCTCACCCTACCTGCTGCAGGAGGGTTCCTCCTCCACCACGGCGGCCTGGGTCTTCAACACCCAGTGCTTCATATGGAACGCCATGGGACCTATCACGAGACCCCTCACCAAGGAATTTGGCTGGAGAAAAGTCGGCATCACTGGAGCTGCTTTGGCATCAGTCTCTCTCATGATTTCAGCTTTCACTCCTTCTCCGGCGTTCCTGTTCTTTTCGTATTCCCTCCTGAGTGGTAGGTATAGGTTTATGCATGAGCAGTATTTAGCATTGAAAATAAAATTACTCATGATTTCATTAAATGTTTCTGATGCCTTTCCAAGGATTGATGGAATAAGCAGATATAACTAATGGTTAGATTTTTGGCGAGTTATTCTCCACGTCGAATAAAACTCTCGTTTGATCTCATCCGCAGGTAGTGGCGGGGGTATGGTGATTTGCATATGCCTCAACATTGTCCATACTTACTTCGACCGTCGGCGAGGGAAGGCGTGTGCTATAACGTCGGCAGGCATCTCTGTGGGGCCGATGGTTGGCGCACCTCTAGTTCGCCTCCTGCAGGATGAATACGGCTTCAGAGGAGCAGCTTTGATCCTGGGCGCCTTAGTTCTGCATAGCTGCGTGGGAGCCTCCTTCTTCCACCCTGTCGAGTGGCATTTGAAGAAAGCTCATCCACAGGTGACGGATCAGACTCGGGAAGTGGACGCATTTCTGACATCACCGAAGGAGAGCAAACCTGTAGTCAGTGAGGGCCTGGTTGACTCCACGCCAGAGCTGTCATTTACAAAGAGCCTTCGTGAACCAGACTCGGAGATGAGGGGGCGTGGTGGGCGTCGTATAAGTGAGACATCTTGGTCATCTTGGCAAAACTCGTCCCTCGCTGCCTCTGTTTCGGATGTGGCTACTGTCGCCGAAGCTGAACAGGTGGATGAAATCTCTTCCACCGCTGACTCCCGGGACTTATCCTCCATCGGCACAGTCATCCGGCGAGTGGCGCAGTCCACGGTGTCAGACTTGAGGGTGTTGCGTTCTCCACGCGCCTGCATCATCGCCCTGGGCGGGTGTCTCTGCATCAGTGGATATTTCAACTTTATGATGATGGTGCCATTTGCGATGCAGGCGGCGGGTCACACCATCGAAGACGCCGCCTGGTGTCTCTCCGTCGCGTCCATCTGCAACCTTGTCATGCGTCTGGTGGTGTCCGTATTGTCCGACTGGCCCAGGTTCAACATGCAGAGATGCTACATGGCTGGCTTCACCGTCATATCCTTCGCCGCGTTCAGTAAGATGATGAGGAAGTTCTCATTATAACGAAAGGCTTCAACCGTAGACCATTCTCTCTCACTTCATCATCAAAATGCTCACTAGCAAGAAATATGATAAATGGCTTTCGGTGTTAGTAACTGTATGGATCTGTGATTCAGACAAAGGAGGGGAATAACTTTATGCTAAGTAATTACAGTCTTGAGAAAGAATGATAAAGAGGGACCCTTAAGGTAAACTTTGCAAACATTTCTATTTCATTGCTATGCAATAACATACTGTGAAGTTTGAATAGGATAAAATCATTTCTTATTTCAGAAAAACGTTCTCGACAAAGAACGTTGCGAAAAAATGAGGATTTCGCAGAATAATCTTTACGTTCTGTTACGTGATTAACACCAGTCCTCTTACCCTCTTATTGTCTTTTATCTAGTGTTTCCCTCGCTCGTCACTAAAATTCTTTCATCTCTCTTCCTTTCCGTCACTGTTGAGTCTTCTGAATCAATCCATTTTCTTCCCACGTTATGACTTAATGTTTGTCTTGTCTCTATACCTTCCTCTGTTTCAGTTTACTTTCTGTAATACGTACCACTAGCTTCTTCAACGAGTACATCACTCCAGTGTCATCCATTTCATTTGCAAACCCATTTTCTTCATCTTATCATTTGCTTCACATTTGCGCTGCCTTCCTATTAGCTCCTCTGAGAAGCTGCTTCAGGTTCGTATTTCCCTATCTTCCCACGCAGTCTTCCCGTTCCTGACCGACCTCACAAACCTGTTGGCGACGATGGCTTTGTTCGGGTGTGGCGTGGGCACCGCGATGGGCCTCTACAACCTGGTTATGATCGACGTTATGGGACTGGAGAACCTGGCGCCGGTGCTGGGGTCGTCCTGGCTCACGGTGGGCATCGGCTTCATCCTCCTCGGCCCACTCATAGGTACTGTAGTGTGTTGTTATCATCACTCATGTGTTGAGCGTTCTTAGTGAGGGTCTGTATGTTCATGGTGGCCATGTGTTTTTCTTTTGTTCGACAGGTGGATAATCTCACGGGTACTTTATGACATTCTGCGTTCTGAACGCGGTTTTTTCTAAGACTTCACATTTATATTCCTCACCTGCACAGTTGTTGATTTTTTTTCCTCCTTTAAATGAATGAATGTGAGGAGGATGCTACTTTGAAAAGAACCCATTGGTCTGTTCTTGTTCAAGTTCCTTTATACTATCACCCGCAACCATGGATGACCCATATGGACCTCAGTCAAATCAAACTTGCATCAGCAAACGCTAAAGGCGAAAGAATATATCAGGAGCTTTTTAAAAAAAAGTTCGCATCGAGTCCATATTTTCTGGTATTGTAGCTGCGTGTTATGACATCAAGCGGTTAGACCTCTCCTGCGCGAGAGAGAGGTTGGCGTTGAACGAGACAAAGATCATCATAGTATTGACGAGGTTGACCTGCCTATGCAGAAGCGCTCACTGGCTTGTATATCCTATTTCTGATGAGTCTCTCCGAGTAACTTTTCCTTCCAAAAGGCATCCATCATTTTCCCTCTTATGAATTGCACACCTGACGCTGCACGAACCCCATGAATGGGTCCTTAGGAGTAAGGTAGTCATGACATAGACAGATGAATATGGATTGACGGAGAAAAGCAAATTTAAAGTCAGCAGACGAGTTAAATAGAAAAAGCTTAGTACACTGACTTGTACTCAACTAGATGGTTAGATAGATAGATAGGTAGATAATTGTTATCACTGATAAAATTGAAAGCTTCTAGTATGTTTTCAAAGTAAAACTTGGTGTCTTTCCTCCCCATATGTAACAGCTTCTATTCTGAGCTCAGGATGAGCTATCAAGAGTTAGACTTTAACGTTAGCCAACCAGTGAGTGATTCATGTGCCATCCTCTTCCTCCGTAGGTTTCGTCCGAGACGTGAGCAACAGTTATGCCCTCAGTATGTGGATGGTGGCAGGGATGCTCCTCACCAGCTTTACCCTGTGGCTCTTCATGCCAGCCGCTGTCCGCTACGACCAAAGAAGGTCCGAAGAGGAGGAGCAACAGGAGCTTAACAGACCTTAAGGATACCTTGTAGGTCTCTGTCGTCGGTGAGGTGAAGGAAATCTCCTAAGCCTCCGTCACTGGCGAGGGAGAGAAGAAGTTATACCTTCGTGATGGATTCTGAAAGTTTGCAAAGGCCTGCAGCACACATGACCAAAGTATGCACGATCGATCTGGGAGACTTAAAGCTTGGGAACTGGGACTCAAAACTTAGATAAGAATCCACGACTTAGCATCAACCATTCAGCGCCCATGGAGCCAAGGATCGACACCCATGGCATCACGATTCAGCGCCCATGGAGCCAAGGATCGACACCCATGGCATCACGATTCAGCACCCATGGAGCCAAGGATCGACACCCATGGAATCACCACTGAACACCAACCTCTCAGCAACTCAAGAAACAAACCAGTAACTATGCTAGTGTGGCTAGTAATTACCCTATCAGTACCTGGACCTCTCACTCATCCTTTTAAAACTCTGTTCACCAGGAAACAATCCTAGTGTTACTTACGATAGCGATATCACATATACTTCTGACTGATGACTATACATGAACAGTACATGGAAACAGTGTATCGAAATCTCTTTACCTATCTAATTTCACCAGCCTGTTAACGTTACGTCTTGAACCGATGTCTGTGTTCACTGAGACATGGCGTTTGATAATCCTACTTTGTAACAATATATTAAAGCATGTGTTATCACTTATAATACCCAACCTACGAATATGTATATGTGATATGTATACATATTCATCGTCACGTAATAGCTGGATAAATCCTTCTAAGAACTCCTGGTGATCCCCAGCTAACGTCTGATTTAATCCCAAGTGTGAATATAGAGTGAACATCACACATACTATATACGGTGACAGATAAGAGGAAAATGTAGAATATGGAATATGAGATAAACGTTGCTACGTCTTTAAAGTGTTTTGTAGATGCAAGCATCATCAGCTGAAGTGGAAAGGGTTATAATTGTTGTCATATGTTGTATATTCTAATAGATATATATCATTATTTTCTTTAAATGTTGTTTTTATAGTTGGTCCTCATCCATCGCAATCGATCATAATCCTCAACCTCCAAAGAAGTGATTTCGATCAAAGGAAGCGCTAGGAAGGATGTGGGAGGAGAAATCTTTGTGGCCTGCAGGGACACAGGAAAAAAAAAAACACATAATGAAATCTATATAGATATTGGGTTGGGGAAGCCTTGGCGTTTGATTCTGCGCGTTCACAACTGCTGAACACTGTCTAGAGACTCTGATAATTTGATCGATCTTTTTTTTTCTTTGCTTCTAAATTGCCTGATTCACCGTGCACTCCTACCACATTCTGTGGCGCAACAGAGGATGTAGTGTATGATATGTCCAGGGGTCGGTGTTGTGCGGGGGAGAGTGTGATACCAAACTGCTTATTAGATTCGTACACGCACTCAGCTCTTGAGATCGTCTTATGTTTTAATCATAATGTCGTCGTCTGTCGTTTGTAAGCAAGTGATCTGCCTGTTGTTGTTCTTGTTGTTGTTGTTCTTTTGTTGTTGTTGTTTTTTTATATAAAAATTTGGGACATTTGCCTTGTTGTTGTTGTTGTTGTTATTGTTTTCCAATGACTCGATGGTTTGTATTTTTTTTTTTTGTAAAGACTTGGGACATTGATGACTACCAGCGCCCTTGCTTTATCACCAGCACCCACCCACACACTCCATGGCTACCATCCCGACAACGTATCGTGCCCTCTCGTACCTAGACATTTCATAACGTGACTAAGAGTGTGTCAACTTGAGCGTTCGATAAGGCTCGATAGCGGAGGTGTCGTACGTAGAGTGGTGATTGCCACAGCCGCTGTATGTAGATGATTCCCTTCTGTTTCCTGAATTAAAAAAAAAAAAAGGAAAATCTTGAATTAGGTATTGGTAAACTGCTCTGGTGACGTTCGCCGGAGATGAACTTTGAAAGTGGATTATATGCAAGAGCACTGACGTTGTGCTGAAAAGAGGGAGGCAATTCCATTTGTGCCTTCATTTTGAGTGGCATTATATGAAAGAAATGAAAAGGAATTGTCATGAATATGAGGGGAAAATGACGAACAGTCACTAAAAAAAGACCCTTCAACACACTCATCCAACATGAGGAATGACACTATGTTGTGCCCAGACGCATACGTTGCCTGATGTTGAAGCAACATAGCTCCAAGATAGGAGGAAAAGAAGAAAGAGCCTTGCAAGCAATGATGCTGATAAGAGATGTTAACACGTAGCAAGAAATACTGCCAGACGAGTGTCTACTGATTATGTGCAGTGGAGACAGACCTAGGACGGAGCTGGGTGACGGACAGAAAAACACTGACGAATCAGCTTTGTGCATAGAGCGAGTAAGCACGAGACTGGGAAAACTGGTTTATATAGACACGGATAACGGTATGCGTAAACCTATACTTCTCCGGCCGCTCTGTTTTTTAGGGCACGTTACATGTAGATGAACATTCATATGGGCTTTTGCTTACGTATGAAGGTACACATGCGAGGCCAAACATACGTGGTGGACGAACGTCTGTTAGTTTATAAAGTTTCTCATCTACTGACATGGGGAATACTGTTACATAATAATGTTGGCTTCGTACTTGGCTACTCCCCAGAGTACGCCAGCACCATAATGATATCCTACTGGGAGTGATAGCTTGACTGTGTGTGCAAGACCCCCTTTCTTTAACCACCCTCACTAATTTTTGGGGTGTCCATACTATGAATAATTCCTGTTATCAAGAATTAAGTAACCCGGTTAGTTTGATACGACAGATTATCCTGATGGATCGATAAGGATGGTCAAGTGGGTAGACCTCGAAGTACTAAATGTCCACGAGATAAGGTCCAGGGGGGGAGCTGTGGAAGCTGTGAGACTTGAGTTTGTGACGAGAGTGCCAGTGATCATCCCACCACCATTCGTTCTACGAGAAGACATGAGACATGTCGATGTATTTACAGACCAGAAGTATATTTTCTTGGCCATCGTGTGGCCAGCGATTCAAATACAAGGGAATCTTTATCAGATAAATTCCACAGTAGTTGGCGCATGCGCAAAGTATACGGACTAATCTCAGACAGCAGGAGGAGCGATTTGCTTCTCACTAGCTTAGCAACAACGACTGGGTAAACACATGCCTCGCGTTCCCCCACTAAACATCCGTGAAGCAGAGGCTCAAACAATATCAAACAATATTCGTATGTGATGTAATACATGAATCTAAAGGCAATATTGTGGTGCCTTGTCGTGGTAAAATGACAAGTAATGGTCAAGATGGAATTTCGGTTTCTATGACGCAAGTGATGGCTAGAACAATACACATATGATTGAGACTTAATGCTGGAAAAAAAGGAGAAAAAAAAGGATAGTGAGGAAATCATCGAGCAACGAGAGCGAGCATGTACGTTAAACTAGAAAATGCATTTAGTACGTTGTATTCGCAATCACATGATATACAACACTTCGTTAGAGTTCGCACGTAAAATGACGACCCGCGGTAGATGATCGACCACAGAAGACGAAGGTGACAAGATGACCATTTCACACGAAGCCTTCATGGACGGTGGCGCGATCCAGGTTTCCGAACTGGACGAGAGGGTCGGGCTGCAGCGTGGGCCGAGGGACCTTTGTCAGGGTGCGAAAGGCAACGAGAAGAACGGGGATCTTAAAGAGGAGAAGAAGAAGCAGGAGGAGGAGGAGGAGGCGGAGGCGGAGGAGGATACTGCTGCAGGAGAGATGAGACCCCCTGACGGAGGCTGGGGCTGGATGGTAGCCCTGGGCACCTTTATAATCATGGTAAGCGAATCACAGTAAGAATAATATCATTATTAGGATTCGTTCGGTAGAGTACATGCTTGCTCTCTGACTCAATGACTAAGTGTTTCTGCAGCGCTCTGGAAACTTGCCAGGACCAGATGTCATGACGCGTGTATGTGTATGTGTGTGTGTGTGTGTGTGTGTGTGTGTGTGTGCGGGGGGGGGGGGGGGGGGGGGAGAGAGTACGGAGCAATTACGCAAGTAATGTCGGGCGTCTTCAGTGTAGCAGCTGCAACATGGGCATGAAAGGTTCGAGATATGTTCATTCGGTGTTTCGTAAGACTGCAGACTAGATTGCTGACGTGTGATATCGTCTGATGAGGATGAACCATTACGATTCTCTTCCCTCTTCTTCTTTCCTTTCTTTTCTCCTCTTCATTGTGATTCTCTTCCATTTCTTATACCATCTTTTCCCCTTCTTCTTATAACCTTTCTAACTTTATAGAGTTAGTTCTATAAGTACCTGAGAAGCCCTGATGAATTCTTTTCATCATTTTCACGTTACATTATTTCTCTTTTTATTCAAGATGGCAATAAACAGGACGTGTTCGGTCACTATAACCAAAAAAAATGATCCCTTTCTGAAGTTTCAGTTTAGGTCCCGTTTTTTCTAAAATCACAACGAGTTTATCTTTGGAACTGTAACTTCTTTCATGCAGATAACTGATCAAATTGTTGAGAATTAAGTTTAACTGAAAAGATTAATTTGGTATTGAAAAGGACAAATCATCAGCACTTATTCTTTCTATTGCATACAAGTTCTTAGTATGTGAATTCCAGTTTATGTTTAATGATTGTTATCAAATTAATACGACGATGAAATAATCAGATACTCTTAGTAAGTACATGGATGTAAACAGTGGTCTAATCAAGGTTTACGTACCAACAAACCGACACTAACTACTAAGTAACTAACCACCTAACTAGCTAACTAACTAACTAACTAACTAACTCTGGTCATTGGTGAGAATTGGAAACTCTCCTTCTTTATTTCCACCACCAACACATAAGAATCAGCGGAACAAGTTAGTATGTGGAAGAATCTTGATTTTCTTCATCATTTGACGTGAGGGTTGGCTGGCTGGCCCTCATCCTACAGATCAATATTTTCATGGACAACTTTGATCTCGGTTCTCACCCGCTACTGTTTACAGTTTCACACAGTGGGAGATGAAAGGCTAAGAAGTCTTTAATGACGGAATTAAGGACAATCTAAGAGAGAGAGAGAGAGAGAGAGAGAGAGAGAGAGAGAGAGAGAGAGAGAGAGAGAGAGAGAGAGAGAGAGAGAGAGAGAGAGAGAGAGAGAAGATGGAGTAGAAAAGTAAATGGTAAAAATTAGATCTCCATCATCCGTGAATACTACCATTACCTTTTCCCTCCGAGAGATGTAGCTTACTGATGTCGACCGCTGGGAGATGTTTGTTGCTGCTAATACCTCGGTGGACGCTAAGTCTTATTGAATAATGCCATTTAATGTGTATGTCTGGTGACTTACTGGTCGTCCGGTGGTATGATCATGATTTGCATACGATTAGAAGCTATTAACTTCCTCGTCTCTCGCAGACTTTCGTTCCCATGGCGGGACGGTGCTTCGGCGTGATCTTCTCACCCTACCTGCTGCAGGAGGGTTCCTCCTCCACCACGGCCGCCTGGATCTTCAACACCCAGTGCTTCATATGGCACGTCATGGGACCCATCATGAGACCCCTCACCAAGGAGTTTGGCTGGAGAAAAGTCGGCATCACTGGAGCTGTTTTGGCATCAGTCTCTCTCATGATTTCAGCTTTCACTCCTTCTCCGGCGTTCCTGTTCTTTTCGTATTCCCTCCTGAGTGGTAGGTATAGGATTATCGATCGTGTTCATGACTTAACTCATACCAGACTGATATGAAGAGGAATCATTTTTGTAATCAAGAATCATTCCTGCAATCATATTGGTATCGTGTGTGTGTGTGTGTGTGTGTATGTGTGTGTGTGTGTGTAACAGGACAGTGCCGGCTGGGAGATAAGGAGTTTGTGTGTGCGGTGTGTAAACATTAGATCCACCCCTAGTGAAGTCTGTGGCCAGGGTTATCAACGCCATGCCTCACTCACGCATCGGAGAGTTTACTGATTAAGGATGTTCTTGTGAAATTGTTTCATAAGTAGTGAATAAATCTTTAGATTCTATGAAACGTTAAAGTGCTAAGCAACGTGACAACGAGAATGTAACGAGTGTGGAAAAACGAAAAAGTGAATTAGTGGAGTAATTAACAAAGGACACAGAAATGATTGCCTTGGTGATGCAGCAAATGACATTCCACCTCACGCAGAAACAGAGACGAGGGTCAGTGACCCATCAGGATAGCACAGAGACAAGGGGGTCAGTGAGTATCAGGTCCGCGCAGACACAAGACAGTTTGTCTAGCCCTGAGGGAATAGCGTTAACATCTACCAGGTATCCCGGTCAGCCATACCTCGCTCTGTTACACAGAACGTCTTAGTAAAGTGTGCCAGACTCATCCTCCTGTAAGAGTAACGAGTCAATGATATGTCTACAAGAGACACTGATAACTCCAATTCCAACAAAGCACCAGTCAGGGTACCAGTTAAGGGTCGTGCCGCGCACCAGTTGGGGTCATACAACAGTAAGGGGTCGTGCCGTGCACCAGTTGGGGTCGTGCAACAGTGGGGGTCGTACCGTACACCAGTTGAGGTCATACAACAGTAGGGGTCGTACCCTGCACCAGTTAAGGTCATACAACAGTAGGGGTATTGCCGCGCGCCAGTATGGGACTACAGAGAATCATACCAGTGTGTGGACGGGAACAAGTGAGCTGTACCAAGGACGTACGGTGGGCGCGTCCTGCTGTATGTGTGACTAGTGCACGTCTAAGGCCAACCTGACCTGGGGAACGTTGGCCGTCGCTTGCTGGGGAGTGCCACAATCCTGGATCCTGGTGCACGTACAACCAAGCCTGACCGGCAGGATATGTATAACCAGTTCATGCCACCTTAATTAACCTTTTGCCACGAGTGACTAAGTAGAGCCGCTAGTCAGTACTATGCTGTGAGGCAGGAACTTCAACGTGTGTTGTTTATTTTTGAACATGTCAGTGAGTTTGCATTAACCAGATTTCCTTTGCACTTGTGAATTTGAGTCTTTTAGTTATCAACAGTTGTGTTAGGATACATCTCCTATCATCGCCACAACTGTTATTAGAAGTAGATATTATATGTAAGAATATTTGCGGCTGTCCCTTCGCCTACAGGAAGTGAGTGATCACGCTATGCTTGGCAGTCCATTGACATAGTTGGATCGTTAATGTTCTCATTAAGGGGTTTTGCTTAGACAATGGTTTATGGACCCCCTATGGTGATCTTATTTGAACATCATTAACTATCGAGTACGAACAACACTCTCCTATTTTTCTTACCACTGCTTATGTTATGTATGTATATATATATATATATATATATATATATATATATATATATATATATATATATATATATATATATATATATATATATCTTTCTTTTCTTTCATACTATTCGCCATTTCCCGCATTAGCGAGGTAGCGTTGAGAACAGAGGACTGGGCCCTTGAGGGAATATCCTCACCTGGGCCCCTTCTCTGTTCCCTCTTTTGGAAAATTAAAAAAAAAAAAAAAAAAAAAAAAAAAAAAAGTGAGAGGGGAGGATTTCCAGCCCCCCGCTCCCTCCCCTTTCAGTCGCCTTCTACGACACGCAGGGAATACGTGGGAAGTATTCTTTCTCCCCTATCCCCAGGGATAATATATATATATATATATATATATATATATATATATATATATATATATATATATATATATATATGTAAAGTAAAACATTGATACATATAAGATATATATATATATATATATATATATGTAAAGTAAAACATTGATACATATAAGATGCATAATTTTTCAGATGAAAAAGAATTTGGTACCCACGCAATATGTAGCTCCGGATTGCTTTTCTCCACAGGAGCTGGCGGAGGTGTCTTGGTCTGTATGTGTTTCTGTATCCTTCCTCTCTACTTCGACTGCAAGCGAGGCGCGGCGAATGCGATAATGAACGCGGGTATCTGCATGGGGCCGATGGTTGGCGCACCTCTAGTTCGTTTATTGCAGGATGAGTTCGGCTTCAGAGGAGCAGCTTTGATTCTGGGCGCCCTGATTCTGCATAGCTGCGTGGGAGTCTCCTTCTTCCACCCTGTCGAATGGCACTTGAAGAAGTCCCATCCACAGGTCACAAACCAGCCTCAGGAGGTGGATGCGTCTCTGATGTCGCCAGAGCATAGCAAGTTGTGCGTAACCAAGGGCTTTGTGAGCCCCAAGCCAAACGTGTCATTTACTTTAAGCCATCACGAATCCGAATCAGATCTGGAGAGGATCACCGCTGACGCAAGACTGAGAAGACGTGTTGGTCGTCGTATAAGTGAGGCATCCTGGTCATCTAGGAAGAACTCGTCCCTCGCTCTCTCTCTGCTAGACGTGACCAGCATCTTGGTGATGCCCGATGCTGATCGAACCGACGAGTTCGAATCTGACGACGATTCGCAGACCACGTCCTCCGTCTGCACTATCGTCCAGCGAGTGGCACAGTCCACGATATCTGGCCTGAAGGTGTTGCGTTCTCCACGGGCCTGCATCATCGCCCTGGGCGGGTGTCTCTGCATCACCGGGTACTTCAACTTCATGATGACGGTGCCGTTTGCAATGCAGGCATCAGGTCACACCCTCGAAGACGCTGCCTGGTGCCTGTCCGTGGCGGCCATCTGCAACCTTCTTGTGCGTCTGCTGGCGTCCGTCTGTTCTGACTGGCCCAGGTTCAAGATACAGAGGTGTTACGTGGCCGGCTTCGCTCTGATCTCCTTCACAGTGTTCAGTAAGCTAATTGAACAAGTTTTTCTTTACATGTTTTGCTCTCTTCTCTAACCCTTGACTCTCATTGTGAATTGTGTGTTGGATGTTTACAACTTGTAACCTCGAAGCAAGTAATTGTCACTGTTCTGTAGGATCATTAAGATATATAGAGTTCATATACAATTCTATATAAAAGACAGTAGAACAATATGGTCACTTTTCGCCATCGTCCTCACACCTTTTTTCCTCTCTCAAGGTGCAGATACCATGTTTAAAACCAACATAAACACAAAACTTTTGTTTAAGAATTAGACTACCAAAACTTTGATTTCCGACAGATGTATCGCACTGATGCTTATCTAACTCCAAATGAACCTCACGAAGTGGACTAACACAGCTTTCAGTTTCTCCAGCTATACTAAGCTCTGTTAACTTTAAGTCTTATCTTCTGGCATAATCTGACAGGTGCTGTGCTCACGATCCGACGAGCTGCTGCTCTGTTTCACTCTAGCATCATTTCTTGTCGGGCTAATAATACTCACAATGTGTCCCCACAGTCTTCCCATTCCTGACGGACCTGAGGCATCTGTTGATGGTGATGGCCTTGTTCGGGTGTGGGGTGGGATCAAACATGGGCCTCTACAACCTCGTGATAATCGACGTTATGGGACTGGAGAACCTGGCGCCGGCGTTTGGGGCTTGTTGTCTAACTGTGGCTATTGGTTTTATAACTCTGGGACCTCTGATAGGTAAGGTACTATTGTATTGTGTCATTCTAATGTTGCTTTTTTTTCCATGTAATTCATGTTGATTGCAATCGTCCGTCTTATATTCGGAACCTTCCCACACTTGATGTTATTTTATTTACCTCGCTGAGCACCACTTGGCTGGTGGTTTGGGGGTTTGGGCTGTAAGTCATTGAAGCCACTAGCGTCAAGCTACGTCCGTCAGCTGGAAATATCTGTAGCACCTTCTGTTGCTATACGTACAACCTCGCTATGCATGTAGACGATGTGAGCACCTTTTGTTCTGTGTATTCGATCTTTTCTCAGAATATTTCATATACGTTTCAGTTAAAGCGTTTCTTATTCATCTATGCTCTAACATGGTTCAGATTGTGGGTTAGCAGTTGTACAACAATACGTATTATTGATGGCATTTATTGTATTATTTCATATTGAATTTCACCCTCATGGCTCAGTGATGTGTGTGTCACCTCCTTCTCCCGTAGGTTTCGTCCGTGACGTGAGCAACAGTTATGCTCTCAGTATGTGGATGGTGGCGGGGATGCTTCTCACCAGCTTTACCCTGTGGCTCTTCATGCCAGTAGCTGTCCGCTACGATCAACGTCGGTCTGAAGAAAAGGAGCAACAGGAGCTAACCAAACCTTAGAGAGAGCCTGAGAAAAGGTACTGCCACTGGTCATATTCTTTGTTGCATTGTCGTAAGGTTTCAGGGGTTGATTAAGGCTTCAGCACCGAAGACCAAAACGAGAGGCCAGAACTCATGTACCAGCAACCAAAGGCTGGAACCCGGGTACAGCAACCAAAAATGTGAACCCATGCACCAGCAATCAAAGGCTTAAACCAGGGTACCAGCAACCAAAGATGTAAACCCATGTACCAGCAATCAGAGGCTGGAACCAGGGTACCAGCAACCAAAGATGTAAACCCATGTACCACCAATCAAAGGCTGGAACCAGGGTACCAGTAACCAAAGGTAAGAACCCAGGTAACAGTAAGCTAAGGCTGGAACCAGGGTACCAGCAACCAAAGGTAAGAACCCAGGTAACAGCAAGCAAAGGCCGGAATCTACGTAACTACAACGAAAGGAAAGAACCCAAGTACCAGCAGACCAAAGTGCCATGATAATGTAGACACAAGCAACTAAAGATCATAACTCAGTTATCAGCGACCAAAAGTCTCTGCTCAAGACCCAGCGAACAAGAACCATAGAGACTGTAACTCTCACGAATCGAAAGTTGTCTTTCAGAAGAACTCCAGAAATCCAGCAGTTACCATTCTCCAACCAACCAAACAACAGGATGTAACGCTCAGAGTCTCGGAAGCAAGGTCAGATACGCCTCACCTCTGATTATAACTTCAGCTACACATCCCAGGGGGATACAGTCGTCTTAGCCCCACTTGCATATTATACAGTTCTGCCGTTATTTCAATCCACAGTCGTTCCACTATGAAGCATGGAACGTCTGTTGTCTTCGATCCCATCACCTTATTAAGGAATCCAGAAAAAATATGAACCAGGATAGAAAATAAGCAAGGCTTCATTATTACTTCTGGGAAAGAACTGTTTATCTAGTGAGTGAGAGACAAGTATATGAATGCAATAAACGTTCTTCGAATGTCATTGTTTTTCAGCAAATAAATAAGTAAACAACATTGTCTTTCGAGTCACTAATGAGCTTACGTCGCCAACAAAAGGTATAATGTAAAATGGACTCAAATACGCAGTAGCTTGTTCCTGAAGGATTCAATGGTATTACGTAATATGATAAAAGGTTTCAACACCATTAAATGAGGAGATAAGGATGTGTGCCGAGAGAAGCGCTGCTAATCAAAGGATTTAACATTTTCTTTCTATATATAGAATCTAACATTTTCTTTCTTTGTCTTTAAGTCTAAATTTATATTTTTTTTTGTTGTTACTTCTCTCCTAGAGAGCACTTGATGATACAGGCCCCTTTGTTATGTGTGGACGAAGTCTTATTTACACAAGTATGCATGTGTCAGTTATCTATCATCGTTGTTGATTTATATATGTGTGGAACTGTTATGAATGAGTGTATTATAATGTATGTGTATAAGTTCATACTATACTATCAAGGAATATCTTCGATCATATATATATATTACCACAAACCACATATCATTATCCACGAGTTCTCACTAATATTTTCCTGTAGATAGGCCAAGACTAAACATGTACAGAAGCGGAGCGCTTCCGTCATCTGACCTACCAGCAATGACCTAGTTCTGTGGAGTGACACATGCCTGGCTATGATAAGACTACGGTAATGGGGGCATCATCATGTCTTTTGCAGATCCTACTGACGCACTTGTAAGGCATAATAAACTGAATGTCTCTCCTCACACAGTAAGCAAAGATATTCACGTATCCCAAGGATTTCTCTGAAGGTCGACTATCTCAGGCGGTGAGAACTATAATTGGACTTGTCTGTTTTGAGTTTATCATGATCTTGGCCAATAGTAATGATAGTAATAATGGTAATAATAATGATAATAATGATAATGATAATAATGATAATAATAATAATAATAATAATAATAATGATAATAATAATGATAATAATAATAATAATAATAATAATAATAATAATAATAATAATAATAATAATAATAATATTAATAATAATGATAATAATAATGATAATAATAGTAATGATAATGATGATGATAATAATGATCTTACTATCATTTTCATTATTATCATCATAATCATTATTAGTATCATAATTATCTACAAAAACACAAGTGTACACATAATAATAATAAGAATAATAATAATAAGAAGAAGAAGAAGAAGAAGAAAAAGAAGAAACTTTAATCAGTGTTCCTTAGTTGTGTGTTCACCTGACTTAAATATAAGTAGGTCACAGGAAGGGAGGATAAACGAATGGAGTTAGTTCCCGTCTCGTTGTGCGAGGGAAGGAGGAGGTATTATAACGGTCAATGCTCGTGTGGTTGTTTTCCACACACAAACCTTGAAGAGCAGCAGCCAAGCGCGAGTCACGTGCGCACGACTTCCCAAAGGGACTGGAATGTACTTGTGGATGATCCTAAGAATATAAAAGAAGTTGGGAGTCTTTAGGATTGCGGGGAAACCTCCAAAGAGGCCTTCACTAGTCCACAGGCTCCAAATGGTGTCAGATACGATTGCAGGAGACCTGCAGGAAGCATCATAACGGATTCGTACCTATCCCTAAGAGAGACACACGAAGAGGATCATGAGGGAGATACATCACTAAACATTGTATAGGTTAACCACATGTATGAAACATCGAGACATTGAGAAATGTATTTCCATGTACTCGACCCCTATTAGGGCATGTAGTACCCATTGAGTATTTGATTTCGCCAGCTGACTGATGCAGATATGATATTCGCTGAATAGTTTCGTTAGATATACAATAGAAGGCTTTATCAAAGTCACGGTATCCCTACAGAAGCTGGGATCAACAGAAAAATATCAGTTATGATCTTTATTGACGTATATTAGAATAATCAACATTTATGTACACATGAAATATAAAAAGAAGTCACATTTCTGACACATTCGATACGATCCACATACTCAAGCTTGTTCGGATATTTACAGTCACTTACAACCTCTACATTTCCTACAGACACTACTAAAGAAAACATGTGTTTCAGTGTTCAGAACATTCTTTTAAGATTGTAATACATTTCTAAACAATGCTTTACACCTAACTCATGCTGAATACATTTGAATCCTAATCAGACAAAACCTATTTTCTATTCCTAAAAATGAAAGACTTGTTCAGTACATAAATTCGTACCACAGTAATATAAAATAAAAAGACGTTTCAATAAGGGCAAAGATTATAGATCACAGCGTGAGTTCTGTATGTGGAATGAGACTAACAAATAGATATACTGGCCACGTAATATACACTACATATGGTACATATAATGAGCTCTAGAGGTGTAACGTGTGTACATGTGGATGACGACAGCCCTTGGCCTCCTCGTCTTTTCCGTAGCTCTTTATCTTGGTACACTACCAGGGTTGTATCACCTGAGATGGTTGTGATTCACCCACAGCATAAGATTTGCAGACACATCAGAACATCGTAGGGAATATGAGATTTTGATCTTTGGGGGATGAACGTTGGGTTCTGTATCCTATATACATATATCAACGTTGTTTCCTTGAATGTTGAGCTCTTGTGTCCTAAACTCTGAGAGCTGTGCCTCGCATGGTGGCTGCATTGTCTGGATCAGCGAAGGCGAGTGGTATGGTTGGGCCTCGGCTGCTGAAACTACAGTGAACATCTCCAATATTTGTTTTTTGTGGGGGAGGGGGAAGGGGCAGTGACGAAGAATTCGGAAGTTCTGTCAAACTTTTTTCGGTTCCTGTTGCTCCTTCTCTTCTAACCGACGTTGATCGTAGCGGACAGCAGCTGGCATGAAGAGCCACAGGGTAAAGCTGGTGAGGAGCATCCCCGCCAGCACCCACATGCTGAGGGCATAACTGTTGCTCACGTCACGGACGAAACCTACGGGGGAAGAAGGTGTTAAGTCCTGTGGGTTTCAGGGCAACTCGTCCCTGCTCTCTCTCGATAACTCTGAACGAAAACAAAGGCGTGAATTTATCCTGTCGTAATCTCTTGTCTTCTTATTTATGAACCACACGAATCATTTCGATATTTGACGTATTATCTTTTGCAGATAGAGTGATTACCTGATTTCAATGGCGTTACCTCTTGTTGCCTCCAAAAGGACAAGGGGACACACACACACACACACACACACACACACACTCACACACAGTCTCAGAGGTGATACAGATGATTCATTGCCAGTCTCCTGCATACGAAACATCTCTCGACAACTCTACCAAGCTTTAGCATCCTTGATATGGTAATGATTACATCACTCTGGGTAATGGTATCTGATTCTTTTCTCAAGGTGACCCCAGCCGCCCAGACAACCATGATCTTAAGAAAATTAGAATGTATGTTGAGAGTCGAGATATATTCTTTTTTTGTGTGTGTGCAGATGGAAGTGATCGTCTTTACGATTCCTTATGTCATGGTAGGAAGAGTTTTCCTCTATATGATGGGCTGCAGCGACATGGCAAAAAAAAAGAATATTTAATTCCTTTAAAGTTCGTCTTAGGAAAAATGGCTCGTTGATTTTGTTTTTGTTTACTGCACAAATCAGTCCTTTAAAAACAAGGTTAAAGATTGTCTTTTTTTTCTTCATCTACTCAATGGTCCACTTCTTGTCCACATAGTAAATTTATGATAAGATTGTTGTCAGACTCGAACGCACGCGACCTGCATTCGGGTAGTCACTTGTTTACCAAATGGCTAGCTACGTCTCTTCGTTGTATATCAACTGACTGTTATATTTCTTTCTTGTATCTCCCCTGATGATATGATTATTACACGAAAGTGCACTTGGGAACTTATCGTGTTTCATTTCCCCCGTGGACTCATAGGAATATACTTGATCACGCGCTCAATTGTGATCATTTATTATATATATATATATATATATATATATATATATATATATATATATATATATATATATATATATATATATATATATATCTTGACGCGTAAATTGTGGTGACGCTCCTAACTTGCCGCCCTCGTGCGCCACAATACAACCTCGTGCAGCAACTCCTCGCACATCTCACAGTTCATTGGCTACGGTTAACCTTCGTCGTGATGCCTATTATGACCACTGTGGGACTCACCCTCCAAAGATCGCCGTCAAGGGACATCGTACACCCTTAGGATGTGTGTGGTTCACTCTCTCTCTCAGAACCCTCCTGTGAGGCAAATCTCACCAGAATGACTCGATTCAGTTATACTTTACGATTCATTTAGGCATATTGCCTGTAGATAATACAGTGAATTATGGAATTTAACAGATCTTTGACAACTCCAATCAAATGTATCCGAGTCTACGCCTAAGCGCGCAAGAGGATCTCTTTCCGAGATGGCAACAGACGCAGTGAACGCTGGTCTGCCACGCTCACGAAGGCAGCAAAAACTCGTGTCATCCTGGCAGCCCCTAAAACCTTACCTTTTTTTCTTTTTTTTTTTTTGTCAAGTTGAATAACGTGACAACCTGGCTCTCTCTCTCTCTCTCTCTCTCTCTCTCTCTCTCTCTCTCTCTCTCTCTCTCTCTCTCTCTCTCTCTCTCTCTCTCTCTCTCTCTCAAGCTCGACCTGGCGTTCGTGTTATGTGGAATTTAGATCTCTTGTTATGTTCTTGAGTTTGCTTAAGAGTCTCCCTAGTTTTATTAGATTTGTCAAAGGTCGTAGAACACAATGGGAACAAATTACTAGCAATACACACACACACGCATACACACACACAAACACACACACACACACACACACACACACACACACACACACACACGCACACACACACACACAACTTGAGACTTGTGAGATCTTCTGGCAAACTTACTTCACTTTTTTGTATTGACATGATCAACAAATCTACATTTTCCTCACAACTTTTTGTAGATATTACGTAGTATATTATTCTCAGTCATCAGACGCATACGTAGACGTACACAATGCTCCTCCCTACGTAAAGAAAACAATAAGGTGGGATGTGATCTGACACTGCGTGTGTGATTTTAGAACCGGGTTCGAATCTTACCTTCGCTTCTTTTCTGAAAGATTGATCTCATGTATCCATTCATCATATACCGTATAATGATACTTAAACATACTTCCGAGTAACAGAATCAAGTAAAGACTGAATGTTTAAAGATACTTAAAAGCAAACGTACTTAAGAGTAAGCGAATCAAGACCATATGTTTATGATTATAGGCATTTGACTCAATCAGATTCGAACGATGAAAAGAAACGTAAACTTTTACATTTCAGAGGAAAAAAACAAATACGTAAAGCTGGTTAGCGCTGAAGCTTATCGCTCGGTTAGAATGATGAAAGACTCGCAACTTTATGACGTGCATAATTCATTTACCGTTTGTAGTTTATGAATAACAAGGAGATTACATAAGAAGGGTTTGTGCAAGGTGGAATCCTCCAGGGAAGAGGAGGAGATGTTGGGGATATCTGACGACGTGTTTGTGCAATTAGATAGGTTGTTAGTTAGTTAACCCTTTTTATGAGGCTCCTGCAGCTTCTAGACTGCACTCCAGGCAGGAGCAAAGTAAGGTCACCTCCTTTAGGATAAGAAGGTCCTCCGCTCACAGTGTAACCACTTGCCGGCGGAGTCCAACTGATTTATACGCAGTGCATATATAGAAGATATATGCACATAGAAATATATCATATAGTTAAACCACTGTTTTTCTCTAAGGGAATAACCAACATTCCTGTAACTGGAGCCACTGACGGAGCACAGAATAATAGAGTAGGACGATACATTCATTAACGAGGCTGGACAGACTATCAAATCACCTCATACTGTGCTCCATGATACTCTATGCACAAATGATGATCAACTACGCAAACCATGTATACTCATCACGAAAGGTCTCCTTAACAAGTACCCACAGACCAACACATTCACCAATAGACACATCAAAACGTTTATGCCCTTTGAATCACCACTAACCATATCACCTTACCTATCAGAGGTCCCAGACAGATAAAGCCAACGGCCACCATGAAGCAGCAAGCACCAAACACAGGTGCGAGGTTCTCCAGTCCCATGACATCGATCATGACTAGATTGTAGAGGCCCATCGTCGCTCCTACCCCACACCCGAAGAGCGCCATCGTCACCAACAGATGCGTCAGGTCGCTCAAGAAGGGGAAGACTGTAGGAACAAATAGGAGGCATGAGAGGCTGGATACTTTTAAAGGATTTGAGAGCAAGAGTGGAACAGAAAGCTTAAGGGTATAACGTTTGGCATGGAAGGGAAGTATGCAACTGGAAACCAGCTGGAACAGGTATGGAATACACGCGGGAAATGGCGAATAGTATGAAAGAACATATGTAGGGTATATAATGATAGAATCACTTTAGATTCATAACACGTATGGGAACAACTTAAGACGGAGCAAACGCATGTCTCAAACCTCAATGAGAGGATGAGTCTTGCTTTATACAATAGTGAAAGATGGGTGGATTGTGTGTATGTTCCTGGATCTTCGAGAAAGAACAAGGGACGAGAAAGGCTGATGATCGTCAAAATCCATCAGTGGTAAAGATAAGAAAACATCACTCAATGCCTTACTGAATATGGTAAAGGATATGATCCCGAAGCCGGCCATGTGACACGCCCTCATGTTGAACTTGGACCAATCGGAGAGCGAGGACACCATGAGCCGCATCAGTAAGTTACTGATGGCTGAGGAAGAGAGGCACCAGGCGGAGGCTTCGAGGGTGTGACCCGCCGCCTGCATCGCAAAGGGCACCATCATCATGAAGTTCAAGTACCCGTTGATGCAGAAGGTCCCACCGAAGGCCAGAATGCACGCCCGCGGAGAACGCAAGACGCCCAGATCCGAGATCGTGGAGTGAATCACTCGTAACAGGACACTGCATATGCTCCAGCACCTGGTCTCGTCGTCTTCGTCGGAACGCAGCTGGTCATCATTTCTCTCAGTGTCTTGCATAGCCGCGTTGCTGGCTATGTCCAGCGTAGAGAGGGCGAGCGTCGAGTTATTTCTAAGCGTACAGTAACTCGATCTCAAAGGGCGACTGACTATTCCTAAGTTCTTCGCGAGCATGAACTCACTTGTTACTCCCGACTCCACTTCGCACAGACTCTCACTAAACGACATCTCTGAGTGGGAGATCACCAAGCCCTCACGGACACTTAGCTTCCCGTTTCCTTGCGATATCAGAGGCAAACTTCCTTCCTGAGTCTGACTGACCACCTGGGCAGGAGACCTCTTCATGTGCCACTCAACAGGATGGAAGAATGACACTCCCACGCAGCTGTGTAGGATGATGCCGCCGAGAATCAAGGTAGCTCCTGTGAAGCCAAACTCATCCTGCAGAAGGCGTGCGAGAGGCGGGCCCACAATCTGGCCCATACAGACCCCTGCCATCATTATACCGTTCGCCAACCCCCGCCTTCGATCGAAGTAGAGAGGGATGACTGTAAAACACATACACACCACAGCACCTCCGCCAGCACCTGAGGATATCATTAGCTTTAGTGTTACAGCATGAAAATATTATGGCTTTTCTTTCTTCATTTTTTCATTGTGAACGGCTATTATTCTCATTATATGCTGTTGCATTAAAAGAAAAAAGACATTCGAATATCAATCTGGTTGTAAGGGCACTGAATCTAAGCACAACTCAACTGATTTCAGCTTAATACGAGATAGATTTGATGGTCTAGATATTGTACCTACCACTTATTAAAGAAAACGAGAAGAAGAGAAATTCTGGGTAGGGTGTAAAAGCCGAAGCAATCATAGAGACTGAGACCAAAATAGATCCAAAGATGCCGACTCTCCTCCAGCCAAACTCCTGGGTGAGAGGCCTGGTGACTACACCCATGATGTTCCATATGAAACTCTGGGTGTTGAAGATCCAAGCTGTGGTGGTGGAGGACGAACCCTCCTGCAGCAGGTAGCGAGAGAACAGCACGCCGAAGCAGGGACCCAGCATGGGAAGCAGAGTCTGAAGGAGACGTAGGAAGTGGAGGTGATACAGTGCTGGACACACAACACCCATGGCATAGTGAGTGGTGAGGCGACATCCTACCCCACAGGACGGGAAATGGATCATGACTGTATCTAGAATTATAATATAATGGTATATCATTCTTGTGGGCGGGTTTGTGGGTAAATATATTCATACAGAGAGAGAGAGAGAGAGAGAGAGAGAGAGAGAGAGAGAGAGAGAGAGAGAGAGAGAGAGAGAGAGAGAGAGAGAGAGAGAGAGAGAGAGAGAATATACGCACACACATACAGTATATACGAAATCACCCATCAGGTGGCTTTAGCACCGCTGGATGACGACACGAAGTACATTCTCGTCAGAGAACTTTTCGCTTCGAAGGAAACCATCCTGTCCCTGCTACTGAGTCCAACGCAGCCTTAGGAGCCCTGGGGTAATATATATATATATATATATATATATATATATATATATATATATATATATATATATATATATATATATATATATATATCTTTCTTTTCTTTCAAACTATTCGCCATTTCCCGCATTAGCGAGGTAGCGTTCAGAACAGAGGACTGGGCCTTTGAGGGAATACCCTCACCTGGCCCAATTCTCTGTTCCTTCTTTTGGAAAATTAAAAAAAAACGAGAGGGGAGGATTTCCAGCCCCCCGCTCCCTCCCCTTTTAGTCGCCTTCTACGACATGCAGGGAATACGTGGGAAGTATTCTTTCTCCCCTATCCCCAGGGAAATATATATATATATATATATATATATATATATATATATATATATATATATATATATATATATATATATATATATAGATAGATAGATAGATAGATAGATAGATAGATAGATATAATCATAACCATCCATGTATATATTTGGCATCATACTCCTCAAGAATATCAAAAAAATGGTTGGCCAACATCGTTGCTGAGCACAACGCCAGCCACCCACCAAGTCTTCACCTCCCATTGGAGTCTCCTCGAAGTCATTCCTCCTCCAATCTTCTTCAGACATCTTACATAACCCTATCTTCATCCCAGACAAACCAGAGTGCGAGAGTCCTCATAGATACAGATGACCTCACAGTTACATAACACTACCCCCACGACGCCAAGGGAGAAACAAGACAACCATGCAACATTAGATCACGCAAGGAGGTTAGCTCACTCATATCACAATGTTTATATATCTTCCCTCACAGACTGCTGCCTACACATTGCCACAACCCTGAATCACCAGTGGGTAATTGCGAACGATGTAGACTGTGGGAACCTTGAATTTTTTTTTCTGCCTTACTAGTTTATGTTTCTTTTTCTTTTTTTAGCTGAGTTAGCACATACAACTGGAGGTCCCACTCAATCAAGGCCATTACGTTAATAAAACACACACACACACACACACACACACACAAATATCGACCAACCCTTAAGGAAATGGTGAACAGCTGGCTTGACCATAGACCGACTACCGCAACAAGGATTCGAACCTACGCGCTCGACCACAGGCGGCTCGTGAATGCGACACAGTCCACAGTGCTATCCCCGACGCTACGGTTGTCCATAGTTTCCTCCTCAGCGTCTTCCTCAGGAGAATAATGAAACATCGTGACAGATAGACTCAGGCTTATCTACATATCTGGTAAATCAAGGAACTGGTCGATGAAATGTGGACGGTACCTGACTGGTCCAATAATGCCGCTTGCTTGTTGCAAAATGACCAATCACAGAGTACCATTTCTGCCCTCACTTTAGCCCAGGTAAGGCTGCCAGCTTTTGTGTGATAGTTTCCGTGCTGACGGTGGTATGTCTCTTCTTTTCCCCAAGTGTACATTCTTGGCATCCCTTCGCCTCTGCACGTGTCATGGTTTCTTGCGTCAGAGAGGTTGGGCGTGACGTACAAATGGCGCATCTGTTGGTGCTTTGTCGATACATATACACGAGGGAAGACGCAAACAAACATAGAATGTTACGAAGATTCTACACCAGACAGTAGAGAAGAAGGCAACAAAAACACTAGAAGCAGCCCACACATCTTGGTAATCCACACTTGCAAAATGACACGCAGTAAAACTACAAATTACAGAAAATTATGCAGCTTAAAAAAGAAAATAGCACCGAATGCTTTATCAAACACACGCACGTTCAACACCAGCATGGCGAAACGATCCAACCTTAGCGTATTTGACACCCTGTTCTTTGCAAGATTACCATGCCTCTCCCGTTCATACCATTTTAAACTAACCGCCAATCCCACCCAGAAATATAAGTCAATCCAAAAGGAAAAAGAAAATACGATAATTCGTATTTTCCGTTTCCTTGTGATTATATATATATATATATATATATATATATATATATATATATATATATATATATATATATATATATATATATATATATATATTTTCTTTCTTTCAAACTATTCGCCATTTCCCGCATTAGCGAGGTAGCGTTAAGAACAGAGGACTGGGCCTTTGAGGGAATACCCTCACCTGGCCCAATTCTCTGTTCCTTCTTTTGGAAAAAAAAAAAAAAAAAAAAAAAAACGAGAGGGGAGGATTTCCAGCCCCCCCGCTCCCTCCCCTTTTAGTCGCCTTCTACGACACGCAGGGAAATACGTGGGAAGTATTCTTAATCCCCTATCCCCAGGGATAAAATATATATATATATATATATATATATATATATATATATATATATATATATATATATATATATATATATATATATATATATATCATATATATATATATATATATATATATATATATATATATATATATATATATATATATATATATATATATATATATATATATATATATATATATATATATATATATATATATATATATATATATATATATATATATATATATATATATATATATATATATATATATATATATATATATATATATATATATATATATATATATATATATATATATATATATATATATATATATATATATATCATTTATGGACCTGGAGAAGGCATATGCTAGACTTGATAGAGATGCTCTGTGGAAGGTATTAAGAATATATGGTGTGGGAGGTAAGTTGCTCGAACCACTGAAAAGTTTTTACCGAGGATGTAAGGCATGTGTACGAGTAGGAAGAGAGGAAAGTGATTGGTTCTCAGTGAATGTCGGTTTGCGGCAGGGGTGCCTGATGTCTCCATGGTTGTTTAATTTGTTTATGGATGTTAGGGAGGTGAATGCAAAAGTTCTGGAGAGAGGGGCAAGTATGCAGTCTGTTGTGGATGAGAGGGCTTGGGAAGTGAGTCAGCCGTTGTTCGCTGACGATACAGCGCTGGCGGCTGATTCGGGTGAGAAACTGCAGAAGCTGATGACTGAGTTTGGTAAAGTGTGTGAAAGAAGAAAGCTGAGAGTAAATGCGAATAAGAGCAAGGTTATTAGGTACAGTAGGGTTGAGGGACAAGTCAATTGGGAGGTAAGTTTGAATGGAGAAAAACCGGAGGAAGTGAAGTGTTTTAGATATCTATGAGTGGATCTGGCAGCGGATGGAACCATGGAAGCGAAAGTGAATCATAGAGTGGGGGAGGGGGGGAAAATCCTGGGAGCCTTGAAGAATGTGTGGAAGTCGAGAACATTATCTCCGAAAGCAAAAATGGATATGTTTGAAGTAATAGTGGTTCCAACAATGTTGTATGGTTGCGAGGCGTGGGCTATGGATAGAGTTGTGCGCAGGAGGGTGGATGTGCTGGAAATGAGATGTTTGAGGACAATATGTGGTGTGAGGTGGTTTGATCGAGTAAATAATGTAAGGGTAAGAGAGATGTGTGGAAATAAAAAGAGCGTGGTTGAGAGAGCAGAAGAGGGTGTTTTGAAATGGTTTGGGCACATGGAGAGAATGAGTGAGGAAAGATTGACCAAGAGGATATATGTGTCGGAGGTGGAGGGAACGAGGAGAAGTGGGAGACCAAATTGGAGGTGGAAAGATGGAGTGAAAAAGACTTTGAGTGGTCGGGGCCTGAACATGCAGGAGGGTGAAAGGCGGGCAAGGAATAGAGTGAATTGGATCGATGTGGTATACCAGGGTCGACGTGCTGTCAATGGATTGAATCAGGGCATGTGAAGCGTCTGGGGTAAACCATGGAAAGTTCTGTGGGGCCTGGATGTGGAAAGGGAGCTGTGGTTTCGGGCATTACTAAATGACAGCAAAAGACTGAGTGTGAACGAATGGGGCCTTTGTTGTCTTTTCCTAGCGCTACCTCACACACATGATGGGGGAAGGGGATGTTACTCCATGTGTGGCGAGGTGGCGATGGGAATAAACAAAGGCAGACTGTATGAATTATGTACATGTGTTTTTATGTATATGTCTGTGTGTGTATATGTGTGTGTACAGTGAATTGTATAGGTATGTATATTTGCGTGTGTGGACGTGTATGTATATACATGTGTATGGGGGTGGATTGGGCCATTTCTTTCGTCTGTTTCCTTGCGCTACCTCGCAAATGCGGGAGACAGCGACAAAGCAAAATATAATAATATCTATAATATATATATATATATATATATATATATATATATATATATATATATATATATATATATATATATATATATATATATATATATATATATATATATAACCATCGTTTTCTTCCATACTAACCAAAAACGAGGAACAGAAACATCATGCTCATTTGCTCACGTCCACCCACCGACACCAGAGCCCACCATGCTCAACCAAATCCCACAGACCATTTCAAGGCTTCTCTCTCACGTCTGCCACTACAGCCGTGTCATTTCCCAAGAGCAACTAACTCACATGCCAGGCACAACACCCCCTCCCCCAACATACTATAGACCGATCCCTGTCACAAAGACCCTTGCATTTTCTACCTACTACCTCGTCTGTGAAAAGATTAAGCAGCCAAGGTGACGTTACAGGCCCTTGAACTAGACCCACCTCCACTTAGAAGAACGAACTTTCCCTCCCGACCTACACTCGCACACGGTTTACTCTCTCGGTAAAAACCATGTTCACAGATTCACTCTATACCATAAACCTCGACATTGAAAATCCTCTCCACTGACGCCACGCCACACAGGACATCGCATGCCAGGGATAATACCATTAGAACAACCTAACATTGTTGGCAGTCCCACAGAAATGTGTCTTCTCCTCCTTGCCAAGAGGAACTATAAAAAATAGCAGGTAACGTTTTCCATTTTGTGATAGTGAGGAAACTTATATCCCAGCAGTGGCAGGACAATTTTTTTTTTTTCGAACGATGTTTTACATGAGGAATCCTTTACGATCTTCCTCTGTACAGCTCTGGTCTTATCTAATTAATTCTAGTTCCTTGTTTCGTTATACATTCGTCATATGTTTTAGAGCGGATGAAAGAAGCGATGAACAGCAGCATCTGTAGACTAGGAAAGCATTTGGTCGTTAGTCAGGCCAGAGCTGTGAACCCTATATTGATCTGGCGACCATCCCTCTTACGCAATTGCTAACCAGGCAGCGCCAGGAGGTGAGAAATGTTAAAAGTAACGCCGTATCTACGTTTTTGAGGGAAGGGGAAGGGTGGGAAGAAAGGAAGCCTTGACAGATGTCTCACTTTCGTCCACCTCGAGATATTTTTAGAAGAGTAACTTGCACGGTTGTAAAGTGGGGTTATTGGCCTCCGTCCTGCTGGAGGGTACAACGCTGGTGAGAAAACCCACCTTTAACGAAGCTGTGTCACTAGGAGTACAGTCTCGTCCTACATATTCTCACTCTGAACGAATGCATTATCCTCCCTCCGCTAAACGAAGAGCATCCTTGGAGCTGCAGGAGTTTCAGAATCATTAAATAATTTACTCATAAGGAAATAACTAACCTCTGTGGTCATTTGTTTCTTTGAAGATCACTCCTAAACCTCTGACGTTCGGCCTATGTTCCATCTCGTCAAGCAACGTTCATTAATTAGAACTTTTTGATTAGAATGTCGACCATAGCTCGGTTCAGTATAACACTTCTAAAACCCTGTTGCTTTCTTATTTCCCCATAAGATTCCTCGCTACTCTATGATCTCCGCTTGAGGCGTCTCTCTGTGGCCTTACGCCACGGTAATCAAATCTTATATCTTAGATAAGTCTAATCTCTCTCTCTCTCTCTCTCGGATAACCAGCCTTGTGTGTGGCGGAAAGTGTTCTAGCATCCCGGGTGATGACAGTGTCACGTCAGTACCTCACAGAACTGTCTAATGGCCGTTCAGGTCCCCAAGATTGATCTACTTTCTTTATGCAGTTTTTTTGATACTCTCTCTCTCTCTCTCTCTCTCTCTCTCTCTCTCTCTCTCTCTCTCTCCTTACGGAAATCACTTCGGTCTCAGTTCTCGGGAGATGGCAGCAATTGAGCCTCTTAAATTACCTTGGTCACGCTATCCTTAGCGAGCGATTGCGTCACATATCTCCTGTCTGGCCACTGGTGGTAACTAGTGAGCGGGACGTCCTAACGCTTCGCCTTGTCCTTGCACCGCTAAGTCTTGGAACTTTGTACCATCTTATTATATGTTTTTCTAAACAGCTAAACCGTTTACGAGTCAGTCATTCACTTTGTGGAAGACTGATGGGTTAGTAATTAAATTTTTTCGATGCTTTTGTTTATCCTTGCTGGTGTCCTGTGGCTAAAGACGTAAGAAAAGAAGAGAAAAACACGCCGCGTGATGTTTAGTCCTGCCTGGAGTAACACAACAGTGAAGTCTGCCCTTCAAACCAACACGGACAATGATCTCGCTCACGAGTCACCTCCTCCTTGCCCCAGCGGTCACAGAGCCAGCTTGAAGTCGACAGAGAAGATAGAGAATATCACACAAATCAAGGACGACATGTTTAAGAAGCTCATCATCAACTCTTCTCTCTACAGACACTTACTGTGATAATGAAGCTTCCTAGGGCCACCATCCAGCCCCAGCCTCCGTCAGGGGGTCTCATCTCCCAGGCAGCATCGTCCACTTCACCTTCAATGCCCTTGCCGTTAACCCTGGCATCGGTATACTGGCGGACCTTCGTTGGTGCGCACTGCACACCACCGTTGCACCTCACCTCTGTGATCTTGGCAGCACGCGTGGTGTCAGACATGTTGTCTGTCGTGACTGTTTCCTGGGCGTTTGTCATCCTTCCCAGATATCTTTGAGCAGTCGGTTGAGTTCAGTTTCTCGAGTTAATACATGCGAATTTCAAGTTAAGTGGCATGTTTCATGTGTCGTAAGGATTCGCTCACCGCTCGGAGTATGAGTGTCTCGGTCATGTGAGATGTTTGGCAACATACATTACCACCTCCTGTATTTTTCATAATATTATGGCAATTTTCAGCCGGGTTCACTAGAGCAAGGATTAGTTCAAGGGTATCAACCCCTCCGCAGTGTAGGTTATGGGAGCGATGGAAGGGGAGGGCTTTGTCTATCCCAATGATATAACCTTCCACAATGGAGACTCACTGTACCGCTGTATCTTCGCACTACTCAGCACAACGAACTGGGTTCCTGCTTCGCCGTGGCGGCCCACCTTCAGCTGATCGATGGCCGTGATCAGTGGCTGTATGTGAGGGGAGGGAGGGTTTAAACTACGTGTGGTGTGCACACACGTATTCCGTAAACGTCTGTTCCCCGGCGCCGCTAGTGCGCGAATGTCCACAAGCAGATCCAGTTGCCAGTTCCTCACGTTATCTCCCGTAAGGGGTTGGGTGGGGGTGCTGGTGTTGTGGGGAGGGCGTGGGTGGCTTCCCGTATCTCCCTGACCCTCTGCAACCCCTCCTGTTACCAAGTAACGCTAGCCACCTCAGACAGCGTGGAATGACGAACCCTTGTCACATGAGAATTGTAAATACGTTTGAAGATACGGAGCGCGACCTCTGTCCTCGCCCGCCCACCACGACTGACACTTCTAAGGAGCTCATAATAGCCGCGAGCGGTGCTGGTTTATCATCCCGTCCTCCATGATGTAATAGGTCCAGTTATCTAATAAAAGATGAAGTTACGTCAACATGCCTCACGTACATAGGTAATTATGTAATCCCCGCAGGAGGAGGAGATAATGCGCCCTCACTGGATCTGAAACACGTCGACACATACGTCCTCTTGCTTTACCACACTAGACAAAGCACGATGAGTAGACAAGTTCAAGGAGAATAGAATCTACAGATGGTTTGACTGAACGATGAATGTGGTAACCTGAAGAGATGGGGTAGGTGGTACCACCGCCGCCAAACCCCTCTTCCAAGAACAGACCGGCTAACAAAGGATAAACGTCAGGCCACAAGCCACAAGGTCATCATCACACACAGTCTCATTACCAGTGTGCGACGTCTCGTCACAGAAACGGGATTTGGTATCAAGGTTACGCAAGATGTCATCACTCTACATAAATGCATTCCCTAAGACCACATCGTCTCTCGCATGAACAAGACAAAGAGTGAACGGCATTTTCATGTTTACTATGTATAGCTTCGAAGTGCCTTATCTTTCTGTTTAACATATAACTTAGTGCATTGTCTGTAGGAGATTTCATGTGTAAAATCTCTCATAAACCGGGAGGAAAATTCTTAATCAGTAACTTTCGAAATGAAGTAAGATTCGTAATACCAGAATTAACGTGAAGACTCTGATGTAGATGAGATTTCTTGGAAGACTCCACCATGAGGCAACACCAGGATGTTCTCAACTGAAGAGAGTTGCTTGGGTTGAGCAGCAGACATATTCTTTTTCCCCTATTTCAGTACAAGGATACGTCACTGTAAAAATGGGAATATTCACAATAAAATCACAACTTGCTTCATAGATTTACTTATGAATCGTGGATTTAGACTACAAATACAAAGGACTTCGGACCACAAAGGAAACAGTTGATTTCATGATATTGTTAAGTTGGAATGGGTGAGGAAGACCATATATATATATATATATATATATATGTATATATATATATATATATATATATATATATATATATATATATATATATATATATATATATATATATATATATATACATATATATATATATATATATATAACTACCTGCGTTTGCATAATTAGTCTTACATACACATCCTCAAGCTATGTCGGGGGTAGAGTGAAACATGGACTTCACCTCCTACAAATGCTCCTCACTTTACCAATTTTCACACTGCGTTCACTCACCGAGAGAAACTAATGTCTCCATTTTCTACCATCACTGTGTACTAAATGCTTCCATCGTCTGCCATCCTCACATTATATATCCATAGCTCTCATCGACTCTTTCCCTACATCTCTCCATCTCTTTAACCGTCCCTCTACTTTTGTCATTTTAAGAAAATTTCTTGACTCATGTTCAAAATCTCATTTCTTTTCTCTTTTTTTTTCCACTTTGTCCCATTTCCCGTTATTTTTGGATGATGAAGTTTATCATTTTAAACTCCTTTTTATTTATATGAACCTTTAAGTCTTCAGTCCACAAAACCATTCCCTTCTTATCATCCCATATACACAATAATACCGTTCCAGTGAAATTCTTTATCTTCTCACTTATCATTTAGTTTGGATGATTTCACGTTATCACTTCCTACCAACTTCAGTCCATCTTATTTCTCTAACGTTGTAGTTATCATATTCATATAACTAGCTATTCTAGGATGATGTTCTATCTTATTTTAGCTACACGATGTTTTGAAAGTGAAGTTTGCGCATATGACTTCCTTCGACGCTGGGAATAAAATGAATGCAACCCAGTTTGAACGTTCTTGTTATATTTCCTTTAGCTTAAATCTACATTTATCTTCCACTTTCAGACTCATTCATGATGAACAGAGACTGTACTGTTTACTACTAGTCTGTATGTGTTTTGTTCTTATTAATTGTGTATTTCCGTCATAAAGGATACTCAGATCGAGCGTGTAGACAGAGTATTGCATGTGTTTATAGATTTTCTAATGTTCATTAGTTTTTTTTATCATTTCAGGTTTTACAAAATTAACTTAGTGTATGTATTGATGTAGAAATGTCTAGCGAGAAAAAAAGATAATGTTCTTGTGTTAATCATATTCAGTAAGTTTTGTCTATCATCCTTTACAAAGCTAATTTGAAAAACTACAGGAAAATAATCAACAACTGTTCTATTTCAGGTGTGTAAATCAAGATCTTAGTCAACTTTTAATCAACAGTAACCAAGTTAGTTTGCAATAGTTATCCATCTAAAAAGGAAAATATGACTAATGCATAAGAGAAAACAAACAAATTTAAGGGTAGCTATTGTAAATTATATACAACCAATTTCTTTTGCCTTGCTTAAAACAATGATCGGACTATCTCACACATTTAGCATCATCTAAATTTCTCGATTTAATGTCACTTATAGAATCTATCATAGAGATAAGTTGTACAGAACGCCATGAAGGTCAAATGTATGAAAGAACTTACCCCCTCATGATTTTTTCTAATAATCTTCAAATTTTAAAGACAGGGACACAAAATGAAATACAATGGAGACATTTATATCAAATCCATCCACCTGTACTATCATAACGACGAAACAGACCATAAGACAAAAATAAAATCATATATTTCATCGTCCTTTTTATTAACTGCATGTGTGATTAACGGAAGCACAATTTAGTGTAAAAATAACTTTGTTTCCATTAACGACTGTCGCAAAAGTTCCTCAAAAGAATCTCTAACAATATCCATAAAAGTTGTCTTTAGATTTAGGGTTCTACTTTGATAATATTTTTCAGCTGCCAAACCGCGGTAAAAACCAACACGAACAGACTTGAAAACAGGGAGGACCTGCTTCAGGACCAGATAGACGTCTCCATGAGGCGCTGGTGTCTTCTCACAATTCCCGCAGGTTAGCAGACAAGATACACCATGAAGTTCCTCTCCTTAGAACTCTGTCCCACCTTTTTATTCATTCTATTAACCTATGAATACTGGGAGCTTATACGGAGATACGTGAACTGGAAAGTTTATTTTCTTTTTTATAAACCTTAGGTAAACTTAGGTATGAATTGTATTCAGTATTTTTGAGACTTTGAAACAGTGGAATGTCCTCAGGCCGTGAGCATTCAAAGGTGCTTTCGTGGCTAGAAGACAGAGGATCCACGCTGTTCATGGCTCTGGTATGATACATAACTTTGTCACAAGCTTCGCTTACACTTGACGGAAGCTTTGGCTGTCTCTCACACACGAGACATCCACTGTCTCACAGAATCCTACCAGAGTGACGATAGCGGGTGTGGTACAGCAGCTTCATCCCGAACCGTGGGATGAGGTCCAGGTGATGGTAGTTGAGAGTCAGGAGTCCCTGTATGCAAAGTGCCTCCGGAGAGGAGTCTAGTTTGAAACGAGGAACTATTTAAACCAGCCGATGACCAGGACATTGTCAACACCTTCCCAAAACAATCAAAAGCTACAAAAAAAAATTAGGTCAAGGATGCCCTTAGTTTAGGTCAAGATGCCCTTAAACTACTCCTCTATGAATGGAGACGAAATGTGAATTAATATGGAGAATTTGATCTATTCTGTAGATAAAACGTAGCGTATTTCTTAGAAATGTAACCCCATTTCTGACACTGGTACACAGAGGTGTATTTATCATGATGAAAAAGTAGTCACAAAATTCATATCATCTTATAATATAACCAATTTCTAGAGTCCAACCTATGGAACACCTTTCCTAGCTATCCAAAGGCAGTTTGATGGAAACTTTTAATGCTAAAAAAAAAAAAAAAGGAGGTGAAAGACAGGATTCTATAGGATGTCCCATTCAAATGGAGTCATAGAGAACAACAAAGAGTGTTTTTGTTTATAACATTCGTTCGAAATGCTAGCCATAAACATCATGGCATTCTTTTAACCTGGTTGTGATGAACTCTGTGTAAGATACATGATGTAATATAAGAACAAGTTTCACCCCACAAATAAGAGGTTCACAATATGATAGCTGTCTGCTTCACAGTACATGAACCGCATGCTCGGATGATTTTCACTTTTTCCTCATTGGGTAAAAGCATTATCCTCACTGAACCCACACGACTCAGATAAAGATATATTGATTATTCCGTTTCGTTCCACTCAAAAGGAGGAACCTGCTGTTGTTGTTGTTGTTGTTGTTGTTGTTGTTGCTGTTGTTGTTGTTGTTGTATCTACCGTGCACTGAATGCCTTATGGAAGAAGCAGCTGTCGGTAAGAGGTTGTAGTGCTTCATATATATATATATTCTGAGCCAGTGTCTCTCAACATACGTACATGATCAACCTTACGCGGGTCGGTCTCCTTTAATATGGGTAATTAGAACTGACGTGGCCAGTGGTTCTCTACTTCAGGTTTGAAAGCAAGCGTTTCAGCGATGCGTCATCATCTTTTCTGCATGCTAACACAGTCCCAAGTACAAACTTTCAGAAGCCGATTAGCGTTTACTGGAGAATTTGGTTGATAACAAGTACAATGAATGACGAATGCAATTTCTATCAGGTTACAGATGATCGTGGCTCGTAATCATCTTTCATTGCTGACTTTCTTATTTAAGAAACGTGTTGACGACCAAAGTGACTTCAACTTTTTACGCACTATTTCGTTCTCTCTAGATGCTAACTTCACGCTGTTGGCTCTCGCAAAAAAAAAACTACTGAATAAGTGAATCTAAAAAGGAATCAAATTTCTGGGAGCATATGATAACACCTAATGTCGAATGAAGTTACAACATTACACTATGAAAATGTTAGGAAAACACCCGGCAACCTGAGACACGCTCGGCCCAGAGCGGCATCAAAACATTGTTTAACCTTTAAGGTTTGTGGAGTTTTATGTATATGCATCGACGGGATTTTTCCTTTTCCTTTACATCACAAGAGGTTGATGTTGCTCTATCATTGAAGTTTCGAAATTGAATTTTGTACAGGTTGTTGAAACGTTCATATGAATCGTTTGTCGGGAAAGTGAAAATTGCATAGTTGCTCTGTGACAACCTACCACTAAACTGTGAACGAACAGGTGAAGCGTTTCGAGTATGTCTCTTTTTAACGGATCAAAGCCTTTGGGAAAAAGGCATCTTCTTAATCACCAATATTCGAAGGAAATTAAATATTACTCATTTACCAAATCTACTGATCGAAACAGAAAATAAAAAGCTACAAAACTCTTAAGATATTTCAACGCGTAGGTAATGATTCATTGTGTTCGAACCGGTTCACGAGACTAGTCGACTCAACCTGAAACGGAGGTGAAATCGGATCCTACACGGCTTTATGTGACTCAGCTGGCTGTAGGGTCTTGCTGAAGTAAGTTGACTTGTTTTCTTTGGTGTTATGTAGTCTTATTATGTGTTATAAGTGATCAAGGGTTTTATGATATACGATTTGAAGGTCTTGCTGAGGTAAGTTGATTTGTTTCCTTTGGTGTTATGTATTCTCATTATGTGTTGTAAGTGATCAAGGATTTTATGATGTATGATTTGAAGGTATTGTATTTTACTGATGCACATGTATGACTGGGTGATTAATCTGGACTAGAATTTTCGCGGCAAAAACGTATACCTGGTTCGCCGGTTTGCTCTGTCTGCCTATTATCAAAACTAGGAATGGCTATGTAGTTTTCTCATTGGTAAGGAAATTCGAGGGAATATTTGTGCAGCCTTAAGCATTTGTCTCTGATTTTACGACGGAGGGAGGCAGCTTGTTGCAAAATTCCACTTGTTTCGTATGTGACTAGATTTTCCCCTACCTTTTTGTAATGTCTTTGTGGAAGGAGTGGAGTTTGGTGTAAGTGTAGGAGAATGGAGGGTATGTGTATGTGGAGGGCTGGGGAAACGAAATGATTAGAGAAAGGGATGAAAGAAACGAGCTACTCGATTAGTTAAAGAGTGCTTACGATATTTTTGCGAGAGGCAGGGAAAGAGTGATTGGGATTATGGTGGAAGAAGGCAAGAGAGCGATGGATGGAACTTGTGGGCGGGAAATGTGAGTTTCGCGTTTGAAATGTGCACAACTTGCCATCTACGTATGATAATAGTGCTGGTGTTTAACCATAAGGAAAACACTCTCTTCCCCATTCTGGATCCTTGATGACGTCATTGTTCCTTCCAGCATTATACTGGTGACGTCGGTCCATGTTCCTGATGCCTCGCGCTGATGACGTCCAACTTCCTGTTCCCTGGAGGGTCGTATGGGTGGCGATGGTGCTCCTCTTACCAATGACTACGCTGAGCATTTTCTTTGTTGTGTATCAATGGTGTCGATATCTGTTCCATGCCGAACCGTACTGGTGGTGACGTAGCTACTGTTCCGTCATGTATCTCGCTGGTGACGTTTCCTGTTCCTTCCTATATCGCTCTATGACATCACTGTGTTTCTTACTGCTCCACACTGGTGGCGTCATTACTTCTGTGACTCGTCGCATCATAATGATGACCTCATTGTTCCTCCTGCCAATGGTGGTGTCGTCTGGAAGTGTCGCTGACAAGTGATTTATCTTTTAAAACTTTGTGATAAAAAAATTTTAAAATTGTACAGTGCCTATGAAAAAAAATATAACTATGTATATCCATGCATTAACATAACACGTTATGTCTATTGGAATACAAATAATGAAGTTTTTTATGTATTTTCTGTATCCCCTTATTTCATTTACGTACCTTAAGGTTGTGACAAAATGCCGAAATCAAACGGTCAAGTGTATACCATACAAATTGCTCGTTGTCCAAATGAGGTAGTTAGATGTATCTCTTATTATATATAGATGGTGTTGTCGTCGACATATGATTAGTAATTACACCATTCGTTGCTTCTCCCTTGCGAAATAAAAGTTCATGGGGAAAGTGATGTTACCAAGAATCGAGCTATGTAAATTTTAAAATGACCGTGACCTAGCTCGGTAATTTGCATCACTTGTTACAACTGACTAATCACTTGTTACAACTGACTATTCATTGATTCTTGATCGCTTTACCTGCCAGCCAAATGAGTATGATCATGTTCAGTATGACGTAATGTACCATCTCATTTTGGGCAAATAATGACAAAGGGGTTACGGATAAGCGATACAATAATTGATAGAATCCAACGAAAGCAAAGAGTTACCCCTCTAAAGTTTGAAGTTCAAAGAAAACTAAAATTCTTGACCATCAAAGAAAACTTAATATTTGCTAGGTAGTACTATAGTAAACAATCAAATCTCGCTAAAGCTTCCCTGATTTATTTACCCGAAAAAATTATACATATGTATCGACAGAATAAGTTGGATAAAGCTCATTAAATTCATTTGTTGAAAATGGTCTGGTCAATGCTAAATGCAGTGTCTCATAACAGATTGCATGCGGGTGAATTTTCTTTGGCGTGGGGAAAATTTGGAATGAGCAGTATTGAAGGTTTGTTGAATGTGTTTGATGATAGAGTGACAGATATAGGGTGTCTTGGTCGAGGTGGTGTGCAAAGTGAGAGGGTTAGGGAAAATGATTTGGTAAACAGAGAAGAGGTAGTAAAAGCTTTGCGGAAGATGAAAGCCGGCAAGGCAGCAGGTTTGGATGGTATTGCAGTGGAATTTATTAAAAAAGGGGGTGACTGTATTATTGACTGGTTGGTAAGGTTATTTAATGTATGTATGACTCATGGTGAGGTGCCTGAGGATTGGCGGAATGCGTGCATAGTGCCATTGTACAAAGGCAAAGGGGATAAGAGTGAGTGCTCAAATTACAGAGGTATAAGTTTGTTGAATATTCCTGGTAAATTATATGGGAGGGTATTGATTGAGAGGGTGAAGGCATGTACAGAGCATCAGATTGGGGAAAAGCAGTGTGGTTTCAGAAGTGGTAGAGGATGTGTGGATCAGGTGTTTGCTTTGAAGAATGTATGTGAGAAATACTTAGAAAAGCAAATGGATTTGTATGTAGCATTTATGGATCTGGAGAAGGTATATGACAGAGTTGATAGAGATGCTCTGTGGAAGTTATTAAGAATATATGGTGTGGGGGGCAAGTTGTTAGAAGCAGTGAAAAGTTTTTATCGAGGATGTATGGCATGTGTACGTGTAGGAAGAGAGGAAAGTGATTGGTTCTCAGTGAATGTAGGTTTGCGGCAGGGGTGTGTGATGTCTCCATGGTTGTTTAATTTGTTTATGGATGGGGTTGTTAGGGAGGTAAATGCAAGAGTTTTGGAAAGAGGGGCAAGTATGAAGTCTGTTGTGGATGAGAGAGCTTGGGAAGTGAGTCAGTTGTTGTTCGCTGATGATACAGCGCTGGTGGCTGATTCACGTGAGAAACTGCAGAAGCTGGTGACTGAGTTTGGTAAAGTGTGTGAAAGAAGAAAGTTAAGAATAAATGTGAATAAGAGCAAGGTTATTAGGTACAGTAGGGTTGAGGGTCAAGTCAATTGGGAGGTAAGTTTGAATGGAGAAAAACTGGAGGAAGTGAAGTGTTTTAGATATCTGGGAGTGGATCTGACAGCGGATGGAACCATGGAAGCGGAAGTGGATCATAGGGTGGGGGAGGGGGCGAAAATCCTGGGAGCCTTGAAGAATGTGTGGAAGTCGAGAACATTATCTCGGAAAGCAAAAATGGGTATGTTTGAAGGAATAGTGGTTCCAACAATGTTGTATGGTTGCGAGGCGTGGGCTATGGATAGAGTGGTGCGCAGGAGGATGGATGTGCTGGAAATGAGATGTTTGAGGACAATGTGTGGTGTGAGGTGGTTTGATCGAGTAAGTAACGTAAGGGTAATAGAGATGTGTGGAAAAAAAAAACAGCGTGGTTGAGAGAGCAGAAGAGGGTGTTTTGAAATGGTTTGGGCACATGGAGAGAATGAGTGAGGAAAGATTGTCGGAGGTGGAGGGAACGAGGAGAAGTGGGAGACCAAATTGGAGGTGGAAAGATGGAGTGAAAAAGATTTTGTGTGATCGGGGCCTGAACATGCAGGAGGGTGAAAGGAGGGCAAAGAATAGAGTGAATTGGAGCGATGTGGTATAACGGGGTTGACGTGCTGTCAGTGGATTGAATCAGGGCATGTGAAGCGTCTGGGGTAAACCATGGAAAGCTGTGTAGGTATATATATTTGCGTGTGTGGACGTATGTATATACATGTGTATGGGGGTGGGTTGGGTCATTTCTTTCGTCTGTTTCCTTGCGCTACCTCGCAAACGCGGGAGATAGCGACAAAGCAAAAAAAAAAATAAATAGATAAATTAAGAAAGTAAAATATTGGATGTGGCAACTTCTAAAGTACAGAGACGTATAAATGAGCCAAGATCTTGAAAATCTTTCTATTTTGTGATACATTGCCAGTAGTGTATATTGTATAAAGCACACAAATCTGTAAACAATAAACGAGTACACTGTATGATCACGCATCATTTGCGCATCCTATTCTTTGTTACTGCGCCACTGCAAAACTTGACCGTTGTTAACAGACCAATTGCAACGTTAATCGCCTACTAGTTTATTAACTGACACTTACACAAAGTCTCAACATTTCCACAGCTACAAAGAAAATGGTAGTCTCTTCCTGTCTCTCGTCTTCTTGTTTTGTATCTTGAGGTATTTGAAATAGTGTAAACAATGAGGGGGGGACAATGACTGGCGCTTCCCTCCCCCTCCGTCGCCCACACTGTGGTGTGGTCGACGGTGGGCAGCTGGAGGCTCCACACAGTGTAAAACAAACGCACATTATGAGGGCCAGGTGCAGATGACACGGTAAATTACGCACACGTGTATATACACACACGTCCCCACTATAATATATATATATATATATATATATATATATATTTTTTTTTTTTTTTTTTTTTTTTTTTTTATACTTTGTCGCTGTCTCCCGCGTTTGCGAGGTAGCGCAAGGAAACAGACGAAAGAAATGGCCCAACCCCCCCCCCATACACATGTACATACGTCCACACACGCAAATATACATACCTACACAGCTTTTCATGGTTTACCCCAGACGCTTCACATGCCTTGATTCAATCCACTGACAGCACGTCAACCCCTGTATACCACATCGCTCCAATTCACTCTATTCCTTGCCCTCCTTTCACCCTCCTGCATGTTCAGGCCCCGATCACACAAAATCTTTTTCACTCCATCTTTCCACCTCCAATTTGGTCTCCCTCTTCTCCTCGTTCCCTCCACCTCCGACACATATATCCTCTTGGTCAATCTTTCCTCACTCATTCTCTCCATGTGCCCAAACCATTTCAAAACACCCTCTTCTGCTCTCTCAACCACGCTCTTTTTATTTCCACACATCTCTCTTACCCTTACGTTACTCACTCGCTCAAACCACCTCACACCACACATTGTCCTCAAACATCTCATTTCCAGCACATCCATCCTCCTGCGCACATCTCTATCCATAGCCCACGCCTCGCAACCATACAACATTGTTGGAACCACTATTCCTTCAAACATACCCATTTTTGCTTTCCGAGATAATGTTCTCGACTTCCACACATTTTTCAAGGCTCCCAAAATTTTCGCCCCCTCCCCCACCCTATGATCCACTTCCGCTTCCATGGTTCCATCCGCTGACAGATCCACTCCCAGATATCTAAAACACTTCACTTCCTCCAGTTTTTCTCCATTCAAACTCACCTCCCAGTTGACTTGACCCTCACCCCTACTGTACCTAATAACCTTGCTCTTATTCACATTTACTCTTAACTTTCTTCTTCCACACACTTTACCAAATGGGGAGGTGATAACAAGTAGCGGTGATGTGAGAAGGAGATGGAATGAGTATTTTGAAGGTTTGTTGAATGTGTCTGATGACAGAGTGGCAGATATAGGGTGTTTTGGTCGAGGTGGTGTGCAAAGTGAGAGGGTTAGGGAAAATGATTTGGTAAACAGAGAAGAGGTAGTAAAAGCTTTGCGGAAGATGAAAGCCGGCAAGGCAGCAGGTTTGGATGGTATTGCAGTGGAATTCATTAAAAAGGGGGGTGACTGTATTGTTGACTGGTTGGTAAGGTTATTTAATGTATGTATGACTCATGGTGAGGTGCCTGAGGATTGGCGGAATGCGTGCATAGTGCCATTGTACAAAGGCAAAGGGGATAAGAGTGAGTGCTCAAATTACAGAGGTATAAGTTTGTTGAGTATTCCTGGTAAATATATATATATATATATATATATATATATATATATATATATATTGTATATACCGAACTCCTCCTGACAGTCGCTACATCTGGCACGAGAAGTCAGTTTGGCGAGGCTGTATTACCTTCAATGGACGGAAACGAGTACAGTCTATTCAAGGATCTTTTAACGCCCAAAAACAATCCACCTAACCCTGTTCCTGTGAGGAGTGCAGTCTTGAAACTATAGAAGACCCATAAAAGGGTTCCTGTGGTATTGATATAGATGTTATAACATTCATTTACCCCACGAGCTTGTAAGAAAAATTCATCTTGCTCAGGACCTCTTCTTAAGAGCCTCGTACAGCCTAATGATACGCTCCTTACAGTAGCATGGTAATGTGGAATATCTTTAGGATGACTTTTCACTCGCGGTGTAACCTCTTGAAGACGAAGTCCAGTAAATAATATATATATATATATATATATATATATATATATATATATATATATATATATATATATATATATATATATATGGGGCATATTTTGCTTTTATCTTGTTCGTCACTAAATGTGAATATTTGTCTCGTGCATTTTCATCAATCACGGATCCTTCCTATCTTTTCTTTAAGCACTGAATTGTTTTTCGCATTCAATACATTCTTTATTATCTGTTCTATTTCCCCTTTTGCAAATCTAAATAAACTACTTTCCCCTGCAGCGGAGAACGTAACCCTAGACCACCTCGGCACCCGCGGTTAACTCTCCGACCCTCGTTGTCTCGTAGATTAAACTGGAGGACCACCTAAACCTTGGAGGAGGGAGCTGTTCGCTGGTCGCTAATGAACACATCCATCACTCTACACAGCATCGCGACGGCGGGCGGGGCGGCTTAAGATACGCGGGTCTCGCTGCCTTAATTCTCGCCTGTTCCCAGGTATGTTCTGGGAGATTACTGATGGGTGTGGAGGTATGATATTAACAAAGTCATCTCATACTACTACTACTACTAACAGCCCCCTTTTTCTCGGACCTGACACTTATCAAAATCCAGTTATAAACATTCCTTATCTAAACTCTGGGTGCATCACGTACTCGACCAAACTGCAAATTAAGACTTCACGTGAACATCACCCTAAATTTTCCCCCCAAAGAACGATGTGATATTAGAATTGCTGAACGTGATGCGTATCTGAGTCTCTTGAGATAGGAAGATGGAAAAGAATGACTGAGACTGCTTTTTTCTCTGATAGCTGGTGACAGAATATGATAATAGGTGTCCAGCTACGATCTGTTACTCTCAATGATTAAAGGAAAAAAAATACCTCTGTCAATGATCGATATGAGAAAGCACAGTGCAAGATGAGTGTTCAGGAGAAAACGCAGACTATTGATGGTATTGAAACTTGGAGGATTGACCAGGAGGCCTAACATGTAACGGAGGAAACTGGGAGCTAATGAGGCTATCTATCACTAAAAGAATTCAAGTAGGCATAGGTCATTGGTTTTTCGAAGCTATTTACAAGACATCTATCTCGTAAAACCTTACGAAACTAAAGACTTGAGATTCGTGAAACGCTGGATGCCACAACGAGCTTCTAGGAATTACAGTGGAGAGTTGAAAATTTCCTAACACCAAGACTTGTGGTTTCTAAACCCGAGTATCCATGCCACTAACAAGAGGTCGGAGGGTTTAACCTGTATAAGGTCAAAGATTCCTGGAATCTTATAAACCACGAAAAGTAACTAGATACAACAGCTTCCCAATGAATACAAATATTAGATTCGTAAGTTGTCGCTAATCATTTATATTCGACGGGAAAAAGCTATCATTTCACAAATATATGTCTACGAAGGTTTTAATCTGCCTCTCACATTACTTACCACAGAATTACCATTCCTTCACATCCACAGGGTCGTGGGTCCATCCTCTACTGTTTTCCTTTGCAATTTAACAGGACAGGAAGGAAGGTTATCACGGCTCCAACACTGTTTCCAAAACGCGCGCACCGCAATTATGTGATCATCCGTGACTCGTTGGCCAGGGATCTGACTCTGTGGGTCGACATTATCGAGACTTTATGGTCAGAGCGAATACTACAGGAACACTGTGTATCCTCCCTCGCATGAACACGATCCTCGTGTCCTGCGGTATTATTATCGGCCAAGTGAGCGCTGCTGAAATACCTTCGACACTTAATATTAGTTTGTCTGTGTCGGTGTGTGTCTGTGTAGGTGTGTGTATGTAAGTGTCTAGGTCTGTATGTGTTTGTCGTAAGGTACAATTTTCTTGCGTTGATCTTTTAACAAAAGCAAAGATATCACAGTAATTGCTCTTGTTTTCCTAGTCTAGATAAAAATGTGCGTGCATGAAAAATAAATGAAATGACCAACCCCCTTTCTGTATGGTGTAAGAAAGGGGATCGCATCCCTCTTGTAGATGGCAGTGTCAGGCATATTCATATCTTGTGACCGATGGTAACACATGAGCATCGATCCCACATTTCCTGAACTTTTCAGATGGTGGTCGTCAAGTATCGCCAAGCGTCCTATCACCAGCGTGTGGGTTCGAGACTTCAAACTGGATTGGCACTTCGGGTCCCCACCCACTCTAATGACGCCAGTTATAACCAGTGGCAAGCCAGCCAGGTAGCGACGAGAGAGAACGACTACGACAATACAGGTCGGTAAAATTCATACGTTGGTGCAGGGAGTCAAGGTCAAACAGGGTCAAGGGTGATGTGTGGGTGGTACTTGATATCAATGATAACGCGACGGACTAATTACCTGGCCAATAGCCCGAGTCGAACTAGATTAGATAAAGTTATCGGAATTACCTCTTCACCTCAGCCTGCGTGACCGATATCGATTTAATATATCTGCTGACTCTTGTAGTTTTAAAATGGCAGACATCTCCTGTGTTATGAGGTTTATACAAATGCCGTCTAGTGTTCGCAAAATTTGTTTCTTAAAAGGTGGGGTGGAAGGCAGACAGCAATAACCTATACGAGTTTAGGGACAAGTATTATACTGATATCTTGAAACTGCTATTGTTAATAGCTGGATCATGTAGTCTGTATGTATCTTCCCTTGGAATTCGATCTTGAAATTCTTATTGATTTGTGTACTTTCGTGACGTGTTCTGTATATATGATGGTAACATGTTAGTAGCGCGTTATTTCGTAAAGTCATTCACGTTTAGAAAAAGTAAACCCACACTCCATTTTCCTTTCTCTTGTCTGACATCAAAGAAAGTGGAGGCTGACACAGTCGAGGGGAGACTGCGTCATCTTCCACCCTCCATAACCTCTGGCGGCGCTCCTCAAGTTCTGAGTCAACACGGGCGCGACTGTCGCTGGCCACCTTAAGTGGGAGCTGAGAGGTCTCGAGTATGACTTGAAGGACCATCATGTCCACCCGAAAGTGGAAACTGTTTAACCTTCTGTCCATCCATTTGGTAATCAAAGACAAACTTTTGACAGTACGTTGTTCTTTATGATCCGGTATCATCCCGTGTCAATAGACGATTGTACGGATACAGTCATAGTCTGGATGATCTTCAGATATGTTCATTGAGGTTTTTTGATAGCAACTGGCTGGTAGACCATAGATAAAGATTATGGACTGAACCAGACATTTCTCAAGGTTTCTAAGCCTGAATATGATGGAAGTGTATTAGGTTTATCATCAGGGAGAAGTATACGACAATGTAATCATCTAAACCCGAGCATAAGGTTCACTTTTAGACTCTTCTCTTCGCTACAGTAGAAACCCGGCTGCTCTTGTCAGCTCGAAACGATAGATTTTCCATAGTTCTCAATGCTTTTGAGTTATCTGGGGAGATCTGGTGGTCGACACCAATCCTTATGTAAGTATGGGTAACTAAACTGTAGGAAACACCCTCTCGACGTTGGTGTCATTTTGGGAACGAGAGACTACTTTCATAGTCCTCTCCTGTATTTCCTCGTTGCCTTAATACCCTCCCCACCTCCCCAAGTCCTAAACATCCCCACCTCTCTCCTCCTATTAACTCAACCTCTCCACGCCAAGACCCCCTCGACTTGTCTGGCGAACCTCCTCCCACTTGCCTGCTGTTACACGCAGTCACAATCCCCTTCAACATAACACACGCCTCGCCGGGCAGCAAGGAGATCTTGCGAGACTATCCCCCTTCCCCCCATCGCTGCTCACGCGTCTTGAGAAATATTTGCCAGCATAATAAGTGAACCAGCCGTAAAGAAAATATGGAAAATAAATATGGGAGGAGATGTTTGATAAAGCAGCTGTCGGATGACAAACACAAAAGATGGTCTGAGAGGCTCTTGAAGAGAGGTGTTTGAGGCGTCACAAGGCTGCCTTTGGCCCATCCCTGCCGTCTGCACAACCACACGAGTGCTGCTCGTTGTATTCCTCGTCTGAGAGAAAAACAAACACATTGTAAGACATTTTTTGTTTACGCTTCGAGAGCCTCCCCACCCTTCTCCCACTCTCTCTTCTCCTGGGTGTGGTCGTATCCTGGGAATCCTCCTGAGGGTCATGCCTTCATATCTACAGCTTCTGTGTTACTTTGTTCAAAGGAATTGAGTAGTTTCTTTTTACTGAAGGTTTGGATGGGCAATATTGATCCTGAAGCTATAGAGGGACTGTCATGTATTATCACTTTCGAGTTGCATTGAGATGTTTTATTCGTTTATTCATGGCATTCTACTCCTCACCATATAAGCATTAACCATTCCTCCCGCCTTCATCTGTTTGTTGCCTTTCGGTTCGTTCCATCTATCAGCCCTAGCCCCCCAAAAAAACTACCTGGTCACCGACCCTCTTCTGTATGGGATTTGTTTAGGGCCAGACATCATCATCATAACCTCTGTCACAATCTTTCATGGTGAGGAACCATCGATCACCCACCACCTACCCTAAGCATGCATGGTAGGGAGTTCGGACAGGGGACTTGAGGAGGAGGTGGTGGTGGGAGGGTGCTGGCTGCGGACCTCCCTCACACCCAAGAAGAATGACTCATGAATGCCGATGTCTCAGCTGTCATGTTGATTTGTTCACGGTGGTCACGCAGTGGTGGGTTTTGTTTCACTTCGGCCACTGGAGAACGAGATGTTTGAATAGTATGGCCGCAGTAGTGGGTTTTGTTTCGCTCTGGCCACTGCAGAACGAGACGTTTCAATAGTATGACTGCAGTGGTGGGTTTCATGTCGCTTGGACACCAGAGAAAGTAATGATGGTTGGTTTATAGTACGGATGCTGTGATGGGTTTCGTTTCTCTTTGACCACTGGACAACAAGATGAGAGGTTTCACGAGCTTGGATGCAGTGGTGGGTTTTACTCGCTTTCGTGATGTGTTACGAAAAGACGAATTGTTTCGGTTGTGTGGCCTTTTAGGCGAGTTGTGTGAGTTACGTACGTGATGTCCAGCAAGTCTGTCCCCACAGGATACGATTTAATCAATGGGGCAGACCTCGCCCTTGTGGCGGAAGGTCCAACTCGTCTCTCTCTCGCCTGTAGTCTTAATCCTTAACCAACGCACATAAACAAATACAACAGTCCTTTGAGAGAAAGAAATTGGGAGTCGGGAAAGAGGAAGAGCACAAACTCGAAGGAAGAAAAAAAAAAAAAAGATTAATGGATCCTTTTAAAGAATGGTAAAATTATGGTAATGGAAAATGCTTCGCGTCGCATTATGGATAACTCCAGTCGGGACGCCAGAGTCTCTGTCCTAACTGCCTGTTAAATCTTGACCGTTTATCTTCCCTGCTTGCTGAAGTATATATATATATATATATATATATATATATATATATATATATATATATATATATATATATATATATATATATTCAGCCGGTAGCATATAATTTTGTAAGTAATTCTATTCGATACCATCAGATAGTAAGGGTTGTGAGCATGTTTGTTTTTTGTGATCGATTCATCATCATACGGCAGCTTGCGTAAGAGAGGCTACGTGTTGCCCAACTCTGGTATGTTCAGGCAGCAAGTGTTGAAGGTAGGCATACTTAATGCGTCGTTGTACTCCACCAGCGACAATATAAGAATGGCACTAGTTGTATGATAGGGCAATACAGGTGATTCGATATCTTGAAAATTTTCCACGTAATATATGCAGTTGAAACAATATATATCGATACGTCGTGTGAATATATATATATATATATATATATATATATATATATATATATATATATATATATATATATATATATATATATATATAAACATTAATCCTCCAGGTACAAGGACCTCGAGGTCCGTTCCTGCAGTAACCCTTAAACCGGGTCCGGAAAGGTCAGGTCGTCACCGTAATTGATCCCGTAATAAAGCCAATCAAAATCTGGTGTTGATGAAAAAAGAAAAAAAAAAATGAGAGGACTTGGCTGGTTGGTTGGGTGGTTGGGGACTTGGCTGGCTGGTAGGTTGGTTGGTTGGGGACTTGGCTGGTAGTTAGGCTGGTTGGTTGGGGACTTGGCTGACTAGTAAGTTGACTGTGGTCCTGGCTGGTTAGTTGGATGGGAACCTAGCTGGTTCATTGGTTGACTGGCTGGCTTGGGGTAGGATGGCGGTCAAACTCCACTCCAGCAGTCACTAAACCAATGGATTTGTCTTCCGTGTTGCTACACTCGTGCTGGTGCCATTATGTTCGAGTTGGTGTTCACTGTGTTGGAGACGGCGCCAACACGCTATTATTGAAGCCACTGTACTCGCTGCAGTGTCACTATGCTCACTATTTGTTGCTATGCTTGCGACCGTCATGATCCTCGTGTTTAGGGTCCACTGTGCTCGTGATGGTGTGACCATTTTCGAGATGTTACTATTATGCTTGCGATGACGTCACTATGGTGTCGCTCTGATTTGCGATGGTGTTCTTTGTGCTTGCGGTAGATCCCTGCGCTTCTTCTAGTAGCAGCATGCCTTCGTTAATTCCACTATGCCCACGTCAGTGCTACCCTACTCTCTTAGCGTCTCTGCTTATCCCCTAATGCCAATATGACTGCGGTTGTAGTGCCACTATGCCCTTACAAGTGACACTATGTCCACGCCAGTGCCAACGTGTTCGCTCAGTGTGTTTACCATACAAAACCACACTGTGTGGATTAGTGCCGCTGTGCTGATGGTCGTATTGTGCCTGAATTAAGGCCAGTGTGTCCACAGAGGCGTTACAATGCCCACGTTAGTTGAATTATGTTCGAGCATAATGATGTTAAGCTCAGCCGAGGGCAAATGTAAGGCATGTTAGTGGCGACGATGCATTTTTTTAGAAGCATTTGCACACTATGGTCATTCAAGCGCTTACTATGCTCGCACTTGTGCCGCCGTATGCATCTATGCTCACGCTGGTAACCTCATGCTGCCATGAAACGATGGAACACAGCAGAGTGAAGAAATAGAGTGCATACGTTACTTGTATGATTAACAATGGAAGTGGCCACGGTCAAGGAACTCCTACGCAAACTTTTCGAACACCACAAACATAAACTGCGGTGAACTTCTCTTATTGGGTATAAGTTAGTGTGCACAATGAGGCTTTCCGACGAATGTGCAGGGTGTTCAGCTGATCATAAGAGGCTTTAGATATTCTTCTGTATGAAAATAGGGTGACATAAACCACTCCACACGTTCTCATTCATCCTATTTTTTTTTTTCAAGTGGTCTCAGGATACATGGCATTCTGTGTACTCTATTTTTTTTCATTTTAATCTCTATTCTCAAAGGCGTGTTGCGAATGATCTAGTATTTAGAAAACTCGCAAAAAAAAATGTATATACGTTGTAGAAGTCTGAGTCCCGAGCATTGGGTCAAATACCACTTAACTCTAAGTTATTCCCAACAAGAACGTTCCATTAGATTCACATGACCTTTCACCCATTTAGTCAACCATTTCTTCCCCCCTTTAAAGCTGCCTATATCCATTTATCTTGCCCAAACATTCCGAGCTATCATAATAATTTCTATCCTTCGGCTATTTGGTAAATGAAATTGCCACGACCCTATATGATTCTATCTGTGTTTGGGACGGTGCCTTATGTGCCGCTGTTGGATGTCCCCCTTGTGAGGGTCCACTAATGAATTCTAAGGGATGGTTGGGTGAATAATACGGGTAGTTACTCCTGGCGGGGGTCTGGACCGACCTACAGATATATAGCAGGGGTAAGACTCGATCCGAGCTCCCACGCGCGCGCGCGCCACACCTCAACATTTCTGACGCTTGCTGTCGTATCCTGCCCGCTGCTCCGTACTGTGCTTGATGACCGTGTTGCTGTTTGATATTTATTATCATTCATATCATTCTGGCAATAGATTGCTGTTTTTTTTTTAGTGTTGATGACGCTATGGTACTGGGAATACTTATGCTAATTTTGTTTCCTGATTTTGTTACCTCTCTTGCCTTCTGCTGTTTGGACAAATACTTTTTCTGCTGTTGTCACTTCTGTATCTGGCCTTTCTGCTGTTGCCGCTTCCACTGCTGCTGTTACTTCTGCGGCTGCTACTGTTGCTGTTTTCGCACTGGAGTGGACAACGAACATTTCCTAGCCTCTCCTGCTTCTCTGTTGACATCTTTTGCATGATTATTTTCAATGTTTACAATCTTAGATTTGCGAAAAAAAATTCTCCTTGGAATTGCCAGTTTCTCCTTGTCATCACAACACAAGTAGCTCCTGCAATGTCCTAGTAGCTCCTGCAATGTCCTAGTGGAGCGTGGGGTCTCGGGCAATGCTCTGGTATAGTAGGAAGCACCGAAGCGAGGGAGGTTAGGAAGTGTTCGTCACCTCTGAGCGTCCAGGTAGGTCGAGGACGAGTTCGCTGAGGATTTTATTAAGCCTCGAAGTGATGATAAAGCCAGATATTCTCGTACGGTTCTTGCTTATACACTTAAGTCATATTTCAGGAGGGTTTTATCTTGGGGAAGGAAGACAAAGGTGCGTAACGTGATGGAACGCTGTGGTGCGCAGCGGCTGCCTCGCCAGCCGCTATCAGTGCTGCCATCTATGCGCAGTGGGGCATCCGATTGTTGCGCGCACCCTCCCACAGTTTTGCGTGTGCTCATTAAAACTGACTAGCCAAACACCCATTGATTTATTTGCCTTTGCATACAAGCTGGTAAGGGGTGGATTGCTTCCATGATTATTTGCTAATAAGTGAGTGGATGCTGTCTTTAACTCCTATGTATATATGCACAGAATATATATCGCTATAGATTTATCTTGCCGAGGATACATGTACACATGTGCACCCGAAAATGCTCGGTGGACTGTGCAGTTAGGAGAAAAAGTACGTTCATTAAACTTTTTTTTTGAAGACTTTATGCAATCGTACTCGCTGGGAAACAATAAGAAAGTCCAAGCCACATGAGCACTAAACACAATCGGCAGACTAGAGTAAACCACGGAACACCTCGCTAAACCCTACAGTTGGGGAACTTCGAAATATCCTCGGATGAACCCTCAGCCTCTACACACACACACACACACACACCACCTGCGTTCTGTTCCGTAACTGCACCCACGCCATAACCACGTCAATTACATCTTTACTGCACGCCTACGCCTCCGATATAGAGATACCCACACCTACAGACGCCTTATACACCCAGGTCTACACCTAAACCCGTATAAACATCTACATTTACATGGTCGTTGTATGTGCCTACGCCCTCAACTCTTAAACCCACTAAAAAAAAGGCAATCTTGCATCCCTCAATATTTCCTTATCGGTCACACAAGCCTCAATAACATGTACATCATCATTAGTTAGTATTTTAGAAATATGCTCTCATGCTCTTTCGTCCATCTCGAGACTTGCGCACGTCGTGTCATTTCACCATAATTGTCAACTGCTAAATTCGTAGGAAAAGTAAACGCACGGGAAAAGTTTTTAGTTTCTCGTATCTCGCTCTGCATACATGGTACATTGTGCGTAACACGTTTATACGAGTTTATATTTTTTGTGTCGTGCGTGATCACCGTGTGATCACTATTTGTGATTACAGTTTTTGTGTTGCTGGGAAAGACTTTTTGGTCTCGTGTTGTCTCGTCTCTTAACCTTGAATACATGTCCCTTATCTTGACACGTGTAGATCTCATCCTAAGCCCAAAAGAGAAGATGAACAGTTGGGTTGGCTGTGGGCCAATTGCCGCGCCAGTGTGTGAATCATAGTCAGCGACGCTAAACAAAATTAAACCTTAGAAGCCCGCGTGTGTGTGTTGTAGGATGCTCCTTATTGCTCAGAAATGTTATATAAAGTTTGTAATGTAGAAATGTGTGTTAACCAGACTATCAGGTCTTGAGATTTTGAAAATGATTTCTAAGAATTTGTTCTAAAGATTGGTAAGGTCATACACACATGTGTATATGTATATAGTTCTTGCCACTTAATATTAGTATAAGGTCCATCGCATGATAGAATCTGAGACTCTCCTTGAATTACTTTCCTCTACTTTCCTCTCTCACATGGAGAGGAATACCTAAATTCTTTTTCCTTCCTCAATTTTTCTTTCCAGCATTCAAAACCGGCCAGTATTTCCTGGATTGATTGGCCTAACAATCGGCAGACTTGCTCTACTATCCCTCCTCAAAAGGGACATAAATATACCCCTTTAAGAATCCTGCCAATGAGTAAATAATCAAAGTCCAAATGAGAAAGAAAAATACATTCTTAGCATTTCGGAAAAGCAATTAGAATTCATCTTTAGCATACGTGATGATCATTGCCCCTTGCATCATGGTCCAGTGGCTTAAAAATGTTTGTGATTCGGTTCTAACTCCCTCCAAAATATTGTACAGCACATGTTTGATGTATGTTGCATTATGTGGCTTGATTATCTTTACTTGCATATCATTCGTGCAATGTTATGATGGATGTTTGGATTATTTGCAGATTATCATGAGTAGACGATTACCATTAAATCTAAGAGTGTGCCCATCGTGTAAGCTATCTTTAATACCACAGATTTTAAAATAGATTTTCTGAAACGCTCGTGGCTGCTACCTGTTACTTGTCTCATATATTGAAGGCCACACCTGATGGAATGATTTTGAGAAGATAAGGATGTTTCACTTTCATGGTCCACCAAAACTCCAGTAGGAGATCTATAGACATTAGGTGTTGGTATTTGATCATCTCTGACGATTTTCAAACTTTTCGAAGATTATTGATGATTTGATGGGTTGATAACCTTGTTGTCTTTACGTCCGTTCGGTTATATAGAAGGCGAATTCTGTACACAGGATTTTGTTTATTAGTTGTAGAAAATCTGTCTATGAATCTACCAAAATTCCTGGTGTTTGAGTTTATAAACAAATTCCTTTTGTCTACTAAAAATATATCGACGTCAATCTAACCGTAAAAGATTCATTAATCTATCTTTTAATTGCAATAATATATGATTAAACGAATTCAAGGAAACTTTTAACCTCTTATTCGTAAGGAGCAATAAGATCTAATTCATCAAAAGAAGCCAATAATCTAAATTAGTATCGCGTTCTATTTTCCTTTCTAACTCATTCTCCAAAACTCTTGGAGAATCTTTGTTTACTATGAGGATCGATGTGCACTTCTTGTTACCTTTTATATACTACGTTTGTGTAGAATATAACAAACATGAGCATCTGTGGGGCTCGTACAAGGGGATGATTAGCTAGTACTAAGCAGACATGAAGAACTACTTAAGCAGTCTTGTAACCCTTAACATCTAGATAGAGCTCCCTCACATCACAAGCGCGCGCGCACACACACACACACACACACACACACACACACACACACACACTGATAATCTAAATGAAACAGCTGTATGAGGCATGTTCAATCCTAGCTAATCTGGAGCTCTGGAGAAGGGAAACAAAAACATGTTACCCTCACGACGTCTTGATGGCCCACCACTCCACTAATCACCTGTTTGGTACAAGGCAACCACTCCGCCCTTTACCTGTACCGCCGTAACTCCCGTACAACGTAAAGGCGCCCGTTGTAAGTGGCTGCAGGAGACGGCAGAGTGATTCTTGGGGGCTTTAAGGCTATCGCTTTAGACCTTGAGTGACTGGGATCTACGGGAGGAAACGATTTGTGCCGAAACGTTTGTTTAGACCTTGAGTGACTGGGATCTACGGGAGGAAACGATTTGTGCCCAAACGTTTGTTTAAGAATCGTGATTGTCAGCATTTTCGTAGACGAGGCGGAGACTTTGCCTTTCTCCGAGCGCGTCGGTTTCTCTGTCGTCGTTATGTGGTTAACAACGCCGGCCTGATAAAGACTCGACTGCCCCGAGGACGATGGTACTACCCCATTGAATACGAGGTAAGATCCTCGGGTATGATGACTTGATGTCCTTTGACCTGACCCTCAGGTGGTTTAAGACTTCGTGAGAACACTGAATTTTCCTGGGCATCCAAATGCCAGCAAAGCAGGGTGGTTTTTTTTCCTCTCTTAAACCGTTATAAACCATTATTTTTCGTCCCATTTATAATCCATCAATTTCAAGTTAATGTGTAAGTCAGGATTCTTGGCTCGTTTCTTATCTGTACGTGAGGTGTTCTCGATTTCCTTTCGTTGCCATGTCAGTTCTACTGTGTGTTAGTGAGGGTGGTGTACGAATGCTACCAGTGTATTCCTTGTGTTGTAGAGGAGACTTAAGAAGAGTGGGAACGAAGAGACTTGACATCCTCCCCTGCTGTGTGTGTCACGTTCTAAAGAGTAGAAACAAAGGAAGGGGTCAAGCAGAGCTGAGTTTCACCTTCCTGCAGGCTCCTCTCGTGAGTCGAGGTGGTGCACAACAAGTATTAAAAGAAAACTGTCATTTGGTTCTGTTTAAACGTCAGCTTACTTTAATCGCATGTCGGCAAAGTTTGCTATCTTTGACTGGCGATGATGTACGAGGTTGGTCGAGAGTGATCTGGATGAACCGCAAGAATTATTGGCTTGTATCTTATACTGCGAAGCGCTGCTCTCTTTATTATGAGGACCGCGAGTCTGTCTGTGTGTTGGTAATGTGTTTATCATTGCAAATCGCTTGAGTGATGACGCCAAGAGGGTGCTCGCGCAGCTCTCCTTGTGTGGAAGCTGTTTAGGTTAGGTAAGGTAGCTATCGCGCAACTCGTTGCTAAAGCCTTCGATGTTTCCATCCTGGAATGTGATTGGATCATTGTTTTCTAGCTCCCTCGAACACAATATGGCTCAATCGCTTGAACCTTTCATTACCATAAATTTGTCTGTTTGAAAAGATGACTTCTTTTTATGATGTGTAGATGCATTTCGGAATAAATTGTACTACGAGGTTGATACAGGACTTGGTTTGATTTGTATCTGTGACGCCCCATCGATACATAAGTCCTTGCGGGTCCTAAGTTTAGAAATAACCTCGTCGAATATATGAACAAGAAATGGATCCTTCAAGTTGGTTATGCAGTTGACAGACCTAAGATGTGTCCACACAGGGCCATGTCTAGTTACGGTACAGATTACCTTTAAAGATGAGTGCGTTTCATTCTGTTCCACTAACGTCTAGAGGAAAGCATGCAAGAGAGAATTGTTCCAACATACGATAGTTAAGATTATGACCCACATAAAAGATCCTTCAAATGGCCAGTTGCTGCAGAGATCATGCCATCATAGCTGGATATTCAGTGCCTTTTTAATCGCATGTAACATAATGATGAAATCTTTTTTTTATGGAAGCAATACACTTCCTTAACACTACAGGCACTAACAAAAAAAAAGATATACGTACTAATTTCAAGAAAATATATATCGTATCTTAGCCATATTAAGCTAACCGAAAAACAAACATGTTGATGACCGATATCACCATAAAAAAGCAAACTTAAAAAAAAAAGTAATCCATCTTAACAAGGCATCATATCATAACCATAGTAATAAGACAGTTAATTAACAGGAAACCATTTAGGCTTCCAGTGAGTGACCGAGAGAGAGGGAGAAAAAAAAGCTAGCTCCTCTTCTATCTCTGATCTAACTAACCCATTAAACTGTCTGTTATCTCACATAAATCAATTTCAGGCAAAAGTATGAAAAACTAATAATGCAATGAAGGCTCATCGATCACTCGGAACAAAATCATACATATTCAGCTTGTCACAGCAGGGAGGATGGGTTCGAGTCCTCTCCCCTAACTCTGGCATGACGGACTTATTGACACCTAAGACGTATAACATTATAAACCACCGAGGCGAAAAAAAGAGAAAAATTTCGTAAAAGGTATTTACCAATTTTATTAACCACTCGATCACTGTTAGTACAAGGTAGAGAAATTCTTAACCTGACGTCGTCTTCTCTTGGGATTTTCACATCTCGTCTGAAATGGGAGGCTTGTAGCTATAACTGCAGGGTTATATATATATATAGAACTATAGTTATAGCTTGGTTCAATGCTCCGGACACACGTTTAGGGCCAGGTGACACGCTCACCGTGTGTAGTCTCCTTTCTGTAAATGATTAATAGTATCTAGAAAGGTTTATGTATTCATCTATCGCTATCTACTTGTACAGAACAAAACTTATATATATATATATAGTGGTAAATTGCTTATACCTACGAGGTTAATGAAGAGCAAATACTTAAACATTCGCACCACTGTCACCTTGTGGCAACATTACTCGAAACTAAGAAACGCGAATTGTATAGTACACACGTACAGAGCCATTACTTACAAGAAAGTGCTAAGAAATGTACAAAGGTGTAGTTAGAATAAAGTGAATGTAAGAAATTAGTTAAATCATGGGGGTACAAATATACAGAAAGACTGTAGGGAGATTCATTCATAAGAATATAGTGCGCATATAAACGGCAATTGCATAGCAAAGTAGTTTAGATGATACACGTACAGTACATACATCGCAAGTGGAACAAGTTATTTTCACTTTGTCTGAATGGCAGCTTGTAATGGTAGCATGTCTCGTTCATCATAACTTCATGGGTTTAAAGTTCACCCTAAGGGCCTTGGTTGTATGGAAGTGGAGTTCAAAAATGAACATTGTGGCTTCAGTGTGGAGTATGGGTGTTCAAAGGTGAACAACTATCTTCACTAATGAGAATCGTAAATTTAAGTGTAAGGTTGTCTTCTTGATCATAATTTGAGTTTAAGCTCACGTTTGAGCATAGTTTTACATCTGAGCCGTACAGGGATAGAGAGAAAAAAAGGCGTTTGTTAGGGTTCAAACATAAAATCATACCTCAATGTTAACTATGTATTTGGGTTTAAAGATGCACATCATTGCTTGTGTAAAACTCGTTTCTCCCCAAGAACACGACAGTGTTATCCAGCTTATACAGATCCAACATTTCGTGTACAAGTCATTTCTCTTCGCTTGAAAAGCGTATCCATCAATCAGTCTCTAAGCTTCTTGCGTTGTAACAACTTGGCTTTTTAAAAATATCAAAAATGTAAACAGAAACATTACATCAGTAGAGGATTTCGCTTTCATAGTTAAAACATATTTCGAGAATGAATATACAAAACCAAACGAGAAAATGTGTAATGTACTGAAACGCAAAATACGAAAGAATATTATAACGAGACGAAAATATTCCCGAAGCTATGGCGCTTTTGTGGGTTTCATCAAAGGGTATGTATACATTTGGCAACTTGCACGAGGAGAGCTCATGTGAAAGAGATGGGAGGGCGTTGCTAATAGTTGCTGAATGGACTAAGGAACCAGGAGAGTATATAGGTAACAGCCTTGCAAACTTTTGTCAGGGAAGCTGAAGATATGAGACAACTTAATGAAAAGAAAGACAGGCTGTTGGGGTGTTAACATATGCAGTTACATGAAAGGGAATCGAAGGTGCTCCAAGTGAGTGGTCCAGCCCACTCTATGTAGGGAAGAGAAACGTGTGTGTGTGTGTGGATGGTATTATGAAGAGGAGAGGGATGCGGTAATGGATTTATTGGGAAAGGGGTTGTGAGGGTTAGAGAGAGAGGGAGCACTTGTGTACTTAAGTGTCCCTAACGACGATATTTTGCTATACGGTAGAGCTAACGCGCTCTGACACAGTCGAAAATCTCGAGGGTAGATTAAGGAATGAGGAAGGCATAGTTGCTTAAGGAAGGAAGGTGTGTAGACATAGCAAAAAAAAAAAAGTGTGTGCGAATGAGGTGAGCGGTAGTACGAACTGTGGTATGTAAGTCAAAGTCGAGGCGAGAACGTTCATTGCAGAGTATGAGAGCATGACGAATGCAATGCCAGAGATTCTCATCAGTGGTATGAGGTAAAGCATTGTATGGTGAGCGAAGATAAGGCAACGATATTACCCCATTCTCAAACAGCTGGTTGTTATAGAGATCGTAGTGTTCTCTCTTGGTATATTGTTAGACATCAGTACCAGATGGCATAAAATATATAATATCCAAATAGAAAACTTTTAAGAAACGTATGCCCTAGCACGTTTACTGGAGTCTGTGTGCACTTAAGATGCACAAACGCTTTCCTTTACATAAAATATCCAAAGGACATGCTTTCTCCACGTACATACTCATTACCACACTTATATCCTCGTTCCTGTATATACTCCTCTTGCAAGTGTGCACACACACACACACCCTCGTCCCCCATATCCAATGGAACCAAAGACTTTGACCTTCATCGATACAAACAACCCCTCGCCAACATGTTTTTGCCTTTCCACTCTTGCTGCATTTGTCTCAAGTTTCTAATCCCTTCTCGTATCACAAACAGCGGCCTGTTTCTCTCTCCATTCCTATGTGTATATCCCCAACTCTTTAATTCAAGTATACTGTCTTTTGCTTATGTATGGATGCAAATCTTGTCTACTCTTATTCTATCTCGTATATGCATACAACACTTTATCCATACGTACATCTTGCCTAAATGCACACCTCCTAATCCACCCCCATACATCCCCAAGATATCACCTCTATATACATTCTTACCAGGCACATGTAAACCTTCTTCAAATATAGCATTTCATCTATGCATAAATGAATTTCCTCGCTTTCATATAGATGTCATCCACATACAAAGTCCAGTCAGATATACACGTTTGCCTCAATACAAACCAATTAACTTTGTAGATATATGATGAATTCTCTCTCTCTCTCTCTCTCTCTCTCTCTCTCTCTCTCTCTCTCTCTCTCTCTCTCTCTCTCTCTCTCTCCCCTAGTAACCACCCACTTTCATAAGACAAAGCCACATCAGTCGGACCTCCCTTGACCTGACACTGACGTAGACATTGATGAAGGAGCTATCTCTAAGGCGCCGAAGGAGGGAAACCAGTTTGTTCAACATCGCTTCCTGGTGAGAGATTTACAGCCCGCCTTGTATATGTGATCCTCGCGCTGCCTCGCCACGATAGATTGGCAACGGCGTCTGATGAGTGATTAATACCTCGATGTATCGGGAGAAAGTGGAACAAATTGGCGTAGATGCAAAGGCCGTACGCCAAGGCGTTCGCGGTATGTCGTTCCTGGCCCCTTTGTGGCTTATGAGGTTAAGAAAACGGGATGTGGGGGGTGGGAATGGGGGAGGGGGTTGAATTATGGCAGAGTGAAGGATGTAAAGTGCAGCGTCTGAGGTATGAGTGGATTTCGAGATGTGACCTGTAAGAGAGGTGAGAGAGAGGGAGGGAGGAAGGGAGGGAACACTCAACACTAAGTGAATGCTTTCGAATCTCTCTCTCTCTCTCTCTCTCTCTCTCTCTCTCCGCGCTAACCCCGCCTCATGGCAAAGTCTCATTGTAGGCAGCTGTAGATATGTAGGTAACATTTCTCTTGCACACAATGTACACGCTCTTTCTCTCTAGCGTCGTTGGCTTGATGGAAAGCTAATTTGTTCCCCTTGAAATATCTTGAAGTACTGATGACCTATGAGGATAGAACATGAGTAACATTTTGTATTTTTGATACATTATGCATAAATTGTACCAAGACGTTATGATAAGTGCGAATAACAGGTACATATTTTCGGCCAAATGTCTGCCTAAACCCAATAAACCATCATTAATACATGAATCTACTTGACATGGTGTGTGTGTATTTGTCTTTGAAAGTATAACTAGTGTAGTGACTCAAGATCGAGCATTTGTATAAGCTCCGTAACAAATACTAATAACTATCAGCCTTTGTTGATTACGGGTAGCCCATCCGTGGCAAAAAAGGCATACTCAACATGATTACGGTGCAATGAAATGACCTTTCCATTTGGTATTGTCACGTGTGCTGAAGTAAGGCAAAAATTTATCTATATATGAATTTATTTGATTTGATGTGTGAATTTGATCACATATCGAGGAAATTCGTGAACGGTAGAAACGATATATATATATATATATATATATATATATATATATATATATATATATATATATATATATATATATATAGATAACCCAAGCAGAAAGGAATATAGTGCAAAGGATGAAGAAAGTTTTAAATCTCAAGGTTAGAACCAATTTGCGTATCATTGGATCCCCTCCACTGTCACTGCTCGTATTGGCATATCGAGAAAAGGATTGGCGGGGGTGTGAGGGAGCAAGGAGAGAGTGGCGTATATGCGAGAGATCGAGAAACCTATGGTGGGAGAAGAGCGTATAATATATGGCTGAGGAGTAAGGTCTTACATCACGAAAGCTGAATATATATATATGTACACACACACACACACACACACACACACACACACACACACGAAGTGAGTAATGGATGTATGGAACTGCCAGGACAAAAATTTATTCCAGTGTCTCTGCATCTGGTGCAGTTGTGGACTCTAGAAATAGGTGAAGAGGAATCTGGTTCCATAAAGAACATTGCTAAAGGTCCCGCCATCTCGAACCATTTCGTAAACTCTTGCGTTTGGTGCGAGTTGTCCCACGTCGCGCTCCCTGAGCTGGATAAACGTAAGGGATTTGATATACTGTAATAACTATCAGCCTTTGTTGATTACGGGTAACCAAACCGTGGCAAAAAAAGGCATACTCAACATGATTACGGTGCAATGAAATGACCTTCCCATTTGGTATTGTCACGTGTGCTGAAGTAAGACAAAAGTTTGTTTATATGTGAATTTATTTTGGTTTGATGTGTGAATTTGATCACATATCGAGGAAAGTCGTGAACGGTAGAAACAATGATAGATCTAAGCAAGAGTGTACAGGTCATTGAGCGCGGATTTCAACCTCTGACGGGAAATTCCATTTGTAGAATGATGCCAATAGCACTGTGTTCCCCAAGCGCGGATTGAAGCCCATAAATACTGATTAATCTCGAGTTAAAACCTTTCACTCTAGATGACATCATGATAAACGCAAGGGATTTGATATACTGTATTTATGAAGACTTAATCATGAAATGGCAATAACTACCCGAAGGAAGTGGAGCATTTCAAAATTATTCGATATATATATATATAATTTCATTAAGCTTTGCTAGACTTCAAGGCACAACATAACGCCTTTAATTATTTCCAGAGGTCATTCTACTTCTTACAGAGCCATCCGTTTGTGATGAATTAGGTTTCATAATTTGACAAATTAAGGAGATTAATTACGGGAACTAAAGAAGGATATCTAGATTGTCTTCGGTGAAATATATTCTAGACTTTACTCTTTTACTACCGAGTAATTTTAAGAAGGCAAAGTTCATTATCTTTTATAACGAACAGGTCTGTAGTTACTCTTTCCTTCGTTGAAAGAGATGAGCATGAGACATTTATCCACGATAACTGGACGTGAATCATTTGGTACTGTTTACATTTCACTGAATTGACTCTGGAGCTGAACATGGACTGTAATATCAAGTTCTTGATTAGAAAGTAATTGCTCTCGTATGACTGTCAGCATTTACCTGTATAGAGGGGCCGGTCATTACCTGAATGTGTACAACTTCCCCCTACAAGCACACTCGTGACACAAACTTTACCTAAAAGTTGGCTCGACGGGGAAATCTGTGTGAATATACACATCCAAAGTGGGCACTGCCTAAAAGCACGAAGTAAATGGATATTTTCCTAAAAGCTCGTACAAGTGGGGAGGGGGGGAACTTTGCCTAAAAGAACACACAAGTGGGACACTTTGCCCCGAGTGTACCTCCCTGTGTGATGATTTGCTAACGGAACCATGAGGAGGTAAGGTCTCTGTATAAATAATTCCTCGAACGGGTTTTTATATACAATCTTATCAGTCCATACGTTTGGTCGGTTTCACAATAGGAAGTCTTTTAATTAACACCCTCAATGGACGCTTCATCATGGAAAATTTATTCTGACAATTACTTTTCTTTGTAGAGGGATGGCAGTAATCATCACCTTGTCGATGGAACTGCACAGCGAGGACGTATATGGGTTGAAAGTTAAGACGTGTACAAATAAAATCTATTTTTCATATCTCGAATATTGATGGGTAAGATGGGTTACTTAGAAAGGAGAATGATATATATTGGGTACAATGCAAAGTGGTTACACCGTGAACAAGAAATTACCATCGGCAAAGCTGTATCACCATCAGTGGATGGAAAGAAGTACAGCCTTCCAGAGGACCTTGTTCCACTGGAATCCATCATTTCCCTGCTCCTGCATGGAGTGCACCCTCGAAGCTGCACGACCCCCGTAAATGGAATCCATGGGGTTATATTTGATAGTAATACATGGATTATATATCAGCGTATAGAAAATAGTCTCTTTATAGTACCATAGCTGATGACCTATCATAGTGCAAAAGATAAGCACCATGAAAGAAAATGGATATGACGAACACTCGTAAATGTCTTCTTAATATTTCGTTTTTTTTTTTAGCTTTACAGTATTTCATTGTCTCGCTCACACAGACACACACACACTCGGCGTTCTGCGAGTGCATCAATGAGTGCTATATATTTTTTTTTTCCTTTTTGTAGTGGATAGAAAAAACTATAAAAGATCAAACGATCCTTTGTGGAGACCCCTTTCATTGATAGCATTTCACGACCGGGTTCCCTGTTCTCGGCCAATATAGAGTGGAACACCACATGGAATACATGAATGTACAAACGTCACCTATATTTTCCCGCGCCCTTTCAGATACCCTGATGGAATTTGGGACGTATATTGATGTGGATTCCCTTACAAACCGCTCCACATATTATTTTTTTTCCTCTCTAGAAATTAAATCACTATACGAGTCTAGCAGGAGAGCTAATCATTCCTCTGGATTAATAGTTACTGGGTGTTTTCGAGTTTTGAGAGGGATTCGCTCTGTTTATAGCCATCTTCAAACGCTGCAATATCAGACTCATGTCATTTGACACCCTTTAAACAATGACACTCTCGTGTGTGTGTGTGTGTGTTATTTGCCTGGCTCTTCAAAAGCAGTTTTCTAGCCGAAGTGTGTTGGCGTACCGGCATGCCAGTGTTGCGCTGGTGTATCATGTCGGTTGTATATGGGTGTACATTCTTGCCATTCGTGTGTGGTGTGTACGGTCATACCTCTCGTGGGTGGTGTGTACCGTCATCTGTCGCGTGAGTGTGTACCGTCACAACTGTCTACTTCCGTCTGTTAGAGAGAGAGAGAGAGAGAGAGAGAGAGAGAGAGAGAGAGAGAGAGAGAGAGAGAGAGAGAAACTTTAGCAAATGTCATGGATTGTATTTCTGCGCCAAATCCTTGAAAAAAAAAGTAAGATTCTCATTTGAAGGGAAGGATGACTGGGTCAATTAGTCATTCGAGCGGGGTTTGATTGACTTCTTATGTGATTGGAATGGAGCTGGGATGTCTATCCAGTAACGACAGAGTAGACAGACAATAGAAGGCCGCCTGGTAGTTACTGGAACAAGGTGTTCGCCCATACCACTTTACCCTATCCAAGCCTAGTTAAGGGATACAGCAATAATATGATGCGAAAACGGAGCGCAGGTGATGTGTATCGAAGTCTATGAACTTGCAAATTTCATTGTTTTATGACCTATTGTACCTAAACCCCGTGACCTCTACTTTTGACCGTTTTCTTTCTCGCCATAGAAACACGGCAAAGATTGGCCAAAACATGGTTGAGCTTTGTATCAAGTTTACTTTTGCAGGCATGAACTCATTTTCCTAGTGAGTCCAGACAGAAAGACAAAGACAGACACACACGCAGGCGCCATTGAATCACGAGGCGAGACTAAGAAGGAAAAAAGTTACTCATAAGATGAAAAAAGTCGCTACGTGCATTAACTCCCGGAAACGCACTCTTTCAACACCTCGCGGATAAAACATTGAAATACGTAAATTGACCGAACAACCTCACTCGGGTAAGAGCTCAGACACTTTAACTACGACTAAACACATATCATCTAATAGGAACCTGTTAACTTGCCATCCCCGACACACAAATACGTCAGGGCAGCCGGTACGCTTGGCATATTCATGGAAAGAGTAGCACCCACCCTCGAAGCGCCTTGTGATCAGGTGTTCAAAGTGGTGATGGGTGAAGAACGCTAAACTGTGGACGTCGTCTTGTCATTAGAGAATATTATCATGAGGGGACGTAGCTCTGCGAGACGCGTTGGTGCTAGAATACCATCTCGTCCACAAACATACAAGAGGATTAGTTTATTCTTTTTTTTAGTGAGGGGTAGTGGTAGTGGGCGCAGGGCTACGTTTATCAAACATGATAAATCGGTATTCAAATTCGGGAAAGAAGTACGTCCAACTGGTGTATACTAATTCATATGCACCGAATATCTGGGTACAACTGTATTCATACATGCAATTGGCTTGTCTGCTTAACTTATTCATTTATACAGTATGCTTGCTGTGATGGTCCAGTAGAATATGCATGCTGCTTGAACAGGGAATGCATGAAAGTGCATTGCAGAAAGTGGGCAGTGAAGACAGTGCCTCATAAAGTTCATCTATGCATCATTCATTCTATTTGATTATCTGGGACATTTTATACCAACAAAGGTTTTTGGGGATTTGAGGTGTACTCTGGTTAAAAAGGAAACAAGTCGTGAATCATTTTTGACACTTTACAATTGGATGCATTTCCTGGATGTACACTAACACATGAGGTGTGTGGGGTGTTTGTGAGAGTTTATACACATGCATAGAATTGCACTTGCATACAGATGTACTTGAATGCATATAAGCACACACACACACACACACACACACACACACACACACTATATATATATGTCATAATCACAACGAAAACACCGCAAATTGTCGCACAATTGCCGCAACCCATACTCAAGGTGCTGTAATGTTCGAGGCGCCCCCAAAGTAGCGGCTGAACTCGCCCACTTCCCTACATATACTTCGCTTAAGTTCAGATTCGCTGTTTTATGGCGTAGCTAAGTTGATTCTTTCTTCAAATTGATGACTGCATAATGAAGTGGAAGATCCTATGCAACAGATTGGAATGACCATTAACACCAATATGGGCACGGTGCCCTCTCTCTCTCTCTCTCTCTCTCTCTCTCTCTCTCTCTCTGACACCCTCGTTTATGGAGCGATGGTTCGTCGCATAGCTGAGCCAGTGGATCTAACGATGGCAGGAAGGACGCAAGTCGCTCCGCTCCGCAGGTGTGGAACGTGGATGCAGTGGTGCTTTGGTACTGTTCCCAGGATGTGTGTGTGTGTGTGTGCAAACCGCTATTTGAGGAATGGAGAACACTTGGGAAAAACTTAACTCTCTCTCTCTCTCTCTCTCTCTCTCTCTCTCTCTCTCTCTCTCTCTCTCTCTCTCTCTCTCTCTCTCTCTCCGCCTCCACCTAGTCAGGAAGACCACGTCCTCACCAGCACCTCTCCCCCGTACCCCACGTCGTTAAGAAGACAGAACCTGGCGAAACAAAAGGCATTTAATGAGGCTGAAAATCCATGGTGGTGTAAGGCGTTCAGGGGGTGGGTTGGGAGGGACAGAAGCAAGACGCCCAGATAAGGGGGGGGAGGCCATCACCATCATCCGGGACAAAGAGCCATCCACCCCAGACTCTGGGGTTATGGCCGCTCTTATTCTGCCATCCTCTGGTTTTCCTTTCGCGTATAATTCAATTTTTTCAATAAGAATAAAAGTTTATTTTCCTGAAGGTTAAAAATCATTTATTCTCGTAAATGATTTTACCGTAAGCTTCTTTACACTGTAATGTTAATAGGAGAAATTGATACACGTCGAACTTAATCATTCTGACTATGTTTTGCCCCCCAAAAATAATGCAACGGGATGTTGTTAAACCTCGCTAGAGTCATTGGACATGGCATGAACTTTGCCTCTTGAGTTAGTTCAGTATGGGAGATCAGCGGCTGACCATGTCGGCAATATAAAACCAACAAGCGAAGCGCAACGGGCACCGCGTTGACACTGTCAATAAGGCAATATTCCCTGCCAGAGTTCACTGTACCGACGATAATATCAATACCACTGAGCTGATGATTATAAATGAAATGCCCAAAAATATTCGAATTGTAGGCGAAATTACACAAATTTCTTAACTCCCTAATGCTATGGGAGATAGAAGCTGAAAATAAATAGGATGTCAGTGAAGTTAGTCACAACACTGAGCCTTTAGATTTCTATTTCTTATTCAGTTTAAAGTTTTTGATTTCACATGATATAGAACGACTGGCAAGGGGTCAGTATAGGGGGAGCGTTTCATGCCTACATCATGGCCAGACAGCGCCAGAAGTATTTCGGCTCGTTACTTCACATGTAATTAAAGTAATTTCGTTATAATAACCCCGGATAAACGTCGATGTCTCTACCGATATCTAGTAGTTAAATAGTATGAAAAATATCCTGCACACTATACCTTTATGGAGTGCAAATCTTGCCATGTTAGAGTATTAACTTGAACGTATGTATGAGAGAGATGCATTTTTCTTGGCGAGGCCAAGGGATGGTCTTGAGGGAGAGGCTCCTCCTCCTCCAGGGGGTCAAGCAGGCAGTAACGACACCCCCTGCTGTAGACATACACCCTGGCCAAGTGGCTCCTCACGTCTCCCCTTGGTTCACCACCTACCCAACGCCACACCTCCTCCATCATCGCTGCACCTGCACCACCACCACCACAAGTTTTCAGCTTCACCCGCATCAGAAGTACAAGCAGAGCTACGCGCATCACCGTAGCTACGCGAACCATAGCCAAGCCCAGTAATGATGTAACCACACACACCTTCACCATAGCCTCATCCACACCGCTAAAGCTACAACCATAGCCATAGCTTCGAAACGACGCTCACCACAGCAGCTAAAGGAATCGCCAAAAACACTTGGCTTTCTTTCATTGGCTCCATCCACCCGTCTCCCATAGTTGCCCTTTATTGATTGCGTCGCCGTGGCCAATATAACCATCAAATGGTTAACCCGAAACCATTTCATGATCACCAGCAGAGGAGAGAGAGAGAGAGGATAACAATATGTAATCAGTGTAACTACTAACACCATCTGAGATTGCTAATCATATGGACTCGCTCTTCGTTAACAATCTGGGTTGTGGACGTTGTTGATGCCATGGCAAGCGCCGTCTTCGTTAGCATTATCACGCCTTCTACCATCATCATATTTTCGTCAACAGTGATATGGCGTTCCACACGGTTCTCCTCCTCCTCTACCACTACTTGTACCGGCCACTACTCCAGCACTACCCCTACATGCCACTATTTCACCACTAACTCTGTTGGTCACCACTCCGTCCACGATCTCTACTTGCCTCTCCCTACTCCATCCATTACCTTGCACACTACACCATCACGTTTGCTGGCCACTACTCCATCCGCTACCTAAAGTAGCCACTACCCTATCCACCAAGTCAACTTGCCACGACTCTATCCACTACCCTTACTGGCCACTACTCCACCCACTGCCTCAACCTGCCACTACTCCATCCTTTACCTTTGCTGGCCACTACTCCATCCAACCACCACTTCTGCTCTCGCCACTTCATCCTCTCCCCTGGCCCACCTCTCCTCGCCACCCCTGCTGTCAACACCGCCACAGCCAGGGGAGCGAAGCAGTTAGCGTGGCGTGGTAAGGGCCTCTACCTGGGCGTGATGTACAGTGTGTCAGCCTCCAGGGGATAACTGGCTCCATCTGCATATACGGTACCGTCAGCCAGACCCCTAGCTCCCGCCCTGGCTGCACGCTGCGTTCCTGCTGCGGCGCTGCTCTGCCGACACACTAGTGCTGTTCCGTTGGTGGTGCTGTTCTGCCGACCCGCTGGCGCTGTTCTGTTGGTCTGTTGTTGCTTGGATGTGGTAGTGTCCTTCCCCTTGGTATGGCAATGCCGTTCTTATGTTGCCGTTCTGTTGTCCCGTTGACGCTGTATTGGTGTTCTGTTCATGATCTGTTGCTATGGCGCTGCTCCGTTGATACCATGGTTGTTCATGTTGGTACTGTGGTGCTGTTCTGACGCTGTTATGTTAATGGTATTCACTCTGTTCCATGCTCAATACGAGTCTGTATTTCGCGGACGACAACTGCGTCAGTAAGAAATGCGTTACTTAGATTTGTTAGCCTCGCTATCGCTTTACTCTAGTCCTCTAAAACGTCCTAACTGTCCTAGTTTACTGGTAGTAACGACCGTAACGGAGTTAACTAGCTGCAGCTCTCAGCACTGGTTCGAGGAGCTGGTTGTCGACTATCGCCAGGGAAATGGTTCGAGCACCCGTAGTAGACCTTGCGGGAGAACATGCCAAAGCAACTGGCCGAAAGCTACCAGAATCTACCACGTTTGCAAGAAAAGAAATCGAACTAATCGCAAGAATTGAACCGAGAAAATGCAGAAGCCATTGTTAGCTTGATGCAGTTATACTTCGTATATATTAGATGTTTTAATGTAATATCTATCCCTTGAGTATTCATAAGTCTGAATGTTTATAGCCAAAGGACGTCTCTGGCGCCATGTTTGTTGATGTCTTGAGATCACCTGATGGTCTTACCATAAGTCTTGATCTTTGAATCTTGTTTGACGAGAATATCGACATCTTAAACCAAATTGAAAGCTCAGGATTATTGTATTTATTAACCTCTAACTTCATGCCGATATCGCTAACGATAATGTACGATGCAAGGAAAAGCTGTGGTTAGATTTGCTGAAGGATATTGTTATGCCGATCTCCATCTGTTGGCAAACATTTGACTCCTGAAGGATCCTCGTGTGTCTGAGGTACTTCTCAGGATCCAGGGGATCCATAACCGTCTAAAAGTCAAGAGTGCTTCCTTCTTTTCGTACAGCTGAGCACCTTGTGTTACCTGTGAATGATGTGCAATGAATGCTTTCAATTTTTGATCACGTCAGGGAACCTACTGAGATGCTAAAGGTTGTCTTGAGTGTTTCCTGTCATCTTAAAATCTCTCCAGTTGGCCCCCCCAAGCCATGGCCTGAACAGATCGCCTAACTCGGACAAAAACCAGTCTGTTGGATAATTCACCATCGGCAAATATCGTGTTAGATATCTATTTTTGATTTGAATGTTATACAAGCATATCTTGTAGTGCAGAGTGAAGGAAGCCGTCTCAGTGGTACTGGAATTTTATTAAGGAATCTTGGATAAATGCCTCCTTCGTCTTGCAGTATAACCTCCTCGGTCACTTGAGGCAAATGTGTGTAAATTCGATAGCAGGTTTCAAAGAACTGACTTCACGTCCATAGAAACCTCCAGCAAGCTTACCGATGAGCAAGTGAAAACAGAATTTTGGCCCATATTTATTTTCCTTGCCTGGCACGTAGCTGTAGTTTCCTGTCATCACCACAGTGAACTTGTCTACCACAAAGTGGTTATCCCTCGTATGGATCAGAGACTGCGCGACTGCTAAACTGACATCAGGTCAATAATACATGAATATATATATATTTGTGTTACCGAAATAACAGCAAAAGGTTATTGCGCAATTCGAGACATTTACGAGATTGTACTTCCCATGATACAAACTCGCAAAGAATTTTTTGCTCTAAAGGAGTTTATATTTCCCTGCTACTGGAAGTAGCTCAACTTTGGGCTGCGAAAGACACTCGAGATATTCTGGGTAATACAAAGGCTCTTTTTTAAAAACTGTTCCCGGGTGTGTATATATATATATATATATATATATATATATATATATATATATATATATATATATATATATATGTGTGTGTGTGCGCGCAAGTATCATACAAACCCATAAATATCTGCGTTATATAATGAAGGAACACGTCCATATTGTCTTCATGTTGACTAAAGAAATATTGGACACTACAGAAATTATCTAACTCGTTTTCTTTTACATTTAACCTGATACTCTCATTCTGAACGTCTAAACCATTTTGATATATGTATATATATATATATATATATATATATATATATATATATATATATATATATATATATATATATATTATGTGCAAATGTCTTGTGAAGCCAACATTATTACGTATGTCCGTTTCACGCCAAAGGAAGCCTTAAAACTCCGGCGAATACCTGAGCGAATTAACATGGAAATACGCGATAAATAATTACTGGAAATATTTACGTTAATTAACATCATTTCTCTGACGTCCCGCAGAGGAGGCGACAGCCCCCAAGAGGGCGAGTATTAGCTTGTCAGGGACTCTGGCCCAAGAGGGACTAGTCTAACTCGTACAGTTAAACGGGTCTCGCGCGTTCCTCCCTGCGCGAGTGTATAATACTACTTCACTAACGTCATTGTCCATCTCGACTTTAATGTCTCATATAGAGCAGGTTAGAGGAAGACTTTTATGTATACTTTTTTTTCATGGTTTATCGAAGTTTCTTGCGTTAGCGAGGTAGCGCCAGGAACAGTCGAAGAAAGGTTATGTTTGTTCTCGTCCAATCTGTAGCTGTTATCTGAAATTTCCCGAAACCACAGCCTTCTATATCCACGACCAAGTCCTATAGGACTTTAGGTGGTTTCCCCCCGGCCGCTTCACATGCCCTGGCTCAGTCCAATGACAGCACGTCGATCCCTGTATACCACATCGCTCCAGTTCATTCTAACCCGTGCACGCCTTTCAGCCTCCTGCATGTTTAGGCACCTATTTCAAAATCTCTCTCAATCCCTCCATCTTCAACATCGTTGCTCTCTTCTTGTCCCTTTTCACTTCGAACACGTATATCCTCTTTGTCATCCTCACATCACTCGTTCACTCTATATATCCAAACCACTTCAGCTTCGATGGCTAAGAAGACCAATGGCAACAGAAGGGTTGGTTATGTCTACAATATCGACAGCAAAATTTGTAGTGGTAGTAATTACTGTAGTAGCAACAGGTCAAGTCTACCGTGCAGGCCAGCAGCTACCAGAATCGGTCCTCCACATGTTCTTCTCTACCCTCTCTCTCTCTCCCTAACAACGCTCACACAGGATTGCTATAATTTATTAGACACTTTAATATTTTATAAATCTCCTTGCGGGACATCCAATTTGTTTTGAGTGCTAAGGAGAACCAGTCTTACGGGTGGATATTGAGGTTAATGCCGATCCTAACAACCTGTGAGGGGAGGAGGCAGCCCATTTTAACGATCTGTTAACGGTAAAAGATGCAAGATACGATAGGAAATTTACTCTAAACTGGGGAGGCGGGAATGATCGCTAGTACTGGCGAAGTGTAATTAGGAGGACGCGTGTGCAAGGAGAAGCGTCGGATCCCTGCAGTCTTCATGGATCCCTAGGGAGACTACTCTTCCTCGCGCCCCCCGTGAGTCTGCTCTGACCTAATGTGGCTATCGGAGGAGTCGATCTTATGAATGCCACACTCTCGTGATATCATTTGATCGCCATACCGGAGAGGTTTTTATAGTTTGGCATTTAAGTGCTCTGGTGCACGAGCCACTTTTGTAAGCCACGTCCCCCCCAGAATCCTGGCCAGACCAGGACCTTGAGTGTGTTCCTGTGGCCACAAACTCCGGCTGTAAATCACACCGAAGTCTTGACGATACTGGGCCCTCAAGACCATCAGTAATTGCTCCTTGCGGCGCCCGACTAACCTGAGCGATCTTCAGACGCGAGCGGTGTTGTACCAATTTAAAGGACTGGATCGTATTTTAAGAAAGAAGATCTCCTCCGGAACTTCTTATCTAGTAGAGAGATCCTCGCGAGCGTTGCAATGCAGCTCTTGTGGCATAACCATCCCTCTTAGTTCTCGAGTGTGTTCCATAACCACACAGGACAGAGGATCATCATCACCTTTGCCTCGGTGGTGACTATAGCTTTCCCCACACCTCGAGCTGAGGCTGCGAAAGGACAGCCCACTCAGGCATGCTGACTCTGTGCCACGAAATATCTTCTGCCTCATTAAAAGTTGATTATACTTGCTTACAGTCGCCCCTCTCTGTTTATGGCTGGTGTTGACAGTGAACCCTCGTGATTCGGTCACATTAACACTCTAAGAAGCATCTGGTGTGATGGTGTCTGACCAAGTCTTACTAAGACGTTTGGAATGTTTCGTCTGTGATAGCAGTGTATGTGACTGGCTAGACCTCACATTGGTATCGTACCGTCTCTGTCTTGTTGATTATCACCTCTGTTTACCTCTGAATCCTGGAGGAACTTCAGGCTTGCTTTTCCCCTCGCATGACCTTTGATGGTGATATTTCAGTACTTATTCACTGTATGGTTCGTGTTGTCAATAAGGCTAATACACTGCAAATATAGAGAACTTGACTCGTATTTTCATTTTCTGGAAAAACCAGTGTGATTTCCCTGTCCAATTGAAATAGGAACATATCTCAAACCAAAGTGGTTACTAAAAGCCAAGCAGTTTTGTTTTTCGACTCAATACGAAATGCAAATTAAGACTTATCAAACGTGATATGAATGGTTTTGTACATTCCTGGTCACGATTAACTGTAGACAGACAAGTACAGAGGGGACGAAGGCATAATGCTATGGACAGGTAATTCTACATTTAAGGCACCGGTAGTACTGTAGAATTAATACGGCAGGAACGTAAAGACTGACGAACATTTGTCGAATCATTTGACATCATTATCAATCCAACATCGAATCCTGTAAACTCTTCTGCGAGCCGAGGATGGATTACTGCTTCTCTCGAAGTTTGCGTGGGCCTCGTAAACCCTATGATGATGATAATCTTTTCCTCCCACACTCAAACATTTTATTTATCGTGACCAATGTATTATTAACTGAGGAGGTTGGCTGAGGGAGTAGTGGTCCGGCTACTTTATCCAGCTAAGAAGGGCTGGTATGTGATATTGCCCTGCCGTCAACCTTTCCATCCATAGAAAACACCATTACTGTCGTAACTAAAACGACCAGTCACCACCTCTACCAGAACCACACGTCACTACTGCCACCATCGTCATTACAACCAACCTCCACAACTCTCTCGAGACAGGAGTATCGGAACATTTAATGTGTATGAAAATTTTTGTGATTCTACAAACAAATTAGAAACGTAACTATGCAAAACCTGTATCAAATTATACTTTAGTATCAGAATCTAAAGATAATGTAATAGAAAGCGATGATTTATCACACGAACTAAAGAGATAAGAATACGTGAAGATAGTGGTTTATATTAGTTACGAAACCATATATAGGAAACTGATGGATTATATAACTCATTCAGAGAATTAAATTCTCTCAAGATAACTGATCACTGAACGTATTACCTGCTTTATGAAAGGCCTTAATATAATTCCCTTTCTTTCTCGCACAAACACACACTGGGTAATTATGAGAAAACTCCTCCAAGTAATTACGAAAAATACCTACCAATTGTCCTTAAAAATTTGTCTCCCTTTTTAAAATGACCGCTTTGAGCGTTCCCTCTCAAACCTAAAATAGATTCTCTTTCTAATCTATCTCTACTATCTATCATTGTCTGATTCCCGGAGTAAGTGGGCGGCTACCCTACTGACATCATGCTGAGGACCAGCTGGAGAGGCCGAAAGAAATGTGGCTCCTCCAGGGATGACCCGTGGTAGGCCTACACGCCAGGGAAGGGCGTCCTCCCTCGACTATAAATTGATAGAGAATTACTTAAGGTCAGGGTTTATCGTGCACGCCTTATCATAATAAATAGCTGGTACGGTACTCTCTTGTCAAGAGAGTTATATATACATTCACACACCCACACACGCACTTGTATATATGTGTAAGCGTCACCGAAAGGAGTCTTGGTACAGTTATATATATATATATATATATATATATATATATATATATATATATATATATATATATATATATATATATATATATATATAAACGTAAATACAAAAGTCGTTTAAAGTCGACTTAGCGGAGTGAACACAACAAGCACAACTGACGAAAAGCACTATAATTTCTAAGCTTGTCAGTCCAAGTTTTCTCTTCTCCTGTGCTTGATCGCGAACAATGAATTGGGAGCCACTGATAACCTCAGCATTATTCCTCCTTACCATCGTTAGAGTCTCTGGTCCTTAGCCTATTTCGTGTTTGTGTATGTCCCGTCCTTCCCACAGCCTAACCGTGCCTTCGTCTATGTCTTTTCCGTGTCTTTCATCCATCTTTCCCATACCTGTTTCTCGCCTGTATCCCGTCGCGGTCTATCTCGCATACTTACCACTGAAGACTTGATGTCCTTTCCTGAGCGTAACTTAAGTCCTACAAGTGTACTGATCCTGACCCGTGTCTTGCCCAGGTCCTCCTCCGTCTCTCTCTCTCTCTCTCTCTCTCTCTCTCTCTCTCTCTCTCTCTCTCTCTCTCTCTCTTTCTCTCTCTCTCTCTCTCTCATGCTCCTCTCATGACCGAGCCATTGGAGGAGCTTCAGGAGCATCTTATGACCTTCGTCTTGAAGACTCGTTATCGGAACCTGACCTCGGACGACCATTGGGGGCTCCCGGGTGTGACACGGAGGAATGTTTTCGTGCTGTCGGTGCATGTAGAGCACCAGGAACCTCATCTACCCCCACCATCAGTGAGGGGGAGGGAAGCCAGGCCAGGCCAGGGTAGGGAAGGTCAGGAGCCTCTACTGTGTGTATATATATATACGTGTGTGTGTGTGTGTGTGTGTGTGTGTCTTATTGAAGATTCATAGGCGCCACATGCTGGCGCAGATCAGTGCCCGCCTCATAACCCTCAATCTGCCCCCTAGTGGCAGGAAAACAAACTACGCCGCGGGACGCTCTCCCATTGGTCGGTCCGGGTACCTACCAGAAGACCCTCCGCTGCGCTTGCGACTCCTCCTTTTTCCACTACTTTCAACGCTTTTTTCAAATTGATTCCGTGTTCCCCCCTTGCGCTGTGGTTCACCCTTGCGCAGTGTTCCATCTTGCGCTCTGAGCGGGTAGTTTGACTGCCGATACAGCATGTCCGGTTAGAATATCTGTATTTAATAGGGAAGGGTATCCGGTAGATGGCCAGATTTCGAAGTCCGGCTGTGTGACATCAGAGGTCTGGCGTCTGTCCGCGACACTGCAGGTCTTTAGTTCATTCCTAAATCGTATTTCAGAAGAAAGTAATTCCTTCTTTCTTTCATAATCGTCAAGTACGATTGACTTTTGTTCGATTCATTTAAACTTTTGACGAGAACAAAAGTGATTATTGGAACAAGATGACCTTATCTTAACATTTGTAGCTTAAGTGATTGACGAATTCGGTTTATAGTTTAGTTGTGGGATGGGGTTATGAGGAGGGACTGGGAGATATCTACCCAACGGACGTTAAGACGGGGGACTGCTGTACCTACGGACGAAAAGTTGGGTATTGGTTCTTGTTACCTACGGACGGAAAACGAGTGCGGGAGTGGTGGAGGCGGGAGTAGAGATGCGTTGTGGTGTGTGGTTAAGGAGGCAGGGAGAGGATGGAGATGTGTAAACAAGGGTAGACAGTGTAGGGTGCTGTACGTGTTGTAAATGACGGACGGAGATGGAGAGTGGAGGAAGAGGTGGTCAACGTACGTTGGAGAGAGTAGTCCAATTGCGGTTTTGGTTGGGACGAAGTGAACGGTTGCAGTGTTTAGTTTTAGGATATTTATGGTCTAGATATACACAGACAAAGCATGTCGGTGGAAGGTGTAATAGGAAGGGCTTCAGGGAGAACACGATCTCTCATTTTCTTAATCCTTTTTGATAAATTACGCTTAAACTGCACGGTACACATTGTCTTAATGACCTGTTAGTAGTCGACACATTAGATCCTACAACATACAACAGACATTAGATGCTGCTCATTAAGACAGGTATTGTGAAGGCTTATGAGGTGTCCAGAAAATACGAGAAGACTTATGGAATCCGTCCCTACACGATGCTCTACCTGGGCAATGTGCCAAGAAAGTGATCCTCTTATCATACTTGTCACTTGGTATAACCACATATGTGTTGATTTCAGTGTTGGGAATAGCTGAAGCTGAGCATGAATTATAACATGGGTGATTTAGCGTGAAATTGCCATTTGTTCTCCTTTTTTATCATCGATCCACCTTGAGCACGAAGGTACGACCCTTGAGCACGAAGGTACGACCCTTGAGCACGAAGAGACGACCCTTGAGCATGAAAGTACGACCCTTGAGCACGAAGGTACGAACCTTGAGCACGAAGGTACGACCCTTGAGCACGAAGATACGACCCTTCAGCACGAACATACGACCCTTGAGCACGAACGTACGACCCTTGAACTCGAAGGTACAGACTTGGAGTGCGACGTTCCGACCCATGGGTACGACGATGGCCTGACGCCTTTGTGGCTAGCACCCTTAGGGCTAAGTAGAGGCCAGGCCATCGAACCCAAGGGTTCAAGGGTTGTGCAATCGTGTTCAAGGGACGTACAGTTGCCTTGAAGGTGCTAAAGAACTTTATATACTCGATGATCATCGTATTTCAAGTTTGGGTGAAGAGAGATGAGATTTCCCAACACGGAATGTTTGTTTGGCTTCGATGGAGGTGAGAACAGATCACTCGGTGGTTTAAGAAATGAGATAAAATAGAGTAAGATCAAAATAACAACCCTGTCCAACGCCGAGCCGATATACCCAACCCAGATGTGTGTGTGTGTGTGGGGGGGGGGGAATGAGTGTCTTCAATTTCCACCTCGAGCGTCGTCATAAATCAAGAGGTTATATCCGCGCCCGAGCGATACATTCCCTCCGTGTTGGTCAAGACTGCGACGTGAGGGGTGTAGCAAGCAACCACGAGTGACATTTGTATGCCGCCAGGCCACCCCCCCCCCCCCCCTCCCAACCACTCCGTCTGTCAGTCTGTCTGTCTCTTGTTTTACCAATTAGTCATCAACGCGACGGCGAGCAACCCACATCAACATAGTGTTTGGGAGGAGGACATCAATGATTATAATGCTTACGTCTCAATACATACGTTATGATGATCGATGTTGTTGCCAGGGGACTATTCTCTCTCTCTCTCTCTCTCTCTCTCTCTCTCTCTCTCTCTCTCTCTCTCTCTCTCTCTCTCTCTCTCTCTCTCTCTCTGTTTTATGTTATTCAGAATCTAATTGTGAATTTCTGGCAATATGGAAAGGCACTTCGATTTGATCGGATTATTGATTAGAAATTTTGATGTCCCTCCATATATATATATATATATATATATATATATATATATATATATATATATATATATATATATTACCGGACTCCGTTTGGCTGTGGCTACGCCGTGAGTGAAGGAGTCGCCTTCAGTAAGGCTTTATTTGTCATCTTTGGTTCCTCCATCCTCCGTTTCTTCATCCTTCCCAACCCAAACTTCTAAAATGCAAGTCGTTATCTACTTTTCTCGTTTCATTTCGCTTTTGTCCGTCTTACATCAGCCTTGTAATCTCCTGCAGCTTTTTGATTTCGATCTACGGACGTCATCCTCTCATTCGTCTTCATTTGCTCTTTCACAACTTGTTCACAACCCTCTGATCGGTGTCCTACACGCTAAAGGCTGCCTACCTTTCCCAGAATCCAGTGTTATTCTTTCAACCAATTCATCAGGATCTGCTACATGATCTACACCAGTTTCTTTACACCTTGTCCATCTCCTCATCCTCTTTGTTTTCAGTGTCCTTTTCACCTAGGAGGAGTGATCATCACTTGCTTATTTTCATCCTCCTCTACCTATGCTTGGCCATCCTTGCGTATGTTTGACCATCTCTTGGTTATGGTTACATTCAGTATCTCCATCCTATTTGGTAAGATCAGCAACAGGGAAGTGGATGCAAGATAATCAAGTTGCTAATGAGAAGAAAATTGGAGTTGCTAATTAGAATGTTTTGAATTTTCTTCGGTGATTTTTAAGACTGTGTGAATTACAAGCATCTCCCCTCCTTTGTTCAGAATTATTCTCCTTGCTATTGCTGCCTCTTGTCTGCATAATTGTCTGTTTAATAATGTTAATTTTCTAAATAGTTTTCCACAATCTTTACTTCGTGGCTGTGGAATGTGCCTCTGGTTTCCTCGTTAACCACACCTTCACGAGAACACATTATTACTGATATAATATTTCCATTAATTTCTCTCCAATTTCTGTCATCCATTCCACCATCTTTTTTTTTTTTTTTTTTACCCACAGCCTTCCTCCTCTGTCCTGGTTTCCCTACTATGTTAGGGTCATTCCATCCTTTCCCCTTATTCATAATCTAATTTCTCAACGCACCTCCTCCCCATCTCTCATTACCTCATTCTTCCTTTCATTCTTCGCATATGACTTTAACCTTTTCCCCCCTACCTCTTCCGATTCACCAAGTTTCTCATATCACACGCGCGCGCGCGCGCACACACACACACACTTCCCTCCCCTACCTTCCCTTGTGTCTCATTCTTCCTCTCACCACTAGCTCAAGGCTCCTCTCCCCTCCCTTGTTCAAACGTCTGATAATCTCCTTTCCACACCTTCCTCTTATTTCCTCCTCCCTCGTATCTGAGGTCGAGACTCTCCACCCTCCTCTGGTTTAATCATCTTCCTTCCACCTCTCTCTCTCTCTCTCTCTCTCTCTCTCTCTCTCTCTCTCTCTCTCTCTCTCTCTCTGACTCTAATCTCCACGTACCGAAGAGAGGAGTTCAGTTACCCATAGAGGCTCTGGTGATCTCGCGTCCAAACACTGTAATTGATGACTTGGGTCACTCGAACCATCGTTTGATGAGACTTTCTCTTGGTGAAACATTCGAGGGTAATCATCCGTGAAACTGAAATGATCATCTTTAATTCATACCATAGGACCAAAAAAAAACAAAGTAAATCTAAGTACATTAATATAAGTGAGGAATACGCATCAAATTCCAATACAAATCTTTATTCAATGTAGAAAAATAAGTTAGTGTCTTAACCTTTTTCTACAGTGGATGAGCTTCTTCATCTTTTAACGCGCTTTGTCTTTTCATCAGTAGATGAGAAATTCTGGGGCTCTAAGCTTGAGGATTTTCATTACGTTGGTACACTGAGTGGGTGTGGTAGGGTTTCACGCCATACTGTCGCCTCTGATTAAAATCAAACATCAGGCCATGGATGCGACACATGTCTGGGTCTTATATAAGGGACCCCAACAACCGACATATGAAACGCCTACCCATCTTCTTCCCCTTGTTTATATTGAAACTTCCACTCTCTTGTTTCGTTTTCTGTTATTTCAAACATCCCCAGTTGATGTTGCTTTTGTTTGTACACTAAACCTTACCTTCTCCAGTAGCTTTATTGTTATCAAGAGCTTATGATGCTGGTAATCCTATTGTTTTGAACATCATTTAATCATAGTGCAATTGATGATACTGTAGGAGATCGTAAAATAGGGAAGTGTTAAGGATTTGATTATATTCTGGCAAATGAATATTTCATATCTTGCAAAGAGATCGCCGCTTCATCCTTCCCTGGCCAACACCGCACTTTCTCACCACCACCACCACCACCAATCCCTCCCTGAACAGCGGATAGCATTGTTCAGTGGTACAACCCGTCACACTCTCCATTTAACTTTACCATACCTTACACATTGCCGGCAGAAGCTTCATACTCAATAGCGAAATAGTTTCACAAAAAAATCTCATCCCGGCAGTTAAGCAATTTGTCCTGGGAAGGAAATGGATGAATTCTTGGCAGCTATTGACGGGGGTTTGTCATCTTTCGTCTGGCAACTTCCTCGAAGCGTTTACAAACCGGAGTGCCTTTATATAGTATATACTATAATCGTTATCTTTATTACCATCAAAATCATTGCTTTTATCATTATCCTATTGTCATCACCTTTGGTGAAATCTTCTCTATGAAAATGAAAGAAAAAAGTGAACATAGCCCATGAGGTTTTGGCCATAGGTGTCGTTACACTGATCATCCAGCGAGTCCCAGGGTGCCCTAGAAGGGTGTCCTGGGGAGGCGCTCAGGAGAGCGCACTATGAGGGTACTCTGAGAGATCGTCTTGGATGAATAGTGAAGCAGTGCGTCTTGATGTAGTCTTGGGAGAGTGTCGCGGTTGGATGTCTTAGGAGAGTGTCACGGTTGGATGTCTTGGGAGAGTGTCGCGGTTGGATGTCTTGGGAGAGTGTCGCGGTTGGATGTCTTGGGAGAGTGTCGCGGTTGGATGTCTTAGGAGAGTGTCGTGGTTGGATGTCTTGGGAGAGTGTCGCGGTTGGATGTCTTGGGAGAGTGTCGCGGTTGGATGTCTTAGGAGAGTGTCGCGGTTGGATGTCTTGGGAGAGTAGTCCATACAGTTGGATTGGGAGAGTCACCCAGATGGTTATTTGGGAGAGTGGTCCAGATAGTTGTCTTTGGCTTGGCAGTTAGTCCAGCTGCATGTCCTGGAAGGATGCAAGGTTCGTTTTGGCATTCTCTCTCTCTCTCTCTCTCTCTCTCTCTCTCTCTCTCTCTCTCTCTCTCTCTCTCTCTCTCTCTCTCTCTCTTTCTATATCGCATTCAGTATGCATGAGCCTTGAGAGCATAATTCAAAGCTTAAACAAAGACACTCTCGAGATTTTTAATATTTACATCACCCGAGTTTTAGTTTCCTCTTAAAGTTTAAAAGACATGAAATTTCCGTCATTTCTTTGAGTTTCGGCAGAACATCTTGTAAATCGGATTATTCCCGACAGAAGACTCAGAGACGGAGGGAATCCTGCTCGAGAATTAATAATGCAAGGAGATAGGATTAAGGGAGTGCTCTCTCTCTCTCTCTCTCTCTCTCTCTCTCTCTCTCTCTCTCTCTCTCTCTCTCTCTTGGGCACCTTCCTCTGTCGCCTACGGCAAAGCTGGATCATGTTAGGTGGTCACATACACACACGCTACCTCGACTTCCATCGTGTTTGATTGTCTGTCTTGTTACGCAAAGTTATTCTTTCATATGATTTATTTTCTCCTTTTAACTAGTGGTGTGTTTTCCCTAGTTATAATGATACATCAGTATAAATCATCCCCAAAAGCAAAGGGTGGAAAAGTTGGTTTGGACATGAATTAGATGTGGTGAAGCAATTCATCACAGTTTACACAACGCACTCGTCCACCTAATAAAGCTTGCAACACGACAGTTACACGAGAGCCGACCTGTACTGATAATGGTATCCCAGCCACACTCACCCGACCTGTGCTAGAAATGGCACACCCGACAACGAACTGTGTCATTGGCAAGGGCGCGTGGATTACATTTGACGGATATTTGTCGTTCTCTTAGAAACTAAGCCCACACGGATGACCTCAATATCCTTCTTTCCATCTGCAACAATATTCACAATTATTGCTAATAATCACCTTGGCAAGACTCCGTATCTTCTATACATTACTAGATGGAATACTATTCCTTCTATACATTGCTAGATGGAATACTATTCCTTCTATACATCACAAAAGACCAGGTCAGTCCGTTATTCATTTGTTTCATATTGTGGTCAAACGACATTAGCTTCTTTCTAGCTAGTAGTAGTGGCAGGATACGCGCGTAGTTCTTCTGTACGTGGGTAGTGGTGGAGACGCTCTTGTGTTAAGACCACAAAGGAACGGACACGAAGCCAAGAGGTCCTCCGGGACGTCTGCAGTAGAGGAGGGCGGTGGAATATGAAGGGGCCCGACCGACGGGATGTCTGTCTTAAGATTAATAGTTCCGAGCGCAGCAGCTGACGTAGACATGACTCCCTGGCCATCGCCTGTGGACACCTGTCGGACGCCAAGACGACGCATGGCCGCCCAGGGACTAAGGGGGAAGAGGATACGGGGACGGATCCAGCCAGCTGGACGTGGTCCTCAGACAGACAGACAGACAGACAGGGGTGGTGGTGAAGGACAGGACGCTGACGAATAAGAGAATTTAGACAACTTCTATATAAGAGCACTGAAGGATCGCATGGCATTCCTTAACTTTTATTTCCCATAAGAAATATCGTCTCTGAACACATTGGTTCCTTTTTTTGTTCGCCAACGTGGGACAGATTATGCATATATATATTATATATATATATATATATATATATATATATATATATATATATATATATATATATATATATATATATATTCATTATTCCACCGCGACACGTTAATGCCAAAGCAATTTTTCGATAACCCTAAAGACGTCATTTCTTCCGTGCTTTGTTGTGGTCAAGCCTTAACTATCATCGTAAGGTTCTCTTAAAAAAAAACCCAGAAAACGATGCTTTTGGATACCGTTTACCATAAGCACATAACGTAATATTGAGATTGTGTAAGATACGTCTGGAAGGCTCTTCGTCAGTCCGGCTGGAAGGTTCTTGGTACAGCTATACGACTGGAACTCGCCTGGTCATTGAGCAATGATGGATTGGACGACAATCATCCATATACGAGGAATAAATTAAAAATGGAATTACCGGCTGCAATTCTTTCCCATATATCGCAGGACTGCTGTGTGCCTAGCATCCCTGTGTGCTGTGAACATCATAATTTAGGAAGACATTTCTGCGTGTACAGATAGAATGAGCGAGTTATCCTGACCCAGCGCTGTTTATTAGTATCTGCAGATCGTGACATTATTCATCACCTTCCATTTGTCAGTTTGTATCACACATTCTTCTACCCTTCCCTGAAGCTGGTGCTACGTAGAACACTCGCTGGACGTCGATATCATCAACACTAATCAATAACATATTAACGATAGTCAGTTCTGCTTGTGGTATAATATTCCGATATCAGAATATTCTCCCCCCCCCCCAAAAAAAAAAGTTGATATTGCAAGTCAGTCATATACGAACGAAACATTCTTGGGAATATAATAGTTGCCTTCAACGAGTCAGATAAGATACAAAGGCCAGAGAGCATCGTCTACCTTCCCTTGTAAGCTTGTCCAAAAAAGGGTTAAAGCTCTGACGGCATTCAAGAATCCATTAAAATGAAAAGTTGGTTTACTCACAATATTTCACAGTGTACCATTCATTAACTCGTGAATACATACTTCCATGTTGGACCTGGGTGTGAATGTTGTGCCTTTTACGTCACAGCTGAAACTCAATGAATTGTGTGTTTTATAGGATAAAAGCTCTTATGAACCCAGCGCATATATATATATATATATATATATATATATATATATATATATATATATATATATATATATATATATATGTGTGTGTGTGTGTGTGACCGGGCTCTGCCTGCAAAGGGTTGCACTGCTAGTGAAAATTACCTTTGCTGAGGCTATATCACTGGCAGGACAGTCTCGTCAAAGAACTTCTTGCACCAAAGGAGCACACATTTCCGTGCTACTGGAAGTAGCGCCGCCTTGAGATGCAGGAACCTTTATAAAGAGGTCCTGGGCAACAGCAGAACTCTATTACAGAAACTGGAAATTGTTCCTGGAGTAATTTGATATCTACCAGTGCGCGCGCGCGCGTGTGTGTGTGTGTGTGTGTGTGTGTGGGAGGGAGGGATTTCATTGTTTTTCTTAAGGCTTTACGTATACTGTGAGCCCCAAATTATATCCCACTTCCCTTTATGAAGGTGTTTATTAGACGCGGTTCGCTTTACAATGGCATCACTTCACATCTTCCTACTCAGTCAGAACCAGTGAGCCAGACGAGAGAGAATTTATTCATTTATTGCAGGCGTTATGTTTCACCCGATTGTTTCGCAGCACATGCGGTAATTAGAGTCATTAAGTTTTATAATCCCTGTTGTAGATAATTTGCTAAATGCTGTCAGTTAATGCGGGCTGTATCGTATAAAAAGACATTTATTATTCTTAATCATGATTGAAATGACAAATGAGCAGGTCTGATTAACGTCAGAGTTCTGGTTGTTTGTTTTGAGATCATGTTCAGAGGATAACAGTAACTTTTCTTGAGTTAATGAGGTCCATTTATCTCGCATTTTAATTACTACGACGCTGGACAGAAGCTCAACCTGTGGCACAGTAAAGTAAAGCTAGATTAAGGGCTTATAAAACCTACAGTGAGGCTTAATGAACAACACAAAACCACCAACACACTACTTGAGCTGTATTAATCAGATGGCGAGGTGTGTGCCATTGCTCAGAACAATTATTTTGCTCGCTTGTACATCAGGCCTTTATTGCCTAGTAATGAGAGATCTAATTATGAAAGAAACGTGTCTTTTTTTCATGTTTAGCACTACGTTGTAGTTGGTGGATACTGTAGGAAAACGGTGTTTATATATATATATATATATATATATATATATATATATATATATATATATATATATATATATAATGTATATATATATATAATCATGTACATCATCTTTTCCTTGTATAACCGTTGCTTCGGTTCCCTGCACCAGGTCAGGGGGGTTCATGACGAAGAGAAAGGAAACAACGTGATGAGCTTCCGGCGAGAGTATGTGTGGTGGCAGCTGTGTAGGGAGGGAGTGAGGGAGATCCCTGGGTGGGTGAGGGAGAGAGCGAGTGTTGGGATGTGTTGACGTGGCTGGGGTGAGGGTGGCAGCAGCGGCGTCTCCATACGGGGCAGGAAGTTGTTACAACTCCCTTGAGGATCTTAAGATGGCCTTTTGTTTCTCTCGTGTTTCTTTTGTCTAAAAGTTACTGTTCTTCTGTCTTCGTAAATAGTCTTTTGTTTTGAAATTTGGCGCTATTTTGTTTTCAATTAATACTATCGTCTTAAAATTTAATGTTCTTTTCCTCAATGTTCTGTCTTTAAATTTCGTGTTCTTATGTCTTAAAGCCTCTTTTCTCTCGTAACTTTTACTTAGTGATCTCTTCATGCATTTCTTTTATAAGATACGTCTTGGATAAATAAAAACACATTATAATGAATTTGATATCTTAAGGCATTGAAACATGGAGGTGTATTCACCGAAATAGTTAAAGATGTGAATGATGAGTACTTGTATCTCCAAACTTCGCACAATACTGTAATCAGACCTGCAATCACTTACTTCATGTATGTTAAAAATTCTGGAGCTGCATTCACTTGATTTATTTGAAAGTCCTAAATTTCTTTTATCTGAAGGCCTAAGATTTCGGTCATTTAGTCTCGAAATTTCACATATTTGAGGATTGGTTTCATTTATGAAAGCGTCACAAACTTCCCATCTGAAGGTTTCAGATCTAGAGTATCTGAAGGTCGCAGATTTCATGTATTTGACAGTTCCAAGTTTAAGATATTCAAGGTCGAGTGTACTGAATTGTTCCACAAGTCACATGGTAGGTGTTTCACGTGTTGTCTAATAATGATATATGTGGCGTTGGTATAATTTACTTGCGGTTAATTTCCCCCGTGGCTCTCTTGCCTGGATGAACAGGACCCCCCTGGCCTGTTTTACATCTCGGAATTTTATATTTCTTGACAGAAACATCCTGGCTTTTGATTAAAGAGGTCAGCCTTGAGTACTACCACTAATTACACCTTTAATGTTCATGATTAAAGAGGTCCTCCTTCGTCAGTAGCGCTGATCCTGTAGCTAATGCTCTTGATTAGAAAGGAACTTGTTGGTTAGTGCCAGTGATCTTAAGTGTAATGGTCTCGATTATAAAGTCCTACGTGGTTGATATCTCTATTTACACACTAGATGTTCATGATCTCATCGATAAATTTTGATATCAAATTCTGGAAATGGGATGTCGTTGTAGTTTTAAAGGATCAGAATCCAAGTTAGATCTGTCATCATCATGCATAGAAGGTTGTCTAATATCTTTTCTTTTTTTTTGAGCTGCGGTACATATAAGAAACGTTCAAACCATAGAAGGAAAATGGAATAGTGATTGATATACGTTTGAGAGACATATACATAAAGAGGATTTGAGCATATCTTTATACATTCCGGCTCATCGCCTTGGAAGAAAACTTTCACACATTAGCCATCGATATATATATATATATATATATATATATATATATATTTATATATATATATATATATATATATATATATATATATATATTGCTGCTAGATCAAAAGGAGCTGAATCTACGAAAAAATGGTAAAACACTCGACTGCAGAAATGGTAAAGAAGGAAAGGTGTTGGAGAATTCTGAAGTGCATATTAACGAATTTATCAGAATATGAACTAGTGAAGAATCTGCCAAAGACATGCAGAAGTGCAGATACCTTCGTATAAATGTTGTTCCTGTAAGAACTGTTGTTTCAGAAACATTAGAATAAACACGGAAAGCCACAGTCCTGTACAGTGTGGGATGATCCACAATGACTGTCATCATCACAGGGGTAAAGAGACAGACTTTTGGTACGTTTAAGTAAGAGGTTGGCTGGCATTCACTGGACAGAACGTGGGATAGAAGCCAGCCACGAATGGACAGAGGCGAACCTCCTGCAGACAGAAGCCAACCACCAGCGGACAGAAGCGAACTATCTACGGACAGAAGCCAGCCATGAATGGACAGAGGCCAGCGCCACCAGCAGACAGAGGGGGACCACCTGTAGACAGGAGCCAGATGCTATCAACGGACAGAGGAAACTATGACGAGCAATGGCTGGCCTTCCAGCGGACGGAGGACTCCGACAGCAGACAGGAGAGTCTAGATGTCTAGATAGACAGACAGACAGACAAGCAGGAGAGGAAGGTCCAAGCCGACATATGGTGCTGGCCCAACACTAATCTGCATATGGACAATAAACTAAGTGGCAGGATATTGTTCTGCGTATTATGGTAATGGGTTAATTACAGACCAGCGAGCTGGCAGCTGTGTGGTTTACGAGGTAAGGCAAACTACCTCTTATTCTACCTTCACGCTAATTATTCCTTCCAGTCTTTTTGCTCGTTTTATTTGCTTAAAGAATCGCCATTCAAAGGCCTCGCGTCCCCTCGACCAACGACCCAAAAACAATGACTTGAAACACGAGCGATTTACGAAGCCACGAAGTCAAACGCGAAGGAAATACGCTCGCTGGCAACTGGTGTCGTCCGCGCGTCTGTGTATGAATCCCGATTATTAAGGTTAATTAATGGCGGTAAAGAACTGATGCTTCCACGCCCGGCTCCTCCGCCACAGGAATGTCAGGATAGGGAGGTTAGGCGAAGGATGCAGGACGCTTAGGTGGAGGGGAGGGGGGGGGAGGGTAGAGGACACAAGATGGGGGGGGGAGAGGAAATGTGGGAGAAGGACGGAGGGAAAATGAAGATGAGGAGGTAAGGAGAGGCAAAAAGGAGGAAGGGAAGGGAGGCTAATGACGAGAGAGAGAGAGAGAGAGAGAGAGAGAGAGAGAGAGAGAGAGAGAGAGAGAGAGAGAGAGAGAGAGGTGGTGACGAAGGGATACTCTTGAAGACGTTGGGGGTGACGTAGTCTGGAGGAGATGTGAGGGAAGGTTTGAGAAGTGACAGGTCGTGAAGGGTAAGGAGGAGGATAGATAGATAGGGATAAGGATAGGGAAGAGAAGCCAACGAGACGGAAGGATAAGTTGACACTTTTGGTGACCGTGTTGGCGAGGGGGATGTGCCTGTTGGTGAGGCAATGGAGAGAAAGGACGTAAGTACGTTTGTGATGATATTGGCGAAGGAGTTCTGCTAAATGAAATATCTGGTGGTGGTGGTGACGCGTGTGGATGAGTGCGTGGTTGTGTGTTTGTGGGGGATGGGAGGGGATGTGAAAAAAATGTTTTTAATAAAGTTTTTTATGAAGTATTTTTTGTATTGGCGGGATGTTCGTGCTGAGCATCTGTTGGTGGATGGAAGGCCTGCATTTGAAAAGTAATTATGGATGTCTAATGCGATCATATTTAGAAATACCTTTCACACGAAAAGAAACTCGCAATTTTATATATATATATATATATATATATATATATATATATATATATATATATATATATATATATATATATATTTATTTATTGAGGGTGAATAACACTTCAGGATGAGTTCATATGATTTCATTTAACACGTAACTTTTCTATACATTGCATGCTAAATGAAATCGTTTGAACTCCTACTGAAGTGCGATTTCACCTTCATGATTATCATCACTGACTAGTGTGATCAATATATATATATATATATATATATATATATATATATATATATATATATATATATATATATATATATATATATTATACAGTATATTGTATTCCTACATCAGTTTTCATGATACTTTATCATGTACCTGAACTATAAAGCTCAGAAATACCGTTGACAATAAACTTATTTTTTCGTTAGACAAAGTTATGCCTTTGATGGTATCAACCTAGCTTGCTGTGCGAGCAGCCCTCGGGGGCTATACCCCAACGGGCGATATAAGTTATGATGGAGAGGACTTTTGAAAGGTGACGCGTGGGGAGAGAGAGAGAGAGAGAGAGAGAGAGAGAGAGAGAGAGAGAGAGAGAGAGAGAGAGAGAGAGAGAGAGAGAGACGTGTCCTTTTCCTTTTTTTTGGAAGCGACTGAACTGCAGAAGAATTCATTTTATGAAATGACAGTCAACAATAGAGTAACACGAGTTGATTCTTGTAGTAGAAATCTTTGAGAATCTTTTTCGACAGAGTTTCCAAAACGGGTAGAAACAATTATACAAGACCCTATAACTTTATTCAGTGTCTTGTATGTGGTGTAATCTGTTTTTAAGAACAAAGGTGACTGACTTTCTTACATTTGCTTGAGTTATGCTTTCTACACAAAAGCTGAATGTGTGTTACTAGAATAGCCCTCAAGATCTGGCATGGTGATGTATACTTCTCGGACAATATCATGGCATATCTTTCACTCTATATTGAGTGACAGGTTGAGGATATGACTTGTATATATCAGACGTTTGCGATTCTCGATGGTATGAAACTTATATGATCTGATGGTCCGAGTAGTTCTGTAAATACAAATTGCCAGTCAAAGGCTATTTCTCTTGACTAATTTGCAAACTTGTCCGAGGAGAAGAGAGAGAGATTCTTGGGTCTGATAGCGTGACCTTTGACCCCACCCATATGTGTCGAGTCTAAAGGCCATGCCAGCATGCCTATGGGTCGTCATTGGTACAGTCGTGTTCAAGGGTTGTACCTTAGTGCTCCGAGGTGGTCGTATGCTCACGTTCAAGGGTCGTCGTCGCTTCGTTGTGATTAAGGATCGTCGTAGCGTCTCGTTCAAGGGTCGTAGCGTCGCGTTCAAGGGTCGTAGCGTCGCGTTCAAGGGTCGTAGCGTCGCGTTCAAGGGTCGTAGCGTCGTATTCAAGGGTCGAAACGACGTGTTTGAAGGGCTAACCATCAATAATCGTTATTGAAAATTTTGTAATGCGAATGATGATTTTCATTTGATTAACACTGATGTAAAGACTACCTCTGTGTATCTGAGAGATGAGATGTTAAGCTTTCGTTACTTAAAGAAATCTTAACCTACTTCGAGCGTGTTAGTGTCAATTAGATGTTGACACGTCTATGCAATCAAACACTGAGCACTTTCCTTTGATCTATTAATCGATTACTTTATTACTTTTCCCTTCCATATTTTTACCATTGCAACTTTAAAATATACGATTTCTGAAGTATCTGTATATTGTCGGATAGAATTATTCTTACTAACCTACAGCAGTCAAGAGATATATTAAGTATCTTCAAAATGTCTCTGGTAATCATATCATAACTTGCCCTTATGTATATGGTGTGTGCGCGTATCTACATATTTCACTACATATTCTAATGAGTTGTAGAACCAACTCGCGTTGTCGAAGCAACTGGCGTCAAGTTCAAAGTTCGAGAAATGTTCGTCGCTGTTTCCAGTGATGGACGATAGAGAGGAGACGAGTCTGGCCAAAGTAGCGTGATTCGTCTGCCACTTGGCACATATGGAGGTATCGTGTATCGTCCGTCTAGCACATATGGAGGTATCGCTTATCGTCCGCTTGGCACAGACGAGGCGTAGCGTGTCTCGTCCACCTGACACAGACGAGGCGTAGCGTGTCTCGTCCACCTGACACAGACGAGGCGTAGCGTGTCTCGTCCACCTGACACAGACGAGGCATGGCGTGTCTCGTCCGCCTGACACAGACGAGGCGTGGCGTGTCTCGTCCACCTGACACAGACGAGGCGTGGCGTGTCTCGTCCACCTGACACAGACGAGGCATGGCGTGTCTCGTCCACCTGACACAGACGAGGCGTAGCGTGTCTCGTCCACCTGACACAGACGAGGTGTAGCGTGTCTCGTCCACCTGACACAGACGAGAGTTTGCTTTTAACTTAAACGTTGACCACCAATAAATATGACAGATGGTGCGAGGTGGATGTTTCATGGGCATCTCCACAGTGCATACATACGTATGCAAATATAATTATCGAGACATAAAAAGGAGTTCTTGTATGTAAAATACTTCTTTGTGAGCGAGAAACGTCTTTGTACACAGGCTGAAGAATGAAGACAAAATACAGGTGTGCCCACTAAACTGGTGGTAACTTAATACATGTACAAAATAAATAAATATATATATATATATATATATATATATATATATATATATATATATATATATATATATATATATATATATATATATATATATATTATTGTGAATTACATGTCGAGTGGTGTGTGTGTGTGTTTTTGAGGTCTGATATCAACCAATATTGAGAGCGAAAGGCAAAAAAAACAAAGAACAAAAACAATAGACAGGAACCTTGTCCAAAGAGGGGAACTCGACAGCCAGTGAAGTCCTGGTTCACTGTTCTGCAGTGGTCACTTGACTCTCCATATACCCAGGTGGTAAAACATTCGTGGTGGGTGGATGTCTGATATGTACGAGAGAGAGAGAGAGAGAGAGAGAGAGAGAGAGAGAGAGAGAGAGAGAGAGAGAGAGAGAGAGAGAGAGTCTGCTACAGCCACCATAAGCCACGAAAAATGTTTATCCCATAGACACGCCTGCCCCATTGTGTGCAGCACATTCACCAGTCCCTCCACCCTATATTTAGGGTCGGGCCTCATGCCTTTGTGCTCCCGTCCTGTTAATTAGCGACCTTTTTTTTTTCGTTTTCCTTCATCTGACATGTATATTTTTTCTCACAGTTTCTTGATGTTATTTTGCTTTCATTCTTTGACATGGGTTTCTCTCCTTAACAAAAGACCTTTAGGAAGCACCATTTATCAGTTTCATGATTGTATCTTAATTACTTAACTAAGATACAAAGGTATCTTTTTAAGGGTCTTGATATATCCTATCTGTAAGGTGATCCAATGTTTACACGAGTCATTTGTGACGTTCGTTAGCAATACTCGAAACGAGAAATATCAGTCGTGAAGGACTGACATAATCAGACAAACTCGCTCTATCCTCAAAAACTGACCGTACGTAATATACAGTCACTCTCTCACTGCCGCCATCTCGGAGCGGCGGTGTGTCCACAGACGCTGACCAGCAGAAGGGGGTGAAATTATATAGGCGACTCCAACCACTGTTCACCAAATGGAGTCCACTTAGGCTGCCGGAGTGACCAGCCGTGGTGCCTTCTCTCTCTCTCCTCCCTCCACCTCCTCATCCTAACCACAAGCCACAGACTCCGACAGACAGACAAAGGGTGGCCTTAATGAAGGCAGAGAAATCCAGATTCCCTGAAGACCTTACTCTCCCGGATCTGTCTCTTTTATTTTTTTTAGGAAGAAGGAATTTCCTCCCGGACGAAGACTAAATAATCCTCACATTTTGTAGTGTTGCTTTTACGGACGTCGATTTTTTGTAGGTTATATTACGCAAAATATCGAGTATTTATTCATTCTTGTACTACATGTTCTCTCAATGTTCCTAGTGTATTTGATGTCTGCCAAGTTCATGCTATATTTGCGTTTTTCCAAATGACAATCCATTTCACATCGTAAGTCAAAAGACGTTCAATTGTCGATATTATTCCCTTTTCAATGTTAATGTGATTTTTTTACTTTTTGTTTTTGTACGCTCCATATTTATCATTCTCATCACGATGACCCTGGCTTGAAGATTTCATTGCTTGAGTGATGGCACTCGAGTGATTGTCTTATGTAATACGGTAAAGACGAGCTGACGCTAGATGCAATGATCTTAAATCACTTTTCTAACTTTATTGAATCGTGGAAGGAAGAGCAGGAGAGAGAGAGAGAGAGAGAGAGAGAGAGAGAGAGAGAGAGAGAGAGAGAGAGAGAGAGAGTCAAATGAGCCAAATAAAAATACAAAAGTGAACGTGTCGTAAAGACGTATCGTTTGGGATCAATAGCTTCAGGCTAGTTTGTCTCCTTAGAGGAAAAAAAAAACTCTTGGAAAAAGAAAAAAATATATCCCCAAACCCATAAGTATGATAATGGCTGGGATAAACATACAGCGGCATGTTGCACTTTGCTGCCATGTTCGAAATTGGTAACGAGACTTAAGAAAAAGAGGAAGAAGGAAAAAAGAAGTCGAGGTAATCTTACCTATCACTAGAGACGCTTCGAACTGCAATGAAAAGAAAAAAAAAACGGGGGTTGGAGGGGGAGGGTTGGGATATCGTGTCAAAAAACGAGAAGCGGAGAAATAAAAATCCTTTTACGTCGTCCCTCAACTCTCTGTTTGCATAATGAAATATAGCAATATGGAAATTACAGCAATATGGAAATTGTATTATCTTGGTGAGAATTTCCACATAATTTCCAATCGCACACAAAAGAGGCCGACGGGCGGTTGGCTGGCGTTGCCACGAACAAACAAGGCTGTAAAGAGGTTCTGATTGGCAGGCTGGCGGTTTACAGGATAACCAGCTTGTTTAACCCAAGTGTTCACAACCTGACAATTAGGGGTAAGCGATTGGGTTTAACGAAGAGTCGAGATCCCTTACAGCAGTTCCACCTGTTTCGTTTGATTTACCTTACGAGCGACTTTATTTTGAGTGAGGTGGTTCGTGCTAACTACCAGTTCGAGGGCTTATGGCCCCTCGTCGATCGTTTCCACCTCGAAATCTCACTCGATGTTCTCCTCATTGAGTCATAACCGCCCCCCCAGACTGGCCGTCCATCGGCGGAGGAGCAACGAAGTTATTATAAAGTCAACGAAGATAAACGAAAAGTTGCTAAACCCAATAATATTTGAGGCGCTGTAAATGGCCATCTTGACCTGCTCTTCTCACAGTCTCTTATTATTTATTCAAATGATGTCTGACCACACAGTTGCACCGGCGGCCTTACCCTCCACCCTCCTAGCTAACTCCATTATCACCCTTCGGGATCTTGAGTCGTAAGGTCTGGAACCACCTTCCTGGCTGGCCTGTGGAATACGACCGGACGCCCCTTGCATTCAGTGGCGTACAGTGTACTCGGCAAATACAAGATTTGTTCCTTCTTTTCAACTAGAATGTACAATAAACAGCGCGGACGAGAGGAGGTCTTGAGGGTCCCCCGCGGTCAAACTAACCAGAAAATGCATTCAAATTTGCCAGTTAAACCAACAGTGGATATAATCAATGTAATCACATCGCACTAGCCAGCGCATTCTTTGACCAGCTGCCGGCTTTCCATAATACATTGATGGAGAAAAAGAGGTTTGTTTATGTGCGGCTACAATGTACGGACATATTATAGTTACTAGAAATTTATATATATATATATATATATATATATATATATATATATATATATATATATATATATATATATATGTAATCGGTAAATACGAAAGTAATTAAGGATACATTTTTTCCAAAGTTCTTTAAAGTCTCTCTCTCTCTCTCTCTCTCTCTCTCTCTCTCTCTCTCTCTCTCTCTCTCTCTCTCTCTCCTAAGATAACATGAGATTCTTCAGTTTCTATCTCGCCAGATTAAATCGGGCCCAACCTGCAGGGTGACGGTGGGAATTGGCTATTGAGTATTGATACTCTTTAAATAACCGAAATAAATGAAGTACGTTTATATGTAAATTAGATTAATATCCCCTGGCGTTTATCTACATATCTATATATGCATGAATGGCAGAATGTGAGACTTTTACGAATATTATATATATATATATATATATATATATATATATATATATATATATATATATATATATATATATTATAGTGTGATCATATCCAATATTTCTTTGCATTACTGGAATGTCAGTACTCCATAATTACTATCATAATTGAATCAAAATTCAGTGGACACTGAATTCTGATCACGTCCCTTGAAACTTGTGCAATGAAAAAAAAATCAATAAGACCAGAAGGTATTAGGAACTCGTAAACTTCTGGTTTCATTGGGCAATATTCACTTTCTTAGTTTCATTGAAAAGCGCTTTCGTTTTGGGGTTCATTTGGCTTTTGTTTTATTTCCAGGTTGCATAATCAAGGACGTAGGGTTGAGTCTATATTCTCATTGATAGAGATGTATTATCTCTCTGTAATTGGAGATAATATACAATATGACGGAGGAGGGGGAGAGTGAGAACTTGTTTGGTAAACTGGTTACATGCACCCCGGATTTGATCGTCTGGATAATGCAGTATAAAATTTGAACCAATTATTGTTTAGTGGTATTTCGTAGTGATAAAATATTCTGGGTCATTTGTGCATACCTGTGATACCCGGGGATAATCTCTCAAAGCTGTCAGTGTGTTCAGATCCAAAAGTTAGAGCGATGAATTACGGTCTCGCTGGGTATTTAGATTACGGTGTGAAATGGAGCTGCACTGTGAATATTGTTAACATGGAAGCTCCATTGACTTGGTTCATTTTTCATTTCTCAAGAAATAAATTGAAATATCTTCTGAATGATGAGATTAGGGAGAATGATATTGATATCCTCTGTTTATCTCTGAACTGCCTTAACTCTAGTAAACTGTAATTTTTATTAAACAGTAGTGGATGGCTAATGTCTATCTCTCCTGAACTCCCTTGTGTTCACGATGATGTGTTATTCTTTCGGCTCTTGCTATTCATTCATCGTTCTATTTACATTTCGTATTTCTTAAATCGTTTACAAACGGTGAAATCTTGCTATATATATATATATATATATATATATATATATATATATATATATATATATATATATATATATATATTCGGACGAGAAGTTTTATTGATTTTCGAGACGTTGAATATATTGTAATGACGGCTTCATGAATAACGTAAATTCATCACTGTAGCGAAACTGATAGAGAACCTGAGATCAATCATTTCTTAATCTATACATTAATGTCTACAACTGTCATAAACTGTTTACAATTGTTTTCCTTAGGGTCATACATAGTTGTTTGCAATTCTCAGCGACCTCTACAGACATACTCACAGTGAAATGAAGATAATTAATCAAAAAATATAAAGGTGTAGCGATACAGAAACAAAATAAACCGGGCATTGGCATAATTGTCTTATTTGCCCAGACGAAGAAGGCTACACCCTCTTCTGTGGCAAGAAGTCATTAACTGATACAAGGCAGGTCCCTCTGGCTTGATGGGGTCTGTTGGTAGGTTAGTTATTTCAGCCTTAGGCCTATATTGAATGCCGGGACCATTTGGGCCGTGAATGTCGGAGATGTAGCCGCCGTTAGACAACACAAATCTTTATCAATTTCTTCTTCAGGTGTTCAAGATAATTCTTAAGACCCTACGCGCGCTCTATGTACACATGGACCTTCTAGCTCTCGATTAGTTGGTTAGATTTGAAACAAGTCTCTGATATGGGCGTGGTTAATGTCGTGGGCGGCGTTGCAAATGGCTTAGATGTTCTTTGTAGTTGCACTGTACAGATAACTTTACAGAGGCTGAATTTCATCAGCCCTTCAGTTTTTCCCGGTATACTGAGAGTAACAGATACGTACCTACAATCATAACCTGTGATGACGCAGACTTTCTAAGGTGGATGTCTAGATAGCCTTTTTGACTCGAGGAACAATTCTTACTTACGGAACATCAAGGGTATTCATGAAGGGTATAATCTAAGGCCGTCACTCCTTGACTACCTACCATCTGTGATGCAAAGGGTTGGGTTTTCGAGCGGCCTTTGTATCAAAGCTGTGTGTGTGTGTGTGTGTGTGTGTGTGTGTGTGTGTGTGTCTGTGTGTGTGTGTGTGCGTGTGTGTGTGTGTGTGTGTGTGTGCGTGTGTGATTATTACTTGAGTGTTTTAGGGCGAGTTTTACACACCTGTAGCCCTGATACATAGCCATGTGTATATGTACCATGTCTTTATTCCTATATGGTACACACACACCCAACCACGCACCAGTCAGTGTGTGCATGTGTTAGCGCGTTAAAGATCAAATTACTACGGTTCTTTATAAATTAATTGCCTTAAAAGACTAATGAATCAACTTATCGTTCTGCAGTGCACCGAATGAGTGAATATATGTGTTAGAGGGAAATTTTGTCTACGTCACATTTTTCTTTTTGACCCGCCACTTAAATGGAAAGGAAAAATGTCACGGGATGATATATATATATATATATATATATATATATATATATATATATATATATATATATATATATATATATATATGAGAAAGTCGGCAAGACGAAGAAATGAAGACCAATCATTACATGTAAAACAATTTCAAACATCCGTGGGTTCAATTACCAGCAAAAAAAAAACAGTTGAAAACTCCTGGATCCTCCGTTGCTCCGACCTATTAGATCTCGAGACGAACTCTCCCTCCCGAGGATGTAAGCCAAGTTTAACGAGAGAACGCCCTTGTCGCTGAACCACAAACAGCCCCGCTATCCATCAGGCCACCATCTCGTGCTTCTCTAACCAGTGTTGTGACCACAGCCACCTCTGGCGCCGACCAGAACCCCGTCATTTCGCTTCGTCAGTGTCGTTGAACAGTCGTAGAAGACCTGGTGACAAGATCCACCTGGCGGGGATAAAGTCGAGAGAGGACCTAGGCAAATAGAGCCACGCCTTCGTCAGCGTCTCCGGAGGGGCCTCGGACGGAAGAGGGGCCTATTTTAGTTTGGGTCTGAGGACGTAAAGGGAGAAGAAAACGGTCTTTTACCGATGCTTTCCAGTAATTACGGTAATTAACGCTGGAATGAATTGGTTGTTTGGGAACGTATGGCTATTGGTTTTTCGGGCGTACGTGCGTGTGTGTGTGTTTGTGTGTTCAGGCGTGCGGTGTTAGAGAGTACTATTGAAAAGAGAGATATACAGGAAAGAGTGAGGAGGGATGGGAAGACAACAAAGGAGAGAGAGAGAGAGAGAGAGAGAGAGAGAGAGAGAGAGTCGCGTGCTCCATAAGAAAAATGGTAAATTCGATTTCTCCCTAAGGTAAGATTGGATTTTTTGTGACTTTCGTTCTGGAGCCTGACAAACTGTCACTTTACCTCCACTGTATAAAGAGACTGGCCGATAATCGAAACCCTGATCACGAGATACCGAAATTACATTTGTATTGAAGCGCTCAAGGGTCGCACTCGAGGGCCGTATTTGCCATGCTCAAGAAATGAACCGTTGCGTTTTTGGTGTCATATTTACATTCATAGGTCACAGTATTGGGGAAGATTATCTCTCTTAAAACATCAAAGTTCAATTTCTGGCATGAGCGAAGAGTACTGTTGTACAGGATTTAGCAAAGGCAAGTTATACCATTGGTGTTAGACTACAAATCATCCATAGAGAGGAGTTCATTGTGTGAACGCGTCTGATCAGAGAGCTGTCAAGGATGAACACAGGCAAGGGATCTATACAGACCCCCGTGTGTGGTAGGGGAGCTCAAAGCTTTCCTCGCTCAACATCGATGTGTGAAGTATGCACAGAATGCTTGCCTAGCCAAAGGGTAAATCAACAGAAAAAAAAATACATTTACCATGTTGCTTCCTCAGTATATTTGTGTTGCCATTTCTTAGTTTTACACTCGTGTAGATTAACGAGACTGGGTGTTACCGGACTCCACCTGCACGAGGTTACACCACGAGTGAGAAAAGTCGCCTTTGGTGAGGTTGTCACTGGATGTACAGTCTCGTCCAAGGACGTGTCACTCTGTAGGTACACGAAGATGGGGAGTTTCCGGCCCATCAATACCCAGCTTGAATAGGCTCATCTCTAGACCAAGGATCAGGCCTTCACCAGACGAGCAGATTCATAGATACGTTAACAAATGCGTTGACAAATACGTTACCATATAGCTTGAATCGGAAACTAAACTAGTAATCAGAGCAGACACTTGACGCTTATAATATGGATTCCATTCGCTCTCTCGTCACTGTCTAGCTCAGGGTTTTTAAGATATTCTACGATAGATGGCTGCCTCTCCGTCACCCTCTCTCTGGGGTTCTTTGAAATCAGACGACTGAAACTCAAATTCGAACCCGAAGTTTTGCCGATCAGCACATCCGACAGCGATGCAGCTGTTCACCACGTTAAAAAAAAAAAAAAAGAAACGTAAGTAGAAAGACATTTTGGAGAAAATATCGCCAAACGACCAAGAATAAGAACACAAATGTGATCGAATCCTAGAGGTAAATATTATTGTTGCTGCTGCTTGGCTGGGCCCGCCAACCTTATAGAAGTTACGTGACATCACCAATGACGTCACGTCCATTGTCCATACATAAGCGTAGTTTGGTGGTGACGTAGTCAGATGAGCCCTCCACGTCGGCTCTTAATGCTACTGGGGAAAAAAAAATGGGCATATAAACAGTATCCTTTTGAACTGTGCTAATAATGTTCATATTGATATGATAATTGCACATTATCATGTCCTTCTGCTAAGTTACCGACAGGGTCTAGAGGTGTAAACTGGTTTCCTACGCTCTTCCATAAACGAATGACTGAAGTCCTTGTTACATTAACCCTTAACTACCGTTCGAGCAGTTTCCAGAGCAAGAAAAACGATCATCAATGTTGATATTTTTTTTTTTTTTTACAAACTCACAGACGTTATTATTCGTGGAGTGATACAGACGTCTATTGTTTTACAAGTGCAATACTTATAATGTACTTAAGAATACTTTAGGCGCTAATCATGAACGAGCTGAATTGCCCATTCAGCAGACCGTCTCCTCCGCGATTGGTAATCACGCTCACGACAAACCACCACCACCACACAAGTGTGTTTACCAGTAGCTTTTTAAACAGTGAAGTGTCAACACTGGAGCCCCTGCCGTCCTACAGGAACAGATCCAACACAGACACCAGTGACGTATCTACGGAGTAAACATGGCGGTAAATATATTTACATTTTAACCGTAGGATTTTGATCTTGGCAAAAATATCACCTGTATTCATTGATTTATATTATATATATATATATATATATATATATATATATATATATATATATATATATATATATATATATATATTATCATACTTTAGTCGCTGTCTCTCGCGTTAGCAAGGTAGCGCAAGGAAACAGACGAAAAAATGGCCCAACCCACCCACATGTATATATATACATGTCCACACACGCACACATACATACCTATACATCTCAACGTATACATATTTATACACATACAGACATATACATATATACACATGTACATAATTCATACTGTCTGCCCTTATTCACTCCCGTCGCCACCCCGCCTCACATGAAATAACAACCCCCTCCCCCCGTATGTGCATGAGGTAGCACTAGGAAAAGACAACAAAGGCCACATTCGTTCACACTCAGTCTCTAGCTGTCATGTATAATGCACCGAAACCACAGTTCCCTTTTCACATCCAGCCCCACAGAACTTTCCATGGTTTACCCCAGATGCTTCACATGCCCTGGTTCAATCCATTTTTTTTTTTTTTTTTTTTCCAAAAGAAGGAACAGAGAATTGGGCCAGGTGAGGGTATTCCCTCAAAGGCCCAGTCCTCTGTTCTTAACGCTACCTCGCTAATGCGGGAAATGGCGAATAGTTTGAATATATATATATATATATATATATATATATATATATATATATATATATATATATATATATATAAATATATATGTATATATATATATATATATATATATATATATATATATATATATATATATATTACCTGGTATATTCCTGGGTACCATTCAGATCACTAATTATTGAACTGTATATTCTAACATCGAAATTGAATTGGAAACCTACGTCCCTTTATATTCGAATGCAAAATACATTCTTGCGTCCCTCTGTTTAGATAAACGAGATTAAGCTGGAGAGAGAGAGAGAGAGAGAGAGAGAGAGAGAGAGAGAGAGAGAGGAGAGAGAGAGAGAGAGAGGGCACTGACGAAAGGAGACAAATAAACACTTAAGAGTCTCTCCAAGAGTCTTAGCTCTTACGAGAGTTATCAACAGGAGTCCGAGTGCACTTAGGGCGAGACGCACTCAAGCGGGGCACGCAGGCAAAAGCAACTAATTCACTCAGACCCAACAACACACTCGAGTCAGTGAGGTACTACTTTGTCCCTCGGAGGACGTGTGTACGGGGGCGCGCCCCTCGCCTCCTCGACAGCCTCTCAATATACTCGTGACATAAAATGGGAAATATAAATAGAGAATAAGACAGAAAAAAAGGTAAGAGAAACAGTAGTGAGTGCCATGTAAACGATTCCCTCAAAATTTCGCCCTAAAATCGACTTGTGGAAAAAGGGAAAGACGACAGATTTCTCCCTCAAGAGTGTTTTTAGGAGTTCGATTATTTTCTCTCTCTGAAACACGTAAAAACATTCAAGAACTAGGAAAAACAAGTTTTGGTTGAAGAAATCGAGGCTGAAGTATATTTAAGGTTTCTTGGGGTGATGGGTGAAATATTTTAGATTCCAAATAATGACATTAATTTAAGTCATTGTCTGTATATTCCTTTATCCATAAATTCATCTCTCGGTTTCAATACTTCTCAGCGCCCTTGTGCCAGCGGTCTCTCAAAGATCCTCCGATATGTCAGCTCTGGTTCTGACATTGAGATAGAATTCACTGCATGTCAATAATTAGAGATAAGGAAGTCAACTATATATATATATATATATATATATATATATATATATATATATATATATATATATATATATATAGTTGATATATATATATATATATATATATATATATATATCTTTTTTTTTTTTTTTTTTTTATATACCTCGTCGCTGTCTCCCGCGGTTGCGAGGTAGCGCAAGGAAACAGACGAAAGAAATGGCCCAACCCCCCCCATACACATGTACATACACACGTCCACACACGCAAATATACATACCTACACAGCTTTCCATGGTTTACCCCGGACGCTTCACATGCCTTGATTCAATCCACTGACAGCACGTCAACCCCTGTATACCACATCGCTCCAATTCACTCTATTCCTTGCCCTCCTTTCACCCTCCTGCATGTTCAGGCCCCGATCACACAAAATCCTGTTCACTCCATCTTTCCACCTCCAATTTGGTCTCCCTCTTCTCCTCGTTCCCTCCACCTCCGACACATATATCCTCTTGGTCAATCTTTCCTCACTCATTCTCTTCATGTGCCCAAACCATTTCAAAACACCCTCTTCTGCTCTCTCAACCACGCTCTTTTTATTTCCACACATCTCTCTTACCCTTACGTTACTTACTCGATCAAACCACCTCACACCACACATTGTCCTCAAACATCTCATTTCCAGCACATCCATCCTCCTGCGCACAACTCTATCCATAGCCCACGCCTCGCAACCATACAACATTGTTGGAACCACTATTCCTTCAAACATACCCATTTTTGCTTTCCGAGATAATGTTCTCGACTTCCACACATTTTTCAAGGCTCCCAAAATTTTCGCCCCCTCCCCCACCCTATGATCCACTTCCGCTTCCATGGTTCCATCCGCTGACAGATCCACTCCCAGATATCTAAAACACTTCACTTCCTCCAGTTTTTCTCCATTCAAACTCACCTCCCAATTGACTTGACCCTCAACCCTACTGTACCTAATAACCTTGCTCTTATTCACATTTACTCTTAACTTTCTTCTCCCACACACTTTACCAAACTCCGTCACCAGCTTCTGCAGTTTCTCACATGAATCCGCCACCAGCGCTGTATCATCAGCGAACAACAACTGACTCACTTCCCAAGCTCTCTCATCCCCAACAGACTTCATACTTGCCCCTCTTTCCAAGACTCTTGCATTTACCTTATATATATATATATATATATATATATATATATATATATATATATATATATATATATATATATAAAGGTAGAACCAAGAACGTTAGCTCTTAACGTTAAAGAACATGAGTTGAATCCCGAAACTGGTTACGTATCAGAAGACTACCTTCTACAAGAAGAGGAGTTCGTGTTACATATATACATCGAAGTGGACAACAACCCACTTAGCGTCATCACTTTTATCCACAAACTCCATCTCGACATAAAGTGCTAATAACGAACCCGAAGACATTTCGTTAATTGGCTGGTCAGGGAAGCTGTCGAGATGAGAGAGGTTGATAATCCATTAATAGACTCTGGGGGGAAGGGGGTGGATGTCTGTCCCACCCCTGGGTGGGTGTCTGTCCCACCCCTGGGATAGTTACTGCTGCTATTACCACACCAGGGTGACGTATCTCTCTCATTACTGCTCATTTATTTTTTTTTTCGAATCTAAATGATATTGGTCGAATGTTCATAAGACTCGTGAGTGATTCGATGGAAGTCGATCCTGTTTACTGCATCTTGAATCGGTGGAAGAGATCTTGCGATATGATTTAAATAGTAAATCGTTCGATATCAGTATATAGGGGTTGCCGGACTCTGCCAGTATCGTGGTTACACCGCGAGTAGAAAGTCTTATGCATCGAGATTGTCTGGTCACCAGTGGACGAAAAGGAGTAGAAGTTTGCCCAGGAACTTTGCACTCCGTGGGAATCTATTTCCCATTCTACTGGTTGTTTTCACCCTCTGGACTCTCATGATTCTGCCACCTCCTTTCCATCCCTCAACCTCGGCTTATTCTTCCTTATAATCTCGGAAGAAATTCAAATCATCTTTTCCCTTAACCTCAGTATATCCTTACAGCTTCCTTTCCCTAATCTTCTGAGCAACTCCCTATTCCATCCTCTGTTCCTTCATCGTCTACCATTTCCCTCCAGAGCCCCCATTGTTGTGTAGGCAAGTCTATGTCCTTATCTCGTGACCCATCTCGGCCCCGGGGTGAGAATCAGCACGACCCAACTTGACCTGAGGAATCAAAGGCTTGACCTTATCACTATCTCTTGTGGTCGCCCTGGGGCTGCTCAATTATGGCGAGGTTCTTCCCTCTGCAGTTTCGATATGTCACGATCTATTTTATTGTCATGTTGGACATTATACTTCGTTGGCAATGCCTTGGTTAATGCTCTTTTAATGTAACATTCGATTTTAATCGCTTAATTTTGGCTTACGTTTTGTTCATAGATCATATATTTGCTCTTCTTTTTTTAGTAATTTTGGCTTACGTTTTATTCATAGATCATATATTTGCTCTTCTTTTTTTAGTAATTTTGGCTTACGTTTTATTCATAGATCATATATTTGCTCTTCTTTTTTTAGTAATTTTGGCTTACGTTTTGTTCATAGATCATATATTTGCTCTTCTTTTTTTAGTAATTTTGGCTTATGTTTTATTCATAGGTCATATATTTGCTCTTTTTTTTTTTTTTTTTAGTAACTAACACAACTTTCTTAATGCTTGACCTTTGACCCATTTATTCCCAGTAACAGAACAGCGATGTTGTCTCTGACAACTGATGTATCAATTTTCATCTTGTTTCACTTCTCAAGTTAGAGACAGACAGACACAAACAGATTGACAGACTATGCGCCCAACCCTTGTACTGTCCGGTAACCTAAGAGTGTTTCCATTTGAAACCAATGCTCGTTACACCATTATTGGTGGAATGCAAAGGAAATTTAATCATTTACAAGGAAGGAATCCAATAAAAGTTCCCAGTAATTCTTGTTTATAAAAAAGTAACTTAGATTCCTGGTATGCCTAGCGCAGACCGACAGATTTTAGGTAGAAATCCCGGGACAGGATTTCATTATCAGCTGCATTTAAATTGACGTACATTATACACGACTCTGGGCGAAAACAAATGTAGAATTCCCAATTGCGCGTCTGTCTGCAGAAACACCTGTAGCAATGTCTACGCCATTTGCCGTGGCTTGAAAGTGATGGAGAATGTCTGTCTGTCTTGGTTTTACATGGGTAACAAACGCTTATGAGAATCACCCCAGCGGTGGAAATGACAATCTTTGCAATATCTTTGTCTATTGGTGTACTGGAGGATCCTGTAGTCGGTGAGCTGACAAAACTTCCAGTTAAAAGCGGGAAAATCTTTCTTAATTAGGTATTCCGGCATTTCAAGCGTGTCGCCTCGCAGGGGTCGTGATCAGCCGTTACTAATAGGGTTGTGAAGATGATGAAGACGTAGGTAAGAGGAGGAGGAGGAAAGGTGTTGGTGGTGGTGGGGAGGACGGAAGTGTCTCGAGGGACCACCCTCCTTAGTGTGCACTGGTGCTGTTCATCATGAGGTGTAGGTGAAATGCACACCACCACCACCACTCGCTCCGCATCACACGCCAACATCAACACCCACACAGCGACCCTGGAACAAACACTTACAACATAGACGTCCATCGTCATACATTCTGCTTCAACACATCTACTCCACAACGTACCTAGAGTACTTTCCTCCTCCTCCACGACTACACCATTGTATGCCTAAAGCACTAAAGATTACCACAGCGTGTCATGACGTGATGCCGCTACATCATCATTTACAAAAAGACCTGAAAATAGATCTGATGAAAACCCGGGTCATCACGCATTTGTCGAAGCTTGGTGGTGACTTCGTGGTGGAGCAGAGAGTGCCTCTCACCTCGGGTTGGATCTGTCTCTTATGATAGCGAGAGAGGAAAAAAAATAATCTATTTCTTTAACCTTTACCGCTACATATTGCGTCCTTTTAATAGTAGAGCAATCAAAGTATCTGGTACATGGATGGAGCTTCCATATCTTTTCGTGAAACGCAAATTTGTTAGTGTGTGTGTATATATATATATATATATATATATATATATATATATATATATATATATATATATATATATATATATATATATCATATTCATGTTCCTGCAAATCATTCCTGTTATGTTACTATGGTTTAAAGTAAAATGTACTTCTATTGTAACCTCGATTACGCTATTACACTGTGTCTCCTCGTTGTTAGACCTCACTACCTGTGAAACATGCTAATGAAATTCCATTCGTGTTTTGCAAGTCTTCGACATTAGCACCGTGAAATTCATCGTTTGTCTACGTGTAAGATATCCATCACGTCTTGCCTCTTCCCTTCACACAAGCTACAGAACAGCCAGCCAGGTTCCTCGGGTTCTGTGTCTGATGCCCTCCCCTCTATCTCTTTTTTTTTCTTTTTCATCTGGCGTGTGTAGGTAGGTGAAGCCTGTGTTTTTACAGCTCCTTGATCGTGTATGGCAGAGGCGACGACCCGGGTAATTGGCCCTCTGTGGCAGCCACCACCACCATCACCATCAGCGGTGGCGGGAGGCCAGCAACAGCGGCAGCAGTAACAGCGGTGCTGCTGCTCCAGCTGCCGGGCCGGCACGCCCAGACCCACTTTGAGCAAAATTAAACGGAGATTATTATAATCATCGCTGGGAGAGGACGTATCGAATGGGTGTAATAGGAGTGGTGCGCTCTGCATTCACCATGGGTTGCCGGAGGAATTATTTGTTAACTACCTTGTGATTCCGTGGTTATAATGATGGTCCGTGTGTGTGTTTTGGAACGAATTAGGGAGCACCGTTTTGTAGGGGGGATATGGTGCAAATTGTTAGCCTGTTAGTTCACTGTTGATTAATTAAGTTATTTGAGTTTTCGATGTTCGTAAACCAGCTTTTGACGACTTGTAGCATTGTCTGTATTTATTTCTCTTTTGTAAATAGGTAAATAAAGAAAAAGGTATGAAAAAAAAAACATTACACATTATTATTGTAACACTAGTGTTTCCTTTTTATTGGGTTTTTGCAGCTTCCAGATTGTGCTCCAGGCGGGAGCAGGGTAAGGCAGTCTCCTTTAGGGCGTGAGGGTCCGCGACGACTTTTTACTCTTTTTTCCGTCCGGTGGCGAGGACACGGGCTCGTCGAAGAGGACTTCTCGCTTGCTGTGTTACCACACTCTCTCTCTCTCTCTCTCTCTCTCTCTCTCTCTCTCTCTCTTATATATATATATATATATATATATATATATATATATATATATACATACATATATATATATATATATATATATATATATATATATATATATATATATATATATATATATAGAGAGAGAGAGAGAGAGAGAGAGAGAGAGAGAGAGAGAGACGAAAGAGATTAAACAGTGACAAAATCTATAAGCAATATGTATCATACTTGTGAAATTTGGCGCCCTTGTCGCCTCACGATGACATCTAAAACAATATACTCTGTTCCTTCTTCCCTCGGACGTAAAACACCCACACGAGGTTTGTATGGCAGGCGGCGTCCATCAGTGATCGCCCAGACGAGCAGTAGATAACATATCACAGGTTTGATCATCCACTGGAGTTGATCTCTGTATACGCAGGGCAAAGTTGGCCGTTAACCGTTGAAGACTTCTTTCTCTGATTCACTGAAGTGTCCCAAATCTTCGTGTACGCCAATCGCTTGATGCTACACACGCACACACACACACACACACACACACACACACACGTGAAATTATCTTCAAATAATTCTCTGCAACATTTCAATTACAATCCCTATAAGTATCTCCTCTGTCAATTCCTTTTCTCATTCTCTTGATTTCATATTGGCCTTTTTTTTCCCCTATTTTTATGTCCTTCGACCGATATACCAAAGACAGAGGAATCATAGAAATTTCCTCGTTCCCTGATTGAAAACAACGTGTAAATTGATTTCAGGAACTGTATGATGATACACTGAATGATTCAGGGCAGCAGGTGGCGCCCACCTCGATCACTGCTTCTGGTCGGAAACCGCCAGATTAAGAGCCGATAACCTGCTTTTAAGCTCGGTGTTATTGACACAAAAAACGGGAGAATTAGCCAGTCATCCGCCTCTTAGGAGGTAAGGAACGAGGGCTTTAGATAACGACAGCCACTGAAATTGTTGGTAGTTATAAAATCTGAAGACTGGTCCTTGGCAGCTGATACTAGTCATTACGAAGGTCATAATTGCCATGTGACCAGGGAGGAGCGAAACCCCTGTTGGCCCATGCGTGGCCGAGACTTCCTCCTCCTTCTTCTTGGACCCCCTCCTCCTCCTCCTCCTGTTGGACCCCTTGTTTTGACCCCTTGAGCACGACGGTTATGACCCCCTGAGCACGAAGACGGATCAACCCTTAAGCACAACAGGTACGATCCTTGGGTAGGAGGGCTTCGCCAGGCCACCATACAACAGGGCTGTACCTTTGTGATCTAGAGCCGTACCATGGTGTTCCAGGGCAACACCCGTCGCGTTCCAGGGCCATTTGGGTAAATCATCGACTACCACTTCTAATACGTAGTGATGGTCTAGTCAATCTCAAAAAATGTTTCTCTCTCCTCAAAGACATTTGGCGACTAGATAATGGATTAGAATGTCATATTCATTAGTGATAGAATCTGTGATAATGTATTACCATCTACTACAACTAACACTTATAGTGATGATTATGATGTGTATCATCATTCATCAGTTTTCAGTATCATTATTGCAATTCAGGACTTGAAGATAACTCTCATCATCCCATAAGAGTTGAAACTGGACTTTTAAGTCCGCAGGCATAAATTCTCTTTACCAATCTCGCCCATTTGGCTGGTCCATTTAACATCAAGAAAACCCTGTAGACATTATTTGTCTGTGTTCATCTCATCTGCTAAATTGGCATAGTCCATCTTTGTGACGTCTCGGAGACACTCACAATTAGAGAAGTTTTGCAAGTAAATTCCAGCCTGTGAGCAGAGAGAACAGATGATATATATAACTTACCCACCAACACTTTCTTCACCATCGTAGATCGACAGAGGAAGCAACTCTTACCATTGATTACCACCGGAGCACCACTGACATAGGCCATCCTCAGATGTTATGGTGTGTGGGAGATGTGATCTAATATGCTCACGAGGCAGAGATACGTCACCTCTGTGAAGTTTATATATATATATATATATATATATATATATATATATATATATATATATATATATATATATATATATATGTGTGTGTGTGTGTGTAAATCGCATCATGTAGGGGGAAAAGAACATTAGAATAGAGAGGTATAAATGCACCACGTCTTTCTTCCTATGTATGTATGCATACAAACTCACACCGCAGCCTGTGTCTGTGTGTAGTGTTGGTAGATTTTTTTTTTCTATGACGGGTGACGTTTAGGAGAAGAATGATGGAGAGAGAGAGAGAGAGAGAGATTTTTCCTTTCCTATTCTTTGCCAGAATTTTAGCCACCTTCTGGTCTGCGGTGTTTTACTCTTAAGGTATTGTAAGTGTGTAATTTATCGTGCAATTCCTCTTGCCCCAGCTTCATATATTCTAAACTCTCATCCCATGTGCTGAAACTATGCCAAGGCAGTTAATCTCCACATGTTATGATAATTTATACAACATAAACCAGCTCTTCTGTGAGTAAATGACGTTGGTAGTAAAAAAAAAAAATGTATACACATCTTAATTCTATTTGTCTGCTTAGTCGTCTGGTCAGCTGTCTATTTGTTTGACTGTCTGTCTATTCATCAACCTGTCCAGTGACGGGGTCGTATGTACGTGATGTATATATCAGTCAATGTCACTAGCATCTTGGCTGAGGTTCACAGCCCTGGGAGGAGGGAGAGACGATGTGTGTGTGTGTGTGTGTGTTGTGTGGGGTGGCGGCACAGGGAGAAATTCTTCTAGTTTGTATAGTTTATAACCTACCCAAGACATTTCTTCTGAGAGGGTGTAGTGTGATCTTTGGATCCTTTTTGCAAAGAGGCTCTTATAGCTCCAAGGCTGCTGCGCTACGCTCTGTAGCAGGGAGAAGACGGACTCCTTTAAAAAGTTCTTTCACGAGACTATACTCTCTTTTGTCAACTGACGATGATACACCTTTGCCCAAACGTGACTCTTCACTCGCAGTTTCCGTACACACACACACACACACACACACACACACACACACACACACACACACACTAGCCTAAGCCAGTTCTGTGTGTGTGTGTGTGTGTGTGTGCACGTGTGTGTGTGCGCGCGCGCAAGTGATTGCATTTTAATCAGTGTATTTCTGAAACGGTTTGTATTTTTCAAAACAGCAATCTGAAATACTGTATGTTTTAGAGAACGTTTATGAGTTTGCATGTTTTTCCATTTTTCCTTTTTAATTGAGGGTATTTTTGACGGTAAAAGTATTTCTAGAAGTCTGTGTATTTTTAGAGGGTGTAAATGATTTGCAAGAGTGAATACTTTTTCGGCTGTAAATATATTTGCAACCATGAATATCTTTGCATGTGTGAAAAATTTGGCAAATGTGAATAGTTTATATTTCGGTGATTTTTTTTTTTCAAAATATTTTCTGCAAATTGGAATATTTCTATAAGTATGAATAATTTGCATGTGTGTGTATCTTTCATTTCTGTAAAAGAATTTCGTTTTCGAGTGAGAACATTATTACAGATGAAGCTGTAAAAGAGTGTATCGAGTCATTTTGGCGAGAGTGGGAAAAAAATTTCACGTATCTTTTTCGTGTCTGTTCTCTCATGCATATGTGGAGGGGGGAGGGATGGATGGTGGAGGAGCAGGGAGGAACTGACGGAGGGAGGAAAAGTTGGGGATGTAGTGAGGGAGGATGGTATGGTGGAGAAACAGCGAGGGATGGAAAGATGGTGAAAAGGCAAGAAGGGAGGTAATGTAAGGTGGGACATTTATATATATATATATATATATATATATATATATATATATATATATAGTTTTTTTTCTCGGCTATTATTGTCCTATAGTAGAAATACTCCAATGCTTCTGTTTCCACATTAACAGATCTGCCTCCTCTGGTCCCTCCTGTATTTCTAGGGAGGGAGGAAAACGGCGGAATAACATTGTTCAGTGGTATATTTCCTCGCCATCGCCAATTCTCCTCTTCATGTCTTCCATATTGCCGGCACATCCATCTCGCACAACAGTATACTTTTCTAGTAACCAGCAATTTCTATCCTGCCAAGGAAATGGATGAATCATTGGCAACTGTGTACTGGGGTTAGTCATCGTGCGCAGGCAATTTCGTCTGCCTTTTTCTACACAGACAGAAGGAAGACTTTTTCATACAATAGGATTTCAATATCGGTACAGATATCTTCCTCGCCTAAAAGACTTGTTGACCGAATTCCAGCGACGATTTTAATCGGGAAAGGAAGAAACTAGCGACCTTTAAGGGAACACTCGGTGGGATGGATCAATCAGCATTCAACCAGAGACCAGCCTCGTCAAGATGATCGCTGCAACTTGCCACCCAAGACGTGCCCCTCCCTTACCCTTCTCGCGGTCTTGGCTGGTTATGGATGCTGGCTTCGTACAGGCCAGTCACAACCAGGATGATGATGGTGGTGGTGGTGGTGAAAGTAGAGTTAGCATCATTATCAACCTCATCATCATGTTCTCTGTCATTATCACTACCGCTTTCTTTATCACTACTTCTACTACTACTACTATTTTTCATCACACTGGTCTGTGCATTTCTGGTATCTTCCGCTATCACAAACAGCATGGAAAGGACCCAATCATATCTGTTGCTGTTTGAATTCCTTTTGTATATACTACTACTACAACTACTACCACCATCTTCATAATTACCACAATCACCTCGACTGTTGCCTTCGTTAAAATCGCCATAAATTACGATATCTACTGCTGCTCAGTCACCACTATGGATGGGAAGCACCATTGGTACCATCAGAACTACTCATTTCACTACCAGCTTCTGGTAGCCCATTCAGTCATACCTTCATCCACAGACATCAGGAATGATGCAGACGTCTGGGTCGGCCCATCGATAACTTTAAAGTCGGTTAAGATCAGCTCGCCATTAATTTACTTGGTTGTAAGTTTAGAATGTCGCTGAAAGTTCAAAATTTATCTTTTTCCGAGTTTTAATCAAGCTGAAGTATATCAAAATGATAATAATTACTTTGTCGTATAAGGATTATGAATTTGAAAATTTGGAGGAAAAAGATTTTCGAGTACGAGTGCATTATTTGGGAAAATCTAGAAACCTATCTACATAAGATAAAGAAGAAATATACCTACGAAATATAGTCATGTGTTCAATCCCTTTTCATATTCAGAATCATGGGGAAAAGTATTGGCTTTGAACAGCTTTAACTCTTCGATCAACATAGACATATTCGAGTACCGGATGGCATTCATACGTCAGATATCCATGTTCATTTGCCTTTGTTGGATTAAACTGAGTAATGTGAATCACACAGGAAAACGTTACAGCTTAACTGGAGGTTTAGAAAAAGAAACTCATCTCTCGAGCGTCCGCTGGTGAGACGAAAATTCGGCACAAACAGATGCGACTCCAATGATCACTGTATTTACTGGAAATTACAATACTCAGCTTTGTAATCAACTTTTTTTCCCAGTCGGATAATGCAGGTCATTAAGTGCATGATAATTGGTCCGCGAGAGCAGTCCACGCATGCGTAGCTCGACGCAGTCTTGCCAAGTGCTGAAGGAGTGAAACCTTTCTCTCTGTCCCGACACACACACACACACACACACACACACACACACACACACGCTCACAAATTTTGATATATCTTTTGCGTGGTTTCATCTCTCGTGATGAAGATATTCCACAACAATTCTTATTCCTTTCCCGTAGTGGGTAACAGCAGAACAGGAAGAACGGGATTCTGTAAGAAACCTGGAGAGCGTCACTCTTGGTATTACTGTCAAGTGGAGAACTGGAAAGGATTATTGAGGACTTTATTATTAATGGTGGTGTCGACTGCATTCGATGGTTGAGAGAAGTCTAAATGGTGACGGGGGGTCTTGAACACTGTCGGCCATGGTACTGACGATGCATAGGAAGAATTGAGGTTTAGGTCGACACAGGTTTTGACTTACGGAGATTCTCGTGAACTGGCACTAAACACAGGAGGTCAAGAGGTGGCACGGTCACTAGCCAGGAGAGACGTCGGGGGCTGTGTGCTGAGGAGCCTATAGTCTGGGAATAGTAGGAGGCGAGGTGACTCATAGTTCATGAAGATAAAGTTGTGCATCAAAAGGGATTGGACTCAAAGGCTCAGTCCTCTGTTCTTAACGCCACCTTGCTGACGCGGGAAATGGCGAATAGTATGAATATATATATATATATATATATATATATATATATATATATATATATATATATATATATATATATATATATATATGGTACAGGTAGTAGACATGTGCCATTCCCAGCAAGTTATGTAGCCAGCCAGCCACCTCGGTCAACAGATCTGTCCAACTCCCATGCTCACTCTCTGGACACAGCAGGACTCCCAAGTCACGCTTGACAGGCACCAGTTCCCTTGACAACATACTGCCAAGTTGTCCGCCTTTGGGGGGGGCCTGGACTAAAAAGGGTTTTCCAAATTAAACTATTACACTGGAAAATGTTAAACCAGAGATCTGTCTCCGGGAACAGCGGGGTATCGGTTGGCGGAAAGAAAAGGGTCTAATATATATATATATTATAAAACGAGAAAACATCGTGTATCTTTCAAACATCTTAGAGAAATGATCATCTCTCGGGAAATTTCAGTTTTTGTTTTTTCACTAAAATCGCGTTTAAACCACACTACTTCATGCTGTAGCCGGTAGAACCCGTTTGACTAACACATCTGTGAAAGAAGTACAGTTTCTGGAAACTCTGGCGGATCTGGGAGTGGGGGCAACCTTTGTGGGCATTCCAGCGCCATCCCATCCCTGGAAGTGACGGGCGTGTGAGGCTCCAGACTTCGGGGTTGGGTACACGGTGAGGGCAAGCGATGCTCTCTTAAATCCAGCAGCGAGCGAGACCTCTCGTCCACGAGGGCTAGGGGGTAGTCGGCTCCTCCTGCAGGACACATCCCTCACCGCTACCACGGGATCACCAAACAAAATTGAACCCTTCAGTGATTAAAACCACTAGGCCGTGCGTACACCATGGCAGCTTTCCAAATAACCGTGAGATACAAGGTGGATGGCCTGTAATCAGCGAGGCGGGCGAACGAAACCTCATGAGGATAGTCGGGGTTCGAGCCTGGACAAAACTCCGTTTGGATAGTCCAAAAATGCGTGACTTTAGGGGGGGATGGGTTCCTATCCGTCTATCTGAGGGGAAGACTGTAATATTCCCTTCCTGTATCTGTAATTCTGAAAATGGGGCGTATGGTTAAGGTCTGAGAGGCTAGGTGGACTGGCTTTCACGTGTATAATGTCAGACGTGAGCGTTTACGTAGGGAAGAGAGGACCACAGATGGTAATGAGTCGAGTTCACTTCCTGCTGATGCCCAGACTGTCATGCCAGTTTCTATCAATCGTACGAGGAAGTTTAATGTTCTAAATAAGTCTGCTTCGTTTAGTTGGTCTGCAAACGGAAAAAGTGATTGAGATTTGCATTTTGCTTTGGGGACTAAATTAGCCATTGGATACTTTTCTTTGCGTTGTCTGGTGTATTTTATCCCTCTGTTGAAAACTTCTTGTTCCAAGGTATCTGTATTTTTCATGTAGTTTCGTGTTTACAAACATAAGATGAAATATCATGTGGTAGACTCCATATAAATCTATAGAAAAGTAATGCTTTTGAGGAAAAAAAAACTTTTGACTGCTTGATATCTACTTCCAGGATGATTGACAAAATAGATAATCTAAGTCAAGCATTATGTCCCTCAACTTTAAACACTAGTCGCCTGGTGATGAAAAGTCATTCTAGGTCACCAGAAGAAAGTTGGGACAATTTTGCATTGGTTGGGTCATACAGGGTCGTGATCGGAGACTTAAATCTAACCTAGAGAGAGCAGAGGCCACTAGATTGAGGAGGATGAGAACTCTAGTTCTGTGCCCCCGAGGTGAAAGACAATTGTAGTTCCCCGGAGATGGTCATCCTGACCCGATCGTGTGTCTGAGGTCAGTGTGGCCAATTACCACAAGCTGAACCTTGACCTCTTAGGTGTTACACTCGAGAGCCCGGCGGGAACTCTTCTGAACCTGAGCGAGTTTGTGTAATGTCCTTCCAGATCAGCCGAGGAAGTGACTGGGGGAGGTGGGAGAAGAGTCGTAGGAACGAGTTTCCTCTCTCTCTCTCTCTCTCTCTCTCTCTCTCTCTCTCTCTCTCTCTCTCTCTCTCTGTCAATGCCCCAGGAGGAAGAGAAAGAAAGATCATCAAACCTGTTTTGACTCGTGGGCCTTCAAACCAGCTTATCTCGCCAATTAGAATTTGGCACTGCGAAAGTTTCACCGCTGACACACTAATTTTAGAAATCCCCAGCCGCTTTGTCTGCTCTCCCACCTCCACCCTCGGAATAGTGAGGGAGTTGGAATCCATCAGCACCCACCGAGTGACACTGAAGAACCCTAGTACTCATTCAAGCGCAACCAATACCCACTAGCAACACTGAGGGACCTACACACACCCACTAGCGATACTCTGGGACCCATCACGGCCCACTAGTAATACTGAAGGAACTACGTACACCCACTAGTGAAACTCGGGACCCACCAACACCCACTAGCAAAACTGAGGAACCTACATACACCCACTAGTGACAATCAGGGCTCACCACTGCCCACTAGTAACACCGAGGGACCTACATACACCATCTAGTGACACACAAGACCCACCACCACCCACTGGCAACAATGAGGGACCCTCGTCCCACTTGGTTCACTGTCCTGATGGTCGCGAGGGTCATGATGGAAACCTATACCCCGTAATCTTTGTGTCCACAGTTTCTTAACCACTGCACGAGAGCCAGGACCTGCGCACGCAACGTTCCGCCCTCTCTCCTCCTCCTCCCTGGTACACCTCAGGCCTCCCCATCCTCCAACAAACCCACCCACCCACCCACCCACACACACACACACACACACACACACACACACACACACCTTACCTTACCTTCTCTGTACACACAACGCCTCCATTTCAAACACACCTACACACCCAAGTAACATACGTGTTCGTGGCCTCTATATGTATAACGGACTTGATCACCATATTTTCCTTATTCACGTTCCACCTTAACATGTTACCTTCGTAAACCTTGTCTCTCCTCCCATGCACGTTCATCCAGCGCATGTAACACAGCTGCATACATTCTGACTCCATATACAAAACACAGTTGTACCTTTCCACAACTCTGTAATTCCCTCTTTTGAGATTTTACCTCGTGGCAAGGAACTATAGCTTTTGTCGTCACATCAAAACGCTGTATAACACTGTATTAACCATCTCTTCCGTCTTCATCGACCTATCTTCTACCATCATCAGTATCATTGTCATCAAAGCCATAGATAAATACGTTCTGCCTCTCCTGTAAAGAGCTGTAGGTCTGCTGACATCCCTGTACCCTTTCTTTTCATCTCCACTAAGTATCCGAGCAATACTTACTTTCGTATGGTGTGTTCACCCATCCTCAGAACCTATATGGCAGTATCATCACCTGTCGCTCTGTATGTTCTTTCAGTTCGATGACAATGGTCCCTCACGATATATGGCAACGTGCCGTTTTACAATGGTATTCAGAGGTGATATTTATCAGGAATAGATAATGAAGCGGAGTAGAAACATATATCTATGTACAACTTAAAATGTTGTGTTCTCGTCTCTTTAGCTGTAAAATAGTGTTCTCCGTCTCTGGAGCTATAAAATGTTGTGTTCTCGTCCTTTTAGCTGTAAAATATTGTGTTCTCGTCCCTTTAGCTGTAAAATATTGTGTTCTCGTCCCTTTAGCTGTAAAATATTGTGTTCTCGTCTCTGTAGCTGTAAAATGTTGTGTTCTCGTCTCTGTAGCTGTAAGACATTGTGTTCTCGTCTCCGTATCCATGAGATGAGAAAGATCACGCGTGTTGGGACCTCCTCAGCATCACACACCACCACCATGCTGAGGCTCGTGACCTCTGACCCTCGGTTATCTCTGGATCTTTCAGCATCTTCAGAAACAAGGAAGATACTGCGTCTCAATTTACAAAGGTCCCCGGGTGTTTCGCGTGGGTTCAGACACTCTTTGTGAAGTTCAAATCTTGATTCAAGGTCGGTTAGGTTTGTGTCCGATTCTTTTTCATGCTAATGATCAGTTTTTGTTTTGTTCTGTAATTATTACGACAGAGACAAGGGTCCTGCCCCGATAGGGTGCTTTGTACACACCAATACACACACACACTAATATATATATATATATATATATATATATATATATATATATATATATATATATATATATATATATATGTGTGTGTGTGTTAATTATTCAAGGCCATGAAAACTATGGCATTCATCTCCATTGAGAGAGAGAGAGAGAGAGAGAGAGAGAGAGAGAGAGAGAGAGCCAAAGGGATAGCCAGGACGGAAAATGGGACAAGCACACACACACACACACACACACACACACACACACACACACACACACACACACACAAACAAATAACCGACCCAGGACATCTGCCAATCCAACTTCATGACGTCCTGACGGACTCACTAAAGAGGTGGCCAGGGAACAGGGTCGAGGGGGATATAAGGGATCAGACCGGCCAACGCCGATCACAAATCAGATAGAAGAGCTTTGTGAACCTCCTCCGTGTACCGTATTACCTCGACGTAAACAGCGAGAGGTTCACCAAACCTTCACCTGTCGACCTCCTGCTTCCTACCTTCGCTGGAGGAGGTGCTCTCGCTCGAGGGTTAGTTAGACTTACACACACACACACACACACACACACACACACACACACACACACACACGGCTAGCGTTCTCGTCCCTCTTGTATAATAGGTTATAGCTTATCGTAGAATCTGATTCACGTATGGAGGAGGAGGAGGAGGAGGGAAAGATAATGGACCTCGTGTTCGGGTTATAGATGTTTAGAACCACTGCTGCTGCTGCTGCTGCTGCTGGCGAGACTCACTCACTCTCTCTCTCTCTCTCTCTCTCTCTCTCTCTCTCTCTCTCTCTCTCTCTCTCTCTCTCTCTCCCCGTCATCAACTAATCCCGTCAACCGTGACTCTCTGGGCGTAAATAAATAATAAACACGCTCTATACACTAATCTCCCCAAGGGGAAAGTCACGAAGGGTGAATTTCTCTCGTAGATTCTAAAGGGTGTGCATCTTACTGACGACGAAGTCTTCGGGGGGTGTTTAATGCCGCTTTGACTCGGGGTGTGTGTTGGGGGGGGACAAGTTGGGTGCTGTAGGGATGGATGACATAGCCGTGGTATTTACTTTGTGTTACGAACTTAAGAACGTTAGTCACGCATATTTGGGGTGTTTGCATAAAGTGTTATGCGCAAGGCCGGGGTAATACATATACATATATATACATATATGTATATATATATATATATATATATATATATATATATATATATATATATATATATATATATATACATACATAATGCTGATTCTCTTGCATTCCAGAGGTCTGGTGGCTACATAACACACCACATTGCTCTCTAAACCTTCGCTGCGTCGGGATGAGGAGTGAACATGAGCTGCTCCCCGTATCACACAGGTTTGTGAATCTTCTTTCACGTCTTGCGTTAGTAAAGGGTTCTTCAGTGGGTGGAAAAGTGACCCAGGTTTCTTGGCATATCTTCCAGACCATAGGAAACTCTCTCTCTCTCTTGTCTTATTAGCGAAAGAAACTCAACTTGCGAAAATGGACGTTCTAAAGGTCAAGTTGAAACAGTGTATCCTTTTCGATATTACGTGTTTATAATCATCCATTAGCTCTGTCCGGGAAGGGAGTTTTACACACGTGGGATCTCACGTCTTGTAAACTTCCTCTACTAACATGCATATCATACATCTATGAATTTATGTATGCTGTCTGCATTAACCATGTCCTCGGTTACTGTCCCATTTATCCGCCACTCCTTTGCCACCAAGGCACATCGCTACATCTTCTTTTAATAAGTTCCTTGCTTACTTTCATGTTATGTCCTGTGTGTATAGATGTATATTAATAAGAGCCTCTGTGACCCTGGCATTTGATAGGCCTAAAGCCCAAACAACCAACCAATCAGAGGACAAGTCTTATTCGTCTTGTTATTCAGCATTGTGACGTATGACGTATTTTCTTGAAGATACTGTACACACACACACTCTACTTCACGCGTTACTCGTTTCCCAGTATTCTTCACCTGTCACTTCCCATCCGTCGTTCTTCAACCGTCACTTTACATCCGCCACTTGTCATCAGCCACCGTCCATCCATGAATACCTGTCAATTATTACCAGTTTCATTCTAAAGATCTTTTTAATGCAACACTCGATCACCACATTAAGAGTGGCTCTCTCTAACTTTCGCCCGTAATTCGTTGTCTTCACTATTCTTTCAAGCACACCGTCCGTCATTCAGCGCCCCGTCATGCAACACCCGTCAAATCGGCACTTGCCATTCAACACCTGCAAACCGCCGTGTTATTGATAGACAACAGTACCAGGTGTGACTCCTTTGAAAGTCGAAGTGTCAAGGAAAGACGAGATTTCGGTATGGCAGGGAGAGGTGCACTCAGCGTATCTCGAAAACTTCGTATTCCTCAGAATCCACAATTTGCTTCATTTGTCTTCAAATTCTCAAAAACCATAGAAATTACTGTGTGGTTGCTAAGTGTCCAGTTCGCAGTACATCTATAGCTAGTAAAGGTAAACGTAGCTAGTAAAGGTAAACAAAAGTATTCTTGTAATATCAGGAGGTCCGCAGTTAGGGAAAAGTTATATAGATCGTCACTGGAGATTAACGAAAGGGAGACAGAGATAGATTAAATAGATAGATAGATCGGTTGAGAATAGAGATGAGTGGGTGAGGTGAAAAGTAGACAGACAGGGATAAGAGGAGAGACAGAAAGAGAAATCATAGAGAAATAACTGAGGTATGGCGAGAATCGGTCCATAACGATGAGTCTCGCTGGATAAGGTCAGGGTGGTGGGTGGTGGTCGGGTGGGGGGGTTGGAGCGTCTGTTGTGTGGTCTGACAGTCTGGGTTGGGCCCACAATGATTACAGGTTAGAACAATCACTGTGGGTTTTCAACCTTATGATTCCTATAATTGTTCGGGGCTGACCACGGAGCTAAACAAGAGCTCTGATTGGTCGGGGAAGTACAGGCGCAAGTTAACTGCCAACGTATATTGTCATTACCTCTACGAGCCGGGGAAATAAAGTCCAATATCGCGGGCCGTTAGTGTCAGCCGCAGGCCTTTGTGAAATGCCCGCTCTAGGTGTTCGTCCACTTTTTAAGACACTTAATGGCCATGTTTCACCGGGATTCTTAAGAGATTTTGAGTGTTACAATTAAGTAAATACCCATACTGTGTGCAGGATGTCGAGGAATCGCCCCTTGCGTCGTATTCTAATGGGTAGGAACAACGTAGTTGTCATGGAAGGGAGTGTGAGGGTCTGGCGCGGGCAGGCATCTCCACCTCTTGTTCCTCGCAAGTCGTGGAGTGTGGACATGGGCAGGGCAGCTCCTCGCCACCTCCGTTAATAAGGACTTCTCCATTATCCTTCCCTCCCTAACTCCCTCCCTCCTGTCCCTCCCTTAGTTAGTGTAGTTAGGGCTAATTATATCATAAATCTGAAGTCCCTCAAGGGAACTCTGTATTTACATCAGGACGGCTGAATTAAGACATACACTTCTTTATTCCTGACGAGTGATGAGTGCAGTTGGATCTCAAGCCTGAGGATCTCTCTCTCTCTCTCTCTCTCTCTCTCTCTCTCTCTCTCTCTCTCTCTCTCTCTCTGCCACATCAGAGATTGGAGGATTTTGGAGCCACGCTCCTCCCTTATCGACCGTCGTGTAGAGGGAGGCGTCCGGGAATGTACAAATGAAGAATCCTCGGAGACTGTCTTGACATAATTGCCACAGGATTATGAATAACTTTACAGTAAAACAAAAAGAAAAACGTATGGTACATGTACACACATATATATATCCTACCACTCCCGATCTTGCAGAGGTGAGTCAGCGCCTGAGAAACTAGCCACACCTCCCCTGACGGAGACCATAGGTCAAGCAGTGTCATGCGTGTTCGTCTTGGTAGGCTGAGTGCAGGGCAAGGGAGGAGTAGGTGTCCAGTGTCTTCGTCGTGGAAGCTGTATCTTGAACATAATTAGATCCTTTAATTATGATGATATTCAGTGTGCCACGCTTGCTTCACACCCTCCTACATGTTAAGACCTCTATTTCTCAATGAGCCTTTTTCCCCCATCTCGTCCTCGTTCTCCCCTTTCGAAATACTTGTTCCTCCCACTTCTTATAGCACATCTGCCCTCTTAGCCTCTCATCACTTGCCTACCCAATATGTCCAAATCATATTAGCAAATCCCATTCAACTCCTTTAACTATATTCTTCTTACCACCACATGTACCTCTTTCCTTATCAATTTCTCAAGTACCTAGAGCCTTCCTCAGAGTTCTCTCCATACAGATTCTCACTCCAACCAACCTGGCTCTCTGCCCTGGTAAACGTCATAGCCTCATCTTTATTCACATTAACTCTTTCTCTACACACACACACACACACACACACACACACACACACACACACACACACACTTACTTTTTAAACAGAAACGCATGATATTTTTAACACCACCAACACGTTAACCTTTCCCTCCCCACTTTAAAAAAAATATCTCTACAAATGAGACAAGTGTCACCTGGGGATATACACGAGCCGCTTCTCAGAACCCAGAAAGGACAAGTAGAGAGAAATCCCATCACCAAGAATCCATCAACGTGACCCCACGTTCCCTCCTCCTCCGACGTCTGCTGACTGGCGCAGATAAACCACCCTGTCGCAACCTACCTCTGGGAAATACCTGGCCGGAGACGCGACTGTGCGAGAGCGATAAACGCGACGTATGAATTAAGAGAGAGACGTTCCTCAAAAAGTGGGTCTTCGTCCTCACATGGCATTTGGGGGTTCCGTCGCTATCTGGGAGTTCGTGAGCGGGATATACAGGTAAGGGGATATATGTAACAAGAAATGCGAGGTTGGTCCTTTTTTTTCTCTTCTCCCCTTTTTTTTTTTTAAGGAGAAATAGTTGTTGTTATGAAAGCGGGAACATACGGATGTAAAATGTATTTTATTTTGTCGCGTCAAGTTCCATATTCAGAGCTTAGTTTTGCTGATGTAATTGTGTTAATTCTGATGTTTTCCGACTTGGCTGGTGATGATGCTACTGGAACCACTAACGGTATTAGGAAGTTTTATGACTATGATGTCGCCTATTATCATAGTTCTATTTCAAGGAGCATATGATAATGCCTCCTCCCTGCTGAAATTTATGGGCGAAACACGAACCAACTTTTTAAACTTAAACATATGCACGAAATTTCTCAACACTGTATCGAACCGGATCGCAAAAAATGTGTGAAACACTAACTCCAGAAGACTTTGAAGTAGAGAGGAACTCTATCAAACGAGAGTTACTAGGGTAAAGATTCGTTGATTTATCGTTCGTTAATCGTGTGCTGTCGCAATCCTAAACCACGTTAGGAATAACAATGACAGACAGGTTGGCTTTTTATCCTGTCCTCGGTGTTGCAACACGCACACGTCCCCCCCCAGCCTGGGGGCCTTTCACAACTAGAAAAATAAAGTCATCAAAGTGGACCAATTAAAACCCTAATTACTTCCATAAATAAGTAATTAAACATAATGACTCTCAACTCTGACCTTTAGTGCATCGTTTAGAAGTATCTTGCATCAGATCAAAAAGATCGCAACCATATTATTCCTAACGTACGCTTCGGATGAATCTGAAGACATTATAGCGAGTACATGACTAGTATTTAGCCGAAGGAAAAGGTACCAGCTTACATCACTCGAGTCCAGAGTTACCACTACTTATCGGCAACTTGTCCACCTAATACAGCTGATTAGGGAACACAAATGCAAGCCTGAGATCGATCCTGATACAGGGTAATATGTCCCTAATGAAAATATAAATCTCCTTGTGATTGGCCATTACGGGATAGAGCAAGATTTAGTGAGGAGTTGATGTGGACCGTTCCATCAGGGTGAGTATAATCTCCCCACATGTTCATTACCCGGCTCGTAAATCGCTTGACATAGACGGTGGGTCGAGGCGGCCACACATTAACCCACTGCAAGAATGAGAGTGGAGTGAGGAGTGCGCCAACAATAGTGGGGAGAGAGAGGGAGTGGGTAGGGAGAAGGGAGAGACCAAGAGAAGGAAGAGACAAGAGGGAATTGGAGGTGTGTGTGTGTGTGGAGAGAGAGAGAGAGAGAGAGAGAGAGAGAGAGAGAGAGAGAGAGAGAGAGAGAGAGAGAGGTGATAGGTAGAGAATGCGCATGAAAAATGAATCATGGGCCGAGAAGAAAAACAAAGACAGTAGAAGAATGCACACAGTGTGGGAGTGGGTAGGCGGTGGTGGAGATCCAGGGTGTGGTAGGGGTTGTGGTGAAGGAGTGGAGAGTGAGTGAGGCGACTTGATGGAACACAGATGAGATACAACAACAGACGAAGACCTTACAAGGACAGCATCGTCCAAGACTTAGATACAGACGTATCACACAATACCAACCAAGACTTTACCACAGACCTGTCGCACAACATCGTCCAAGACTTTAATGCTGACAGTCTTCCCTAAACTGTCTCGTCCAAGACTTGCCTGTTAAAGAACCTATGCCTCAGAACGACAGTTGTTCCTTCAAACTGACTGAAAAGAATAAAGACAAAGTTTGTCTCCGGTACTGTTAGTGGTGGGTTAAGATGAGTCGCCCCTGAAATGATATCTTCGCCTCGTTTAAAGAAATCGAGAAAGACTGGAAAGGATCCGTATCTGCTGGTTGTCATTTTCATAAAATTTCACTTCATTCCTTCCTTCCGAGGGCTCGTAACTTCAGGGAAATTTTTCTCTCTGTAAATCATGAAGACTTAATTACTAACTGAACTTTTCTAGTTTATTTTGCAAATACTTTTGAGCAATTATGTTTGATCATCTTTTCAACTCGAAATTCCAGAGGATACTTGGCCATTGAGAGTGCTCCATATATATACATAATTGCTTAATGAATTAAGTGAATATTTCATGAGTCATGTAAAATTCTGTTACAAAAATGCATGATAACGAGGTCTTCTAATCATCAGTTCTATCCAACGACCACATCCTTTAGAACAGTGGCTCCAGAAAGATACCTTTGTCGTGTTCCGATAACACGGCAAAAATTTCTGTACACCGGTAAATACTTTTCGCAAAATGGTTTAAAACCGTCGTAAACTGTCCCCGTTGTTTAGCTTGCGTTCCATGTGTGTAGGTGTCGTCCTCCATACGTTGTCGTGATGTCTTTATGATGTATATTGGCTGACTGATTGTTTGCATTCCTATTAAATAACAAATCTTGGAATTATGCCTTGTAAGGAGCGAGCGAATGTAAGAACAAAATGGAAGTTTGGTATGCAAAGTTATAGCCTGATTAGATTATTGATGTAATAACCTTTTTTGTTCCTTCTTTCTTTATTATGGAGGATTTTCTTTCCCAAAAGGCCACCAAGGAAAGAATAAGTAGGCGAAAAGAGGAAAGAGAAAAACAAAGTAGTAAATGAAATGCATCGAATAAACTTTAGGAAAAACAAGCACAGAAATAGCATAGAAAATAATTTGTGGTGTGTGTGTAATGCTAAACGGGATCATTTGCAGACTATAGCAATGAATTTTGAAATGCAGTAACATAGCTCAAAGTACCGACCTCGCTTTACTGTCTGTGTTGACTCGATAAACCAACACGGATGTATGCAAGTAAAAAGTCAGGCACGATTTTCAGCAGTGATCCTATTTGGCGAGAGAGAGAGAGAGAGATGTTACTTTTGTCTCCTGTGTGTCGAGGATGATCATACTAATTATAAGTTATAATTGACATGGCCAGAAATATCGTCTCGCGCTTAATCCTGCCTGAAAGGACTATCACTTTTTTCTATAAGTGTCTTGAATCCATAAGGATCTTGAATAAGGCTCCCTGGATCAAACTTTGTTTTACTAACACCTTTAACACTCCCGAGTAGCTCTGGTTATAGTTCTAGATTAATACGAGATTCATTTCTAACAGGATGTTATGACGTTAATAATCAAATTGCATGTAAACTGTCATTTTGAATCATTGGAAGCTTTTCGTTTTGTAATTGGTATAAGTAAAGTTGGACTAATGATGTTGGGTAATATTCAGATCTGATTATTTCTGCAAAATTACTGTCAGTCGTTTGTACGAAGTAAAAAAAAGACAAACTGCATAGGCTTCGTCTACAATTATCAATTAATCTTTGGCATGAAATATAATTCGATCTATACATAGTTATATATATATATATATATATATATATATATATATATATATATATATATATATATACATATATATATATATATAAAAACCCTTTCTGTGATTTGTTGTGGGATCATTTGATGTCTTGAAGACTAGATTCTTGGTCGATCTCACCTAAACGCAGCATCCATCTTCAAGAGGGTCGTCGTGTTGGGAGAATCGTACTCTCGGTAGTAACAGTTATTCATCGGTCTACCACCATTCAAACGTCACTGCCTTAAAACTAGTGAACAGTAGTTGTGTTCCCCGTGTAGTCGAAGTCGTTTTCTACATTAGAAAACGGAAGTTCCCATACGAATCCTTTGCCGTTATCAGACCTTATTGCTTTCCTGTCGCACACTGTGTGATATTTGCACAGCTGTCGCACGGCTGGCACCTCATTTGTTTCTATACCATACCTCTAGCTGGCACCTTAATCCACCACGCCCACACCACGCAGGATTTCGCAGTCTGTGGCATATGGGCGCAGCTGTTGACGATCCTTTGAAATTCTTATTTGGGTTATGTGTTTGCGCGTTGACACCTGTTAAAAACAGATGTTGTGTGGAAGATATTAGTTCGTTCTTGTATGTGTTTCAGTCTACGGTTAATGTGCATATGTGGGTGACTTTTTGAGTGTAATTCTGATTTCACGTATGCAAATTACTTAGTATATGTAAGCTTATATACCAGTATCTTTAGAGTCCATTTATTACCATACATTGTTACCATCTGACACGACTAAATCCACAGGTGGTCAAAGTCAAGGTACAAATTGAATGTCATGTGTTGTGATTCTGGGTTGTAAACTCCTTGTCGTCCTCTCTCAACTATTTCCCCACTTATTTTTCTTGCAAACAACCTTAAAAGGAACCCAAGGGTCTGTTCTTGTTTGCATTTCTTTGCACTCTGTGGAGAAGGGCTTCTCCACAATGGGTCTGGCGAACTTCAGGCAGAAGTCCTCGCTGGCGAGGCAGATGTCAGATCCAAGAGTGTTTTTCCTTTCATCCTCAGCCAGTGGGAGGTAAGGCAGATGGATGCAGGCAGGGTTGGACTTTTCTTCTCTCGTGTTCATATTGGCTTAGTATGTAATGAAATACCACTTGTTCAGAGCGGGAGTATATGCAGCGTGTGGAGGGCGTCGGTGAAGTATGCAGTATGCAGGACGACGTCGGTGATGTGAGGAAACTGATGAATTTTGGGATGCGGTTTGGTAGGACTGATTTGAATGTAATTGGCTCCAGTGACTCTAAATGAAACAGAGAGGGTGGAAAGGGGGCCGGATGATTATTGGCTGGGATAACCGAGAGATGAGGGAGAGAGATTCGAAAGTGAGGGAGGCCAAGCAAGTGAACGGTATCATGGAGTAACGAGTATAAAAGCTGGCTGATCATCTGGACGTATTTGTGAGATGAAGGAAAATCTAACTAGTATTTGGGACGTAGTGTAGGAGGATATGTGGGGATAGGAAGGGGTGGGTGAGTGAGACAGGAACAGCATGATGGAATGAAAACTGAAAAAGGCATTCCGAAACTACATCTATACAAGTGGTCGTAAAATAAAGAACCAGTGATGCAATTGAAAAAGAAAACTCGAAAAATAGAATATAAAGGGGTTGTAAGATGCATTGAAAAAAAAAAATGGATTGAAACGGGGTAAAAACAAATTGACTGACTTTAACAAGCAATGACGAAGATTTTTTTTCGTGTTCTTATAATCGATCAAGTAACTAAAGAGATGTTGGGGATGGCGTTTGTAAAATCTTGGAATATGAGTAATGAGCTAATGATGTAGACGGGGCCTAGTTATTATACCTTTGTTCGAAGGACAAACTCGTCGAACTCATATGTGTGTGTAAAATCCACAGCCAAGAATGGAAAGCAGTTGCTATGAAAAGGATTACTGGCAGCAAAGTAAGAGATAAGGATCGATATATTTTTACGGTATGAGTGAGTGGACCCAAAATATACGTCGATGCAACTGAGTAAATATTACGATCATATACGAGTGTTTGTTCAGCATGTTTGGACCGGCGGCAGAATGTGGCACAGTTGACAGGAATGGGCTGTGAACTCTTTCAGAAACAAATGATACTTTCTTTTTAAAAAAGTATGGGTCCCATCAGCGAAGGCAGAGCAAGTGTTCTGTTAACTGTATGGGGGAAGGAGCGAAATCCCCAGTGATGAAGGCTGAAGCAAAGAAGGTTGTGTTATATCCATCTGTGTTTAGTGTCTTTGTAGTAAGGCTGCAAGGAAAATCCTATATGGAGGGGTATGAGTGGGGGGAAAAATGCTATGGAGCAGAAAGCAGAAATTGTGTGTGCAGTGGGCGCTATGGTGAGTCAAAGGTCTGCTGACATGCTTAGCGCCGTAGAGGAATTTGGAGGTGAAAGAAATGGAGTTTTAAGTGACACGGAAGAGGGTTCAGCATCTCGAGTATCTAAGACGGATTTTTTATGCATGAATTCTGAGGTACGAGTCTTCACAGGTAGGCAGGTTGCTGGCACGTTTGACAAGATCATGAAAAGTAAGATGATGATGGAGTTGCTGCTACGCCCAAATGTGATGGAGAATGTATTCTAGGCTTCTGCGATAAAAAAGTGAAATTTTGGTATACAATGAACAAGAGAGTGACAGGGAGATGACGTGCCTCGTAAGAAACCGTGTCTTGTATGGTGCCATTCTTGTCAGTTACTTTTAAGCACAGCAAGAAACTATTCGTTCTTAAATCAAGCATCATCTGCCGGTTGGAGTAAATCTATCAGGCTGTGAAGATTGCATTTGCAATTATTCGAATGCAAGTGCGAGTACAGTGAAAGGAAGATGATGAGGCTGTGAAGATGTGTGGAAAGGATGAATAGGGGAAGGACGCGTCAGATACGAGGCTTGAGCATGTTGGTGGAAGAGGAGGAGGAGAAGAAGAGAGAGACGAAGAGTGAACTGGGAGGCCTGAGCGTAGGAGTATGGCATGCCTGAGAGGTCTATCGGTTTGAGGGACGATCTGATGCTGCGTTAGAATGTTGTACCCCTGACCCTATATGGACCACCGTGTTTGATGAAAGAGAGCCCCCGACTCTTGCATATAAAGAACATCTGTGAAGGCAAACCCTGATGTCTGTTTACTTGTGTATATGTGTACTTTCAGCACAGGGGAAGAACATGCCCGTAAAGTAAAGGGCGATCTTGAAACATAACACAAAGAAGAAAGAAATAAGAACCGACACGAAAGTCTTCTGCTTACCTGTTTGGTTGTTGGGATAGTGATGGAGAGATAGGCAGATGAGGTACGTTGCGTGGGGCTGTAGAATTATGATTACACTTGCGGTCCTGTGATCTATGAGAACTGATGTGCAAATTAGCTCAGATGGGAAAGTTCCTTGACTTATGTTCAGGTACACATAATGGAAGAATCGGCCGGGCGCTTCCCCGGTGCCTCTCAGATTATAATAATAAGTTTGGGCAAATTCGCAGAGCTAAATTATTGACGCGCTCTCGTAATGGCCTCCTTATGTGTGTAATCATGGGCTAGAACCGCCACTCACGCATTACACCTGTGATACAGGTAATCTGAGCGAACATTGTGTGTGTGTGTTCTGGGCGAAAAATCATTGATATCTCGCCAGCTGTGTAGTCTGATAAGTTATCTCTAGCCCTAAACACTATGGACCAGCCTTCTTCAGATGGTGATTAAATTCGTCCGGAGATACCACTCATCGTCTCCGAATCTCGGCCAGGACGAGGCGGTGGAGACGAACCATTCTGAACCACCACGAAGACTTCGGGGGCCTGGAGTGCACGTCTTCGCCATGTCACCTTTCTTGACGAAGGCTGTCAGATCCCCCAGCACGGCCGGCCTGCCCTCCTACCGCCAAGATCTGCCCTCTGCACGTTCACCCCTCGAGGCCTGACTGCCTTGCCTCACCAAAGCCTGCAGCAAGAACAAGGCCCGGCCTCCTTGATCATCCAGCTGGAGGTTCTTCATTGTTGTATATCATCCACTCCAACTTTTGCCCTGACCTTGTAAACTCTGGGGTTGTTGCACTTGATCTCAAGGATTATAAATATGTGTATCGCATACACGTTATCAGTAGTAGACTATGACTCGTCTTTCCTGCTGTCTGTCTGGCACCAGTGTATGTATGTATGTATGTCTATAACGTAAGAGATGAGGTTTGAGGGTACATATTCGTGTGTGTGAATAATTTGTGGACATGGTTAAGGCAGACGCCTTATATAAGTTGACGAAGTTGTATTATAGTAGAGGGTGTTAAAAAGAATGGGACACCACAAGTGTAAAACTCCCTTAACGTACAGTACAAATAGGCAACTGAAAATAGATTCGCACATACGTACACATATATATGTATATATGATTGCTTTATGACCCCATTTTTGAAAGCGTCCTACGTTCTAAAATTTTTCCAGGATTGCTTTTTGAGGAGTTCCTGCATTTCTGGGCTGCGCTACTTCAAGTAGCAGGGAAATCATACTCCTTTGAAGTGAAAAGTTTTTTGACGAGACTGTACTCCTAGAAATACAGCCTCGCCAAAGATGACTTTTTACTCGCGGTGTAACCCCGTGTAGGTGGAGTCCGGTAACATAGTTACGTGTGTTTACATAAGTGGGGAATAAAAGACCCGAGACAGTTCTACAAGGATGCGTAGATAAATAGACGGCTTTTTAGATAGAAGACTGCTACAAAAATGACATATCTAACTGAAACCGTAGAAAAATAGCTTCGAGGAATATTTCATCTCCGTGAAGCAACAATAAGTGGAAAGAAATATTCTAAGGTGTGTGAGAGCAAGCGAACATGGAAGCGATACGCTGTGGTGGATTCCATAGAAAGACAGGGAGAGTTACATAGATAGATAGACCACATAGACCCAAAGTCCGAGCGAGGGAGGTGGTCTGGCCTTAACACTATTGAAAAGGATGAAGTCCCCTTGATAGTAGAGAGAGAGAGAGAGAGAGAGAGAGAGAGAGAGAGAGAGGATGGAACACTAGAGTGGCATAGACAGAAGCATAGCTTTATCAATGAATCAAGGAAAACTGGTATAATGCAGACAATGTGATTTCTCTCGGAGGTACTTTTTTTTCCCCCCACATTGATCACCATGATACGACCCTTGAGAACGACGGTGCGATCCCCCTTTGGGTATGATGACGTGACCCTCTGACGTATACATACCCGTGGGATATACCGTCGTGTTCGGGGGGAGCTGTTAAGTGGTGATGCACTTACGAATGCCACACGTGAGTGCATTTTTTGAAGATAATATCAGCCACCACTGCAGGAGGAGGCTCGATAATGTCCATGAGAAAAACTGGATGAGAGAGAGAGAGAGAGAGAGAGAGAGAGAGAGAGAGAGAGAGAGAGAGAGAGAGAGAGAGAGAGAGAGAGAATTACGAGCACCTACGACGATGTTTTGTCAAAAAGCCTGGGTTTAGCGCGGGTAGCGCTCACCGCAGGAAGATGCACGAGTTTTGAGGAATGAATCGTGTGAGTTATGTAGTCAAGTGTTATGTGTTTGCTTGTTTGTGTGTGTGGGAGGGAGGAGAGAGAGAGAGAGAGAGAGAGAGAGAGAGAGAGAGAGAGAGAGAGAGAGAGAGGGAGCACGAGGGTGAGTGGGCGCTGCGGTCGAGACGGTGTGGGGTCCGCACTGATCTTATCTCGCTTATAATGAGCTTAGTTTTTTCAAGCGTCGGTTGGAGGATTGAGGAGTTTATAACAGGGGTGGAAGTCTGTAATATGAGAGGCCAGATACATTGCTCCCTGATGCCCATCTGATATTGCCTGACAATTACAGTGGCTTCTTGAGGCTCTGGCAATTTGACTATGAATCAACATGTTTATAATACGTATTACCTTCTTTTTATATTACTAACTCATTTTATTAATTTTGTTAACTTGGACGGCTGAGGGGGGGGGGGGGGAACAACGTAGGGAGGGTCAAGGTGAAAGAGGAAGAAGTAAAGAGGGTAAGGAGGAGGAGGAGGAGAAAAAAAAACCCCAACGATGGTATGAAGAGGAAGTTTGATTAAATAAAACCCCACCATTAACCCAGATCAACTGTGGTTCAGAGGCTGGCCACTTTACGTCTTCAGTATTCTCTGATCACAGCCGGTGTGATCCGGCCACCGCACCTGAGAACCACGACTGGTCCGGCCTTCATGAGTTATGACATAATTCCACAACTCGTGAAATATGATACCGGAGGCAGAGACCGTGGAGGAGGAGGAGGAAGAGGACGAGGAGGAGGAGGTTGGTCGAGGGGCAGGTAGCAGCGATGGAAGGATTCAGTAAGGGGGAGGGGGGGGGGTGTTACCGGAGGGATAGATGGATGATGGATTTTAAGGATTTAAGGGACAGAGAGAGAGGAGGGAATGGTTGTGGTGATTGGGAAGGGTTGTGGTTATCCATGGAATGCAATGAGGGAAGGTGGGATGCACTATGGTGGAGGGGAAGCCCTCCGGAATGAGGGAAGGCTTTGGCGTGGGATATGACGGAGGGACTCCGACGTGGGAGTTAATCCCTTCAGTCACAGTTGTCGGCTTTACAGCCACCTCCCCAGTGGGGTGTGCCTCGTCTAGCTGACGCAACTACCGATCATCCGGGCTCTAGCGGGTCGCGCGCGCGCGCACACACACACACACACACACACACATACGCCTGCATTAACACGACCGTAGATTACTGGTGTTGACGGAATGTAAGAGTAAAGTAACAACGATCCGTATACGAACGCTACTGAGGTTTACAGCCAGGAATAGCATGAGTCAGTATTCCAATGCGCCCATGGCTCTCAAACTCTTTCTCCTGATCCTCCCTCACACGACTGCCTCGGACCAGTGGGCGACCACTCCTGCCGACATGGTCTGCCACTTACCACTTGTGGTGTGGACGCGTCGCGCGGGCTCGGCCGACCTCCCCCACACTGAGATGCACACCATCTGTCATTAACCACACTGGCACACGACACTCGAACTGGGATTCGAGGCCGATTTCCAGATCAACTGATCCGTTCGTTACGATTTCCCCGGTCTTTCATCCGCTACAGGTATCTGTGATCACGGATTTCATATTTCTGATAACATTTCGAAAATCGCAATGAAGTGAAGAATTATGTAATTACGAAGCTAAGAGCCGAATGGATTTTCGTTGTTCTGTGAATGATTAGTCTTCCGAAATCTTCTTATCCTTCAGGCATTATCAGTTAAGAGGATGTTAAGGAACTTGAGACCTACCGTATATCAGAAGTGATAATAGTTGCCAATAGTCTTAAAGAATTTTAAATGAAATAATTCTAGAGCAAATTAGTAAGAGCTTCCGAAACAAAATTGTTCCCCTGTTCCTTCTTTTACCGATCGATGGACAAACTGATCTCATCTTCGTGGTCAACTGTACTAAATCATTTCTTGGTAAATCTCGAAAGCTTTATTTAAGATACCGAAAGACACTCTTAAGACTTTCTAGAATGCATTAAGTAGTGTTGCCATACAACCGATGGGCGGCAATACTGCATTCCTTGTTTTGTGACAAATTTTTGATTCGGATTCAGATCCTTTGAGTAAATCTTTCGTTTTTCGGAAAGGGTGTGGTCAAATTGCGGTTCTTGACGTTTGAAAGCAGAAAATAATCATCGAATGCCCTCCAGGAAGCACACGAGTTACTGGTAACGCTAGAGTCACATTTACCAGAGATGTATGGATCAACGTCTCTGAGTCGAATTCCGGCCTTTGACACTTCGAAATATAAGCCTCAGATGCTCTTCCAAAATCATAGGAATTGTACGTAAATTGGAGTTGAAACTTACTGAAGGTTCTCGTAAGGACTTGCTCTACCATCAGGTGTCTACGAGACAAGCCCCTTGGAACAAGTGACGGTCGACACAAAGGTGGGAAGAAGCAGAACTCACTTTCTCGCGCGCGGATTCCAACACACCCCCGACGAAACAAAGCCGCTACCATCAGCCCGAGTTACTCCTCTCCTTTGTCCCGAGGACGCTGACTGTTTTCTTGGAGGGGAATTGAGCACATACATCACCTTATTCATTTGCTTATGAAAAGTAAGTGGGGCCCCTCGTCCAGTATTGGCCGTCTCTCATGTACATCATCAGGACTAAGAGGGAGATGCATGCCCGTTTCCCCAGTCAGGATGGGGTTTGGGTCACGCTTCTTATAGGATCACAACATTTAAACAAACCGGAATAGATAGACGCAAGTATTTGTTATTCTCCTTATACACTTAGGTTTTGAAGGACCTCCTCTGTCCCTCCTCCTTGAGTAGATCCAACCGAACTCACACTTGTCGAAGTCAAAGGTATTCCCGAACTCGCTTGTCGAAGTCACAGCTATCCATCATTCCTTTACCTCACCTCTGCTCATCACCATAACTTTAACCCCGAGAGCCATAAGTCGTGAGAGGATAATGGATTGAGCAATTGTGTGGGAATTTGCATCTTCGTGGTTATCTTAAAAGAAGGATTGCAAGGTTAAAAGGGGAGACAAGAGCCCATGTCTGGCAAACCTCGCTAAAAAGAGATGGAAGGGAACTGAATTCATCCATGGTGATTCGCTTTAATCTATTTGGTAATTTTCTCCAAGTTCATGACAGTAATTCCAGTATAATTTGTTCTTAATCTCGTTTACTTCGTGATGCTGATAATTGAGAAAAACCTTTATATATAGAAATATGAGGGCGAAAAGGGTATGTTTGTTAAAGGTTAGCAAGGTATTTGGGCTATTATTTGTAGCTGTTGAGCAAACCTCGCTATACTATGTGTGTGTGTGTGTGTGTGTGTGTGTGTGTGTGTGTGTCCTCAAACATATGTATGCGTATATATAAGGGGCTGTACATCTACGAGGTCACATACGTATATGGATCTTTTACGATAATATTATCTATAGATTATACGGCATTATACAGCTATGGATCCTCTCTGTATCTAACCGCTTTTGATCTTGTGTGGGTAAGACATTCAAGTCGATCATCACTTAATGCCTTACTCTAAATGTAAACACACACACTCATCAATATACGCAGCCTTTGACGGGTCAGCATGTTTCAATATTGGCTGAACCAGAGACGTTGATGATATACAGAATAAACACCAGACAAACAGTCTCTCTCTCTCTCTCTCTCTCTCTCTCTCTCTCTCTCTCTCTCTCTCTCTCTCTCTCTCTACGGAGTCTCCGGAGCTATGGGTCCACCATGGCGTAATGTGTTCTTGCGGTATTCTGCCTTTTCACTTCACGAATGGGTGGCACTCCTCCTGCGTCAAGGAATGGACATGCATTTTGCATCACTGATGGACTCTCCTCCTTCACGAATGGATCCACTTTCTACACCCGCATATGGTAAAGAGAAGAAATCACACGATCCGTCTTGAGACCGGCAGCTATACTGAAGTCTATTTTGCGTCTTTGCTAAAGCCTAAATTCCATATACTGTTTCTATCCTACGTGTGATCACCCCGATCTAGCGTGTTGGACATCATAAACTTCAAGCAAATGTACTCATTTATTTTCAGGCATGATAAACATGTCGACACATAGAATTAGAACCTCCTCTATGCTCTCTTTGCGTGTCTATCTGTAAGGTTTCAAGCAGCAAACACGTCCGAGACGTATATATTATGAAGATATGATTGCAACACATACCACTCCGCGGCAAATATATTTTACGCTCCTCTTTCTGATTTCTCCTGGTGCAGTGAGCTGATGCCCGCTAGACTTGCTTACTGTCACATGTTATATAAAATGTCTATATTATTCCTGACATGGGAAGGATTTAAATGTCTCTTGGCACGTCCGGCAAAGGCGATATACGACTGTAACTGGCGTATATTATGTTAAAAGAATATATAATGTATGCTAACTTTACAAAAACTGCATAAGCTTGGCGAAAAGAAACGGCCAATATATGTCTGGTTTCTTTCCAGTATATAGATAAAAATTTTTTCAAGAACGAGTTGCCCATAAGATTGCCTTAAGAAAGAGAGGAGAGTTCCTATAACATTGCTCAAAACCAGTACAGTAGGAGCCATACATGCACAAAGCCAGATAACAAAGTAAGTTACAGAAACCCGTCATGCGAGGCTTAGATGGCAGGCGTTGTGTTTACCAGGCAGGCAGGCAGGGAGGGATGGAGGGAGGGAGACTTTTGTATGCTAAAAAGTCGGGCCAGAAGCCGACGTAATCTGTTACATTCTTTGGCGATCTCGGCCACACAAAACACTCTTGGGGAACAATGCTATTGTTGATCTCCTGAGTGACAGGTCACACAACAACGGCCCTAGACGCGTTTATATATATATATATATATATGTCTGTGTGTGTGTGTGTGTGTGTAAATGCATAAATTACCCTGCCAAAATTCTAAAAGTTTCGACCTTAAAAAATCGTCATAGCCACAGTGAATTTTCTTCTTTTTTTTTCCCCGTATTCAGTTGTCCTCGTTTGTCTTGAGCAGCCGGGAACAGCATCGCAGCAGGAGCTGCTGCTGCTGCGATGCTGGCCGGCAGACCAGATCAGCTGGCCGTGAGCAGCAGCAACAATGGAGACATGGCCGGTCAGAACCTGGGACAGCACAGCCACTGAGGGACTCTCGTTTATATTCTTATTCACATCTTTTGTTAGGCAGATATTGCGCGTCACTGTCCCATTGCTGTCCAAGTGAACAATGAGAACTCTCTTCCCCCTGGTGTACCTCTCTCTCTCTCTCTCTCTCTCTCTCTCTCTCTGCGGTGAGTGCTGCGCGCTAGCCTTACTTCACGGGGAAAAGTTTGCCATAGGCATGTAGGTGGGTGCTCTTTGCCACTCTCTCTTTCTACTTGGTATCATTGAAGTTTCCTACTGTATATGAGGTTACCTCACTGTATTGTTCATTGAATATGAAACACACCTGAGCTGTTTTTAAGCCTAGTTAACATTTTAAGCCTAGTTAACATTTTTCCTTTTTTTTTGAGGGTGGGGGAGGTGGGTAGAGCGAGAGAGGCTGAAGAACTGATAAAATATTTGGATTCGAAAGGCTTGACTGCCTGGTAAAGGAAGAATGATGTATATCAAGATAAAACTTTGATACGATAACAGTTCCTTTTTGGTATCATGCCACAGTTCCTCTTTCATATCTGGCTTCAGCTGCCTTTTGATATGGTCACATCCTTTCATATTAATATAGTTGATATCATGCTCTCTCATATCATGGTGCCACTTAATTTTGACATCATGGTACCGTCCCTTTATGATCATGTTATATTTTCTCTCTCATGTCATACTTCAGTTCATTTTTTATCCTAAAGTTTACCATCAAAACTGCCATGAAGAGAAAGTAGGGTTACTGGGAAGCAATACTTGTCACACTCTCATCCTCTTAGTGTTTGGTCTTCGTAACTTCTCGCAAAGTGAATTGTATTCACACTGGAGAGATCTTAATCAACTTGGAAATGTATGATAAGAAATGTATGATAAGAACCTAACATCTGCGTATATTTCGAACGTATATTTTGGTCTATATTAGCTACCGTTTCGCAAACGTTTCATTATACCATTTGCATAATGTGAGGAAATATAAAAAGCATGTCTTATATCAACGTGGATGTAAACAGGCGTCCATAGTCCCTTTGTAGATAAACCTCATTAGAGAGAAATGGTTCTTCTGTTACCTGGTGCCCATTGTGAAATATTCTAGGCATCCGTGAGGGAACACTGTTCCCACCGAGTGAATCGAAATTCCTTGCACTCACTCGTCACGAATGGGAAATCGTGTCACTGTAGGACCACTCGTCACGAATGGGAAATCGTGTCACTGTAGGACCACTCGTCACGAATGGGAAATCCTGTCACTGTAGGACCACTCGTCACGAATGGGAAATCGTGTCACTGTAGGACCACTCGTCACGAATGGGAAATCGTGTCACTGTATGTTGTCTCGAGTAGCTTTTTCACTGTACACTTGCGTTCAGGCGCCCTCGTCCTTTTTCACGGCCGTGATGATCATGTTGGACATGTGTGTTAATCTGATACTTCCTGAGTGTGGAGGATGGTGCTCAGCGTGTGTCGGGGGCAAGTTGGGAAGCTGAGCTCGGCAGAAAATATCATGAAAGGGTCTTTTAGGAATCTACTGCTTTTAGGGTTAGTAGACCTACTCTCTCTGTCCAACCCGCCTAACACGAGAGAGAGAGAGAGAGAGAGAGAGAGAGAGAGAGAGAGAGAGAGAGAGAGAGAGAGAGAGAGAACATATATATATATATATATATATATATATATATATATATATATATATATATATATATATATATATATATATATGTTCGTAATCCTTATGATTCAGTCCCTCCTTATGATACACATTTCTTCCCACATATCCTGACCCACTTAATCATTCCCTACCTGGCATTCACTATTAATGAATATCATTAAAATCTTTATATATATATATATATATATATATAGAAATATCGTCTAGGTTATATTTTTAAGGTTTACCTCCTCCTCCTCCTCCTCTTCCCATTAGTTATTCAAGCCCTCGTTGCCCAACAAATGCTCTTTAACCCTCTTGGTCAGTGAATTAATGATGGCCTCTTGCGTTCTCTCGGGTCCTGAGCAGCTTCCGTGCCACTCCCAACTATGCTAGCAGAGCCAGTGCTCACAAAAATTGAGAAGATAAGATAAAAATTGTAAGCTGGAGTTAGAGAGCTGTAGGGATATATATATATATATACGTGTGTGTGTGTTTTTACCCCTACTAGATGGGTTAGGGTTGTGCTATACACCGCACACAGATGCATATCATTTAATCTGATGATCTACGCAGGAATTAAAGATAAACATTAAGTATATATTCGTTTCAGGATCTTTACTTACCGTCGGGAAATGTGAGGAGGTGAGGCTGATGGACAGTGAAGATGTTATGTTCTGAACATGTGGTGATTAAATAATTGTTCATCATTGTTGGAAAAGCGACAATAACACAACAGTGTAGACACACTGTTCAGAACACCGATTTTCCTGCATCTACTTTTATGAGACTGGTCGACTGAAGTAGAATATAAAAGCGTGAAAGATCTTGATCTATTAATAAACGATTGAGAATCGAATCCTACATTCCTGAAAGCTTGCCAGCTATACTGGCACGTAATGAAACAGCCTTAGTGTGGCTTTGCCTGAAGATACACGACTCTTGTGCATCTTAAGTCTGAGACAAAAGCTGGTAGACTTTCACACTGACGATCAACCAGTGGAATTGAGGCTAATAATAATATGCTGTTCTCCGAGGCAGCGAAGAATCCCGTGAAAACACCATCATAAGTCAAACCTTCGACGGCGAAAGAAAAACAAGATTGTAATATGAATGAAATGGGGCGTTTAGGTTCCCTTAACCCAACCCTTGTGTTCCAGCGATGAGAGTAATGGTTCAAAACGCTGGCTTTAAAGTGGCTTCGGAGATCACTTGGCACAATGATGTTACTGATAAAGATATCGGTTTGATCTTAGTTATATACATAAAGCGTCAAACTAATTATGATAGTTTACTGATTGAATCATTATTGGGATCCTGTTCTTATCTATATTTTCTTCAGAAATCATGTTTCACATGGTGAAAGTTACACACGATTTAAAATTCTAAAGAGTAATTTTAATATTAGTGTGGGTCCTTACACCCTACAGTGACTGATGTAATATGAAACCCTATCCTCTTGCATATGTTACTGTAATTCAGTGGTTCAGGGAAACAACGGCTGATAGTCTCTTGGAATATATATACATATATATATATATATATATATATATATATATATATATATATATATATATAGATAGATAGATAGACAGATAGATAGGACGTGTTTATTATCTATGTGGACCTCATTTGGCGTTCGAGGCTGCACTCCACACTGGAGTAGAATAAGGTGGGCTCCTTTTGGTAAGGGAGGTTTTCGACGAGGTGTCCTCTACATCTTCCTCTATCTGAAGGTGAATTCCCGCTTGTTCTGTTGCTATTTACTAGTCCGGTAACACCTATCTACTCATCCTTCTCCGTAATCATACGATATTCGTCCAAACATATTGACAGAAACATGGAAAAAAAACACCATTTTTAACTTGATCTATGTATATGTATATTCTACTTAGCATACATGTATGCCAGTATCTAGCGTATATAAAGACTGAATATATCAAAGTCTGCGGAAGTATCTCTGTGGGTATATTTCGTAGCGTACGTAATATCTCAAAACACACGGATTCGTAAAACTATTCTCTCTAGTGTTCCAGGCTTTAATTTCGAATCCCACTCGGTTTTACGAATATTTGTACCTAAAAATCTGTATTACCCAAATTACACACGAATTGCTATCCCTTACTCTGTATCTCGAGCTGGAGCTGAAGAGGAGAGTTGTATTTAGCATCACTGGTAATTCGTACGTTAGCGCTGAGGCTATATACCTCCTCGCACACGACGCTACATTGCGAAAGAAAGAAAGAAAGAAAGAGGCTTTTATTCCCGAAGTTGTCTTATGGCGAGGTACGATAACGTGGTAAGTGGCACTTGGAGCCAGATATAACCCAAGCACTGAGGGTACAGTGCCACTTACTGTGAGGTACATCACCTGTGATCTTAATGTCTCGTGTTTGCTGTTTGTACACATCATCCCGCGGGAGTCTCCCACACACTACGTTACTAACATATTCTCTTCCTTCAGTTCTTTCCTCTCCGCTCACCCTCTTCGTCTTCGATTCTTTTATTTCGCGTATGTAATTCTATCGCAAAGGAAATGGAGAATGCATAAGACGCACGTGTAAATACAAATATATCTAATATATGTGACAAAATTTGTTTCTTCCAGTTACCAGTATCTGAGAATGCTTACAATTTCTCTGATAAAAAGGTTCACTCTTCTACTCTCTATGGCTGAAGGGAGAGATTGTCTGATGATGTATGGCGTCTGCAGGACTATTGCATAGTTACCGGGTTCCGTAAACACGGGTCTGCACGTACAGAGTATTTACACGAAGATTGAATAGTGTAATATGTATCTAAAGTTATGTTTCACTCTCTCTCTCTTCTGAAACAGTGTTCAGAAAACCGTCTATCACACGTCTGCTGATATTTCTAAAATAAAAATCAAAATTATAATTTTGCTGGTGCTGTCCATGAAAATTACAGTGGATTGAATTCTGCTTTCCTTCAGTACGGAACTGAAAATTCCATGATGCATAAGAATCTGTCGACCAGATTACAGTTCTGCCGACTTTCATTTGTTTTCTGAACCCTTGCCTTTTGTCTTGATTATCTGTAATTGTCTTGAGAAAAGGATATTACATTTTCTTCCTTTTTATCACGGTATAGAACACTAGGGAAGAAAAGGTCGAAATTCAGGTGTCATGCATTTATATTCGTTGGTCTCTGGGATATACTGAGTATGCGTCATAGTCTGGATGATATACTTAAAGATAATCTAATGCTAACACCCTCCCTCCACACCCTGCGTGCATGCGTAAGGAAAGGATCTAAATAACTCTCAAATGCGTAGCTCAACCTCAGTAGTGTTCACCGTTTATGCAAGCAGCTATTCGCGTTGATTACCTCTCGACAGCTAGATGGTCACTGTGGCAAGAGTTCGTTCCACACTTGATAGACTCGAGTCAGAGATAATACTCCAAAGAGGATAAGTTTACACTATGTCTCCAGGTTCCCAACACTCAACCTTATTTCTTCGTATCCTCTCTCATTTCCTCTGTACAGCATCAAGATCTTCATGCTTACTATCTCGCCACTTGTCACTTTTTACTAATCCTATTCTACTTCCTAAGCTCTTCTCTCACTGATTCCTGTCTTTGATACATCACGAACTATCAGTTCTCAACAATCCTTCTTTTTTCCTCCATGTGTTTGGGTTACTTGTAATCTCCCCTCTCCTCCTCCTCCTCCTCCTGCGTCTACCGCAACTGTGAGCTGGGATTTCTCCTGAGAGTTTCTTTACGAGCTCGACTCGTAGTTCGGAACGTTCGGAAATGTGTTTTTTTTTTTTTCTGACTCTGTCTTGAAGAGGCAAGAAGACATGTTAACTGTCAGCATGGAAGGCCTTTTTTTCATCAGTTCCCAGGTCTGTGTGTGTGTGTGTGTGTGTGTGTGTGTGTGTGTGTACGAAAAAATTGCATCAAAAAAAAATTAATAGATTCAGAGGACATTTTGTATACAATGGCCACTGTAGGAAAAATCACAAGATGTGGCAAGCTGTAGTTAATCTACAGATGTTTCTCCTCCTCCTCGTACATCATACACTGCAGCTAATGTATGGTCAGACGCGACGCGTGGCGGTCAATCGTGTGAGAGTGTGTCGTACTCGTGTGAGACATTCATGATATGCAGTGTGCGGAGAGTTTTCTCCTTAGACGGATTTTCTGGTTATTTCTAATATCTGAAACATAAATCTTTTGTGAGAATTCTATTTTCTCAAGTTTCTATATATTTCTCACTTCTGATTCAAGATACCTCTATTTCTGTACGACCTTCTCTGCTTCCCTTGTCTTTTTTAAACTGATTTTGAATGAGCTGTTCATCATCTCCTTCACTTCGACAATGTTGCTTTTATTCTCAACACCCTCTTAGCACTTCTCTCTCTTTAACCCCTCGAACTCTGCCGTATTCCTGGACGCATGTACTTCAACAAAAACGCCCTTCTACCCCTCACCATCTCCACACTCGTTTCCACACACACCAGCACCACCTACCCCATCCTTTCTACTCTCGCAGTACCTCCTTTCCCATCTTTCCCCATACACCCGGTTCCACCCACCCTATCATTTTCATACACTTAGTACCACCCACCCCATCATTGCCACACAGTACCACCCACCCCCATCATTTGCAAACAGTACCACCCATCCCATCATTTCTACACATCTACTACCACTCACCCTATCATTTCCACACAGCCAGTATATTCAACCTCGTCATTTCCATTCACCTTTTCAAGTACCCCTTCAAAATTTCCGACACTGTAACCTTTCCATCCATTTCGTAGAGTCCTATGCTTTACTCAGCCATCTCTCTCGCTCCTTCTCACTCCTTTCGACTTCCATCTCTTGACATCCTCTCCAAACCTTCCCAGAAATACTTGTCACTCTCCCTCCTACTCTCTCTCCCACTACTTCCACCATGTTAACCGATGACACCCTGATATCTTATGCATGATTCCCCTACACACACACACACACACACACACACACACACACACACACAGGGAGAGAGAAAAAAAAAGATACTCCATATGCATCAGCCATTCCTTCAAGCCTGGGACAGATTCAGTATGGAAGAAATCCCTCGTGGCCTTCCGGGACACGCCCTTAGGATTGAAAGTTATTGTGTCTAACGTCTCAGAAAAAAAGAAGGAGCGTTCTGGAGAATGGGATCGCTAAAGCCACTCTCCTCACCCTGCTAGAAGACTTGAATTCCCTTCTTTTTGAAAAGTTTTTTATCGGTAAGATTTCTTTCATCGTGTGCTTGGTGTTGACGACTGTTTCCTCGTACTGTCGACCCTCTTAGGAAAGAACGAATGCGATAGTCTGACACAAGACCAGATTTCATTCCTGATTTGAATAAATCATTCAGAAAGATTTGAATTTCTTTCGAGGTATGATGAATTCGTCTCTTATACTTTCGTAGTGTTATATATATTTGCTAACTAGGACCTTTCTAAAGGCGCTCCTGCAACCCATGACTGCGCTACTTCCAGTAGCATGGCAATGTAGACTCCTTTGGAGTGGAAAGTTCTTCAACAAGATTGCAATCCCAGCAGTACAGCCTCACCAAAGGTGACATTTTCACCACCGGTGTAACCTGTAGCAAGCGGAGTCCTGTGACATCACACACACACCCACACACAAACGAACAACGTGTGTGTGTGTGTGTGTGTGTGTGTGTGTGTAGGTAGCCTAAGGATCAGGCCACGTAAGCAGACGAATCGGAAGCAGCCACACAGATCCTGGGGGCAACCAGCGTATGTCACGCCCCAGTGGAGGCTCCAAAGCACTTATGGGGAACCTTGACAGAGGCTGAGACCCGGGGTGGGTACGGGTACTCAGACGCTCCTCCACCTGCTCACATCACCATCTCACAGGAGCCTCTCGGGAACTCCTGTGACTGTAATCAAGTCAAAACAGCATTTGCGATAACGTAAACACGACCCAGATCTTAATGGGGATTAAACTGAACTACAAAAGCCTACAGTGGGATACAAAGGGGACGCAGAGGGGATCCAGTAGACCACAATAGGTAAGTGGGATTTGGTCCTCCCCCAGGCGACTACAGAAGGGATTAAAAACCAACATAAGGTTGAGTAATAGTGTTACCAACCTAACTCTACATGACATAGAATCGCCTCCTATAGTCTATATCCCCTATACACATGATCCTCTACCTGATGTGTGAAGAGTATCGTATAAACATCGTCGACAACTAATGTAAAACGAGTCTAGCGAGTGATACAAGGAAATTCTATTGGTGAGTGATCTGAGCATGGTAACCCTGGCTGGTGCAGGGGTGTAAGAGAGGCTTACCTCCGGTCCATTAGGTGACTCGCGTCTTAGGAAATATTGGAATGATATCCTAATAACATCTGAGTAGTTTTTCTTCCCGTCCCTAAGGGGAAGAAATTGGAAAGTCTCCCGCCGCCACCTTGTTTTATACTTCTTTCTCCCAATTATCATGTCTCTCTCTCTCTCTCTCTCTCTCTCTCTCTCTCTCTCTCTCTCTCTCTCTCTCTCTCTCTCTCTCTATCTATCTATCTATCTATCTATCTATCTATCTATCTATCTACGTTCGCTATTTTACGCGTTATCGAGTTAGCGTTGGAAACAGACGAACAAATGGCCTCATTCGCCCACATCCACCCCTTTCATGATGGTGTTCTCGGGCTATTACTCCAGACCTTCCCTTGTGCAGTACCTCAGACGCTCGGTGCCCTAAGATGCCTCGGAGGGAATACCTCAGTCGCTAGGTGCCCCACAATGCCACAGGGTAGTACGTTAGACGTTAGGTATCCCACAGGGTAGCACGTCATTCACTAGGTGCCCCACGATGCCACAGGGTAGCACGTTAGACGTTAGGTATCCCACAGGGTAGCACGTCATTCGCTAGGTGCCCCACGATACCACAGGGTAGTACGTTAGACGTTAGGTATCCCACAGGGTAGTAAGTCGTTCTTTAGGTGCCCCACGATGCCACACGGTAGTACGTTAGTCGCAAGATCCTCGCAATGCCACAGGGTGGTACGTTAGTCGTTAGGATGCCTACGTTAACACAGGGTAGTAGATCAGTTGCTGGATCTCTCGCGTTACCACGGAAGTTGTCATTGGTTCACAGCCGTCTCTACAACCTACCATCATATGTGAAGCATTATCTCTTGTAGGAGACGGAGAAGGACGTTGCGTGTGGAACGGGCTTCGTTGTATCGTTGTGTGGAACGGGCTTCGTTGTAGCGTTGTAGCGTAACGCGTCTACATCATCACAACGTATTAGATATTCCCATCTAATGTGTTACCTCCAGTCGCTCTCAGCATCTCCACTTCCCAGGATGAGTACGTGTAACAGCCATTCACTACAAGGCCAAACCATCTTGCGAATCGTCGTAAGTTCAGCCCCGTTCCCACCAGTACCAACTTTACTGCAGTAGGCTCCATCACTGAAATGATACCGACAATGATTAAGGCCATCATATAAACTAATATACATTCCTGTTGGTACAACGTCCATAAACACATGCAAATATATAATCAAGGTACGTGTATCTCTTACTACGACTGTTCCCGTCCTACAACATTGCTTGCAGTTGCTTTACTGCCAGAGCTACTGTTCCGCACCGCGTGTCTCTATGACCCAACTCGTCTTCTGAAGTACGTGCAGTGTGTGTGTAAGACGAAATCTGTCTTCTCTGAGCCAGTCACTTATTGTGTTTGTTCTAATCTTTATAAGATAGATTGATTATTGTCTCGAGTATATTTTTTTTCACTTTATTTTTTTAATTTTTCGTTCTTTCTGGTACGTGATCAATGGGGGTGAGAGGAGGGGGGAAAAAAACACTTGACTTTCATTAATATCTATGTTGTAGTCATAATCAACGGTTGTTTCATCCAGGCGAGTCACATTCGATGATACATACTTGCTAGAGGAGGAGTGGAAGGAGGAGGGAGGGATGTTGGAGTAGAGGTTGCATTATCAACAAAACACTGGGTTTAGCCTCTGTGCCTGTGGGTGGGCCAAGCCATTTTCAACCTCTCTACGCTGAGCTTCTGGACTGGAAGGGGGTATGGGGTGGGTGTGTGGTGGTTGGGAGGGAGGGGTGAAGAAGGGAGGAGGAGATGAGCTGTACAGAAGGTAACACGATGCTTATCTGATTTGTTGGTGGGGGAAGATATGCATATACGGAGCTAATGGTAACCCGTTGTGTAAGTGGAGGCGATGCGTGAAGGCAGCTCACTTTGTGTTGCAGCGAAGGTCTGAGTACCTAACTCTCTCCTCCGAAGGGGACGCGAGGTTAAGACAAAGACCAGCCAGTCGCAGGGAGTTTTTCAAACAAATTGAATGGATGCCTCTTAGCAAGATACAAACAGCTGATGATAGCTAAGCATAAGTGCGAGCGGATACTATCGGGCGTTCGTCTTGTACGGCAGTGGTGTTGCGGGAATCGGCCAAACACATCACACAGGAGAATCCCCAGTGTGGCAGATGAACACTGGAGGGACCTGATTGGTCGTGGAACTGGTATTAGTAGTCTCTCGGTGTTTGTACTGATATGTATACATGTATTTATGTATGTTCAATCTGTTATATGCAAAAGAAGATAAGGACATGGAAGCGTTCTCGATATGAAAATGGGTTTGCTGAAGGTATGTGCTTGGTATACGAGTATCTATGTATGTTCTATCTGCAGTATACAAAAGAAGATAACGGCTTGGATGTGTTTTTAATTTGGAATTGGATTCGGTGTACAAAGTGCACTTAGATTTAAAGAAGGATAAGTAACAAATGGTAAACACATTGTCAGAAGTGATAACCTTGTCTGACCCTTAAGGAATGATGGTCCGACCTTGGAACACGAGAGTACGACTTGCCATCGTACTTGGATATCGTACCGTTGTACTCAAGAGGGTTAAGATTTGTGTTAATGGGTGACTCTGCCTCCCAAGCACTTGTCAATATGATGACTCGGACATAAAAAAAAAAAGGTTCCTCTTAAAACTACAAATGAAAACAATCCGTCAATTTTCACTTTAGATAGTCACTGTCCGTTTATAATCGGACGAACTTTGATATACCATTTTTCTCCCATAAATCCTTATTCAATCACATCATTTTCTTGCGTTAAGAGTTGTTGTCTTCTTTACGTCACAGACCTGTCTTGTATCACGCCTCGAGTCGATAATGCTAGAAACAATAATGATAATAATACACGATCACTTTTTCCATTACAGAGGACAAGGTAAGGCAAGGCCTCTTCCTCTTAAGCAAGGTTAAACTCCCTGACCTTCTCGAACACGACGGTGTGGCTCGTAATTATTGATGGCTTGGCATTTGACCTGACCCTTAAGGGAGACATCAAGGGTCAGCCCATCATCATACGCAAGGGTCGTTATCATACGCAAGGGTCGTTATAAAGTGTTCACGGTATGTACCGTTGCGCTCTAGCGCCACCTTTCGTCGTGCTCAAGTGCCGTCTTGTCGTTCTTAAGGGTTCGTTCCGTCGTGCTCAGAGGTTTGTACGTCGTGCACAAAGGATGGTGCTGTTGTGATCGAGGGTTGCACGTCCTGCTCAAGGGTCGTCATGTCGTACTCACGGGCTGTATGTCATGTTCACAAGTCGTCTTGTCGCGCTGAAGACTCGCTCCATCGTTCACAAGGGTCGTACCATCGTATTCAAGTGCTCAAGGGGTTTATTACTAATATCTAGAATATATGAAGAAAAAGAAAATAAACGCAACTTTTTTTTTTTTACGAACTTCAAGAAATTTCTAAAATCATCATCATCAGGGCTGAGACGAATCTGCAAATTGAAACGAAGAGTAGAGGTGAACCTGGGGAAAAAAAAAAAAGAGGAAAGTTGAGGTTGAAATTCAGGATCGATCACCGAGGTGGGAATGAAGGCTAATCCCACTCTCACACAACTTAGGCTGAAAGAAAACAACAAAGACTGACCACAGGAGTAAGGCTGAAGACCACGACAGAAACATCCCATTCAAGACTGAAGAGAAAAATAGAAGGACCGGTGGTGGAAGTGAGGATGAAGACCAAGAGAACTGAAGAGGCTCTTCTCATGACCTCCGGTAGGCGGACTCCATAGGTTTGGCCACCTCTTCTGCGCCTTCTTCATTAAAAGCCTCAGACTTCCAGCCACATGTGGAGGAACACGTGGTAGTCTACACCAACTCTCTCTCTCTCTCTCTCTCTCTCTCTCTCTCTCTCTCTCTCTCTCTCTCTCTCTCTCTCTCTCTCTCTCTCTCTTTCTCTCTCTCTCTCTCTCTCTCTCTCTCTCTCTCTCTCTCTCTCTCTCTCTCTCTCTCTCTCTTTAGCAGGTCGAGCCTCATCGCTGGCATATTTCTCTACACCCTTTTCCCCTCCTTTTTCGTTTGGTTTCCCAGGCAAAAGCTTCTCCCGTCAGTGAAGTATTGATGGCTCGACTGCCTACTTCATCAATTCTCGTGAAAGCTGATTTGTAGTGGACCACACTAACAAGGACGTAGCCAGCGTGGGGTGATGGGAGAGGTCGTGCGTGTTTCTCAAGAGAAACTACAGTAAAGTTCATCTGCCGGATGCCAAGTATTTCGGGATAAGACAACATGGGGAAAGATGTCTCATCGGAACTCGTTATTAGATAGAAAATCGTACGTGTGGACAAACTAACACTATAACGGATCCTTGAATACGTTTTAGAATTTGCCTTGAATAGTTCTTTTCCACATGAGTAAGAAGGGAGAGAAATTTTCACAGGATTGAAGAAAGCGAGGTAAAAAAAAAGAGGTATACGATGTTTAGAAAGAAAACTGGTATTGTGAGATTAAGGGTCATAGTGTTAGGGTTAGAGTCTGTAGAGTCTAGGGGAGCAGGGTGGATAGGGTTGGGTCTGCGCATCATAGTTAAGGCAGTGGCATTACTAGTAGGTTAGTGACTTTAGTGTGTCCGGGTTAGGGTAGTAATAACAGGTCATTGAAGTTAGGGTAATCGATTAGGGCCAGTTAAGACGGCAGGGATCACGACTTTAAGGTCAGGGAAGTGACATCAGCGTGCAATGGAAATGCCAGAACATTAGGGTCAGGGTTGTGAGATAAGGAAGCTGGTAAGATTAGAGCTATGGCGTTAACGCAGCAGCGGTATCAGGGCAATGGGAACAAGAGAGCAGTATAAGGTAGCATCAGGGGGATGGGTTGAGTCAGGACAGCAGGATCATGGTATTAGGATATGGGGATCAAGATCAGTTTAAGAATAAGGGCAATAGGATCAGGGAAGTATGATCAGGATAGTAGGATTAGAACAGCGGGATCAGGGAAGGATGAATTCAGGGTGGTTAGGGTTATAGGATCAAGACATTGGGTTCAGGAAAGCAGAAACTGGATAGGAGGACTAGGGCAATAAATTAGGATTAGGGAGGCAAGGTGAGGGAAGTGAGATTAGGGCAGCAGTATCAGGGTAGGGAGAACAGAGAAGCGGAATCAGGTCTGAAGAGTAAGAGGATCAGAGATGCGGGATTGGAGTTGAGAGGATTATGAGAGCGAGATCAGGGTCAGGATGGCAGGAAGAGGGCTGTGGTATCAGGGTTAGGACAGCAGAATCAGGGCTACGAGATCAGGGTCAGAGCAAGAGGATCGCGGCGTTTGGTATCAGGGTCAGGGCAGTGGTAAGGAGGGGGGAAGGAGGCTCAGGGGATCGGCTCTAACAAGCACGGCCGAAAAGGGATCTGGCAACGACAGTTTTATTATATCGAGCCTGAGAGACTGCGAGACGAGGCCCCAAGCGAGGGACGGCGAACCTAGCTGGAAAGACGTGCTTTCCTGAAGTTACTGTGGAACGCTTTCATCCAGAAGATAAACTTAAATCCTCTTAAGAAAAAAAAAAACGATCGTACGTTACCTCAACTCTATATAAAAAGCAAAAGGAGATGCATTATGGTCAAAATCAACATTAACAATTCATGCTGGCTGGAAACAGACCTTGAAAAAGACAAAAAAAAAAAGCCATGTTAATGCAGCTTAATATTATACATTCTCGAGTAAAACTCTCGGGGGGGGGGAGGGAAAAAAAAAAAAAGCATCGTCTCTTGGTAAGTGGTGGGTCTTGACAAAGCCTCTTTCCCATGACATTATACGAGGCCCTCACAACCCTAAACATGCCAGCGCCCTGTATACGCCCCCCTGGTACACATAGCCAACACAAGTTCTCCAAAACACCTGGCCATATAAACAATGGAACCCCCTTTAAGTGAGATCTTCCCTGACCACTCCAGCCGTCGGGAAGGATTAGATCCCGTCCATACGCGACTCCACTGAGATTTAGATACTAATCATATAGTCTTTCTGGACGTGCTTGGTGCTCACAGGCAGGGGCGGTGGGTAGGAGAGAGTAGGGGGAGGATGGCAGAGAGACGGGGAGGGTGAACCAGGGTGAAGAGAAAGTGGGGGTTTCTGGAAGAGGCTATGGAGGAGGGAAGGGAGGGAATGGTGAATGAGGGAGGAGGAGGGTAGTGGACCGCTGGAGGGCACTTGAGGATGCTCTGATGGTTACTGTTTGTTAGCAACTGTCACTCGGATCGCTCAGCCCGTTCATAGGCCGCTGATCACGACGTAGATACACACACACACACACACACACTCACACACACACACACACACACACACACGAAAGATCGGGCCCGACGAGTGTAAGACTCCCTCCTCGTGCAGTACAAATAGGTAATTACGTACACTTCACCCTGCGCACACATACACACACACTTCAGCATCCACACCACACATCAGCCTCCACACACCTCCATATAATTCAGTCTTCTTACTCCTGAACCACCAAACACCACATTTTCTACACACACACACACACACACACACACACACACACACACACACACACGCACAGTCATAGCCTCCACATATCTCTGGTCCCAACATACCTCAATATCCACACACACGCACACACACCACTTACCAAGAAGCGCTCCACATCGGTTCTCAGACAGTACAGAAAGAAACTGTTACATCTACCTCGCCCCCGTCATCTCCCGCCACTTGGGATCCCTCTCCTCCAAGTGGCAGTTCTGTACCAAAATCGTATCGAACCCAAACAACCTCGTACAAGCAGTTACAAGAACATAGCCCTCCTAACCAATTTGACTAGCGTCTTTGCAACCCCCCTCCCACATTTTCTACAGCTACACTGTCTACACTGTGATTTCATTCTATATAATTCATTATCTGCTTGCAGTCAATTCAGCATAACATCAAATTAGACCTCGGTCTCAAGACACTGCAATTCCACCTTCAAACGAACCGCAGACTACAAAAACCTCATCCTCTTAACTTCCAAATAATCTTTGCTTCCAAACATACCTCGAACCACTACAAAGCCTCCATACACCTCAGCCTCTGTCCACCATCACCTCCAAATATATCTCATCCTCCATGCACATCAACCACCAAATACCCCACCCTCCAACCCTATCTCATTCTCGAGAGTAGACCACCTCATGACGATCCGAGGAAATCTAGTTGGAGGGAGAATGAAAAAATAACATCTGGTGCTTCATCGACGTGTGTACGGTTCAAAATAACTGTAATCAAGCCAAAGCAAGAGAGACGAGGGATAACATGAGCGTTCTACAGTAGCACCAGCGGCCACTCCCAGACTGGGAGTGAGGGAGTGGCCCTAGACCTGAGCTAAGTAGGTTAAGTAGAGGATTACAGAACCGTGGCCATGATAGGTATCTTGCTGTTGGCTCGAGTGCTGACTGACTGTGGTGGTGGGAGTATTGTGGAGCCAGGTTAGTGGTGGTGGCAGGCGATGTGTAGCGTAATGGTGTGTGTGTGTGTGTGTGTGTGTGTGTCTATATTCATTTCTTCATTATGGGCAGAGTTTAGCCCCATTTCTTTAACCGTACACGCTGGATACGATAGCGACTAGGCTATCTGGAAGCTGTGTAAGGGGTTCGAATCAATATTGGAGAGCATTAGGTATTCTGTGAAACTGCACTCATTGTGCTAAATTCGTGTTTGTTGATATATATATATATATATATATATATAATATATATATATATATATATATATATATATATATATATATATATATATATATATATAATGTAATGATTTCCGGGTGTTTATGATCTCCGAAGTCACCATCAGTGAGGCTGTATCATTTCCTTGCTCCTGCTTGGGGTGTAGACTCGAAAGCTGAAAAATAGAGAGAATTATAAGAGATCCTGGAATTTTATGGTAATAACCTTATCACCATTACGTCCATAATCATAAGGAGGAAGTAACTTCAAGTCCGCCATGCTCTTTACATGTATCACATTTTTGAATACTATCATATGACCTCAGGTGCTTCGGTCGAAAACCGAACAGCCAACATTGTTGTTCTACTTACCATTAATTAGACTAACTTTGCCAGGGAGCATTTGGTCCTGGTGTGGTATTTCAGCTCTGGGGAACGCACAATAAAAGCAAAATGCTGGGTGGAGAATTTCTTTTTTTTCCTGGGCTTAATGTGCTTGCCAACGTACATTTCCTTATCGGAAAATACTGTGGCACCATTACGTTCTACTGTTTATAATGCGGTTGTACACATAGTTGGAATGTATGCCAGTGTTGGAAAATCAGTGTCAACGGATCTATATAAGAATTGTAAACTATTGTCGTTCACATCCCTCAGTTTTTTATGTTGATCTAGATTTTGTAGTGTATTTTGTTACGATGTGAAAGGTACATTTTGACATTTACAGCTTTATATGATGGCTATAGAAAACTACATTATATATATAAAGCTAACACGTATAAACGTAAAAAGCAATAGTTTCTTAACCAACAACATGTCGTCAGTGTCATATGACACTTCAATAGAGAGTCTAGTATCATATGACGACTCTATAAAGTGGACAATGCCATACAATACCTTCGTAAAGGGTTGAGAGACGTACAAACGTACGGTAAGTGACAGATCTTTTTGTTATATTCAGCTTAAGATTTGTCTTTAGATATAGTGGGCAGCTGGTATTTCATCCCGTCGAACAATGAGATCGAGTTATCATTGAGGAAGAGGTGCTTCCGTGTCAGGCAAGTGTGTGGACTGCGGGCGATTATGTGTGGTGTAAGGTGGGTGGTGGTGGTGGTGTGTGGTGAGTGATGGTGTTGATGTGTGGTGGATGGTGTTCATGTGTGGCGGGTGGTGCTGTGATTGGTGGGCGATTGTTGGGTGTGCGCCGGGTAGTGAAGATGTGTGGTGAGTGGTGTGTGCTGGGTAGTGATGATATGGTGGGTGATGATGAAACGTCTTGAGGGCTAAGATAAACGTGACGATAACTTTCAACTTGTGTATGATCATGTGACGTATTTACCTGTGTTTCAAACACATCATACGTTCATTTGCCCTCAGGCCTCAGAAAGCATACTAAAAATCTGCCAGAAAAGATCGTGTACTCTTATAGATTATGAAGAGATAATTGTCTGATACGTAGGTCAGATCTAAAAGACTTTAGAAAGCAGGCAGATGTATATATAAGTATGCAAGACCTGTATATACCCAAACCACACCCACCTAAGACCTGTGGGCATACGTTGCCTCTAACGTCTTTCTAAATCACTCACTCTAAGAGAGTCTTATTCATACCCCAGCTATACAGGTGCCTTCCAAAGGCTCATATACCCTGAAAGTTGCATGTATATATTTCCTATACATGCACCACTTGTCATAAAACTCCGGGCCCGTGAGAGGAAAAACCATAAAAATGCTGTTAATTAAACCCTTAAGCATGTGACTCAAGAGATATCCGGGTAGGAAAATGGATTCACATATAACCATAAAAATAGCCGATGAATTAGCTAAAGTCCCTTCATTATCTATCAAACAATTGCACACCTTTACCGACACGAGATGGGCACACAGGCGCGGGACATAAACCTCTCGCCGGTATCGTTAAACCCACATAAACCATGACGAGAAACAAAGAAGAGAGTAAAATATGGGCTCATGTTTAGAGTCGGTTAAGGGAGAGGCAGCGTACCCTGGCTTTTGTCCATCTTGTGCAAGGGTTTACTCCTCCCACGCTTCACTTATGTAGGTTTCCCATGTTCCATCTCGGCGATGTACATATTGGCGTGTTGGCAGTTTTATCAATGGGGATTAACTCATGCGTGGACTAGTTCGGCCATGGATCTTTCTCCTCTTCCTTGAGTACAGAGATGTCTGCTGATGCGGAGTCCTGCACTGGTTACGGTATATATATATATATATATATATATATATATATATATATATATATATATATATATATATATATAAATAAGGGTAAATGACCCATTGGAATCACTCGCTACCGTGATAAATTATCATTAATCATATTTGTTACTTGATAACTGTTTGGACATTTCATACCCAATATGTATCATGTACGACAAAGAACCAAAAGAAGTGCACGAGAGAAAGTAAACAAAAGTAAACAAACGTGTTTTAAGGACTCAATAATAAAGGCTAACCCAGGCTGTCAGGCATACTGTAACCCACAGAACACGTGCACACAGATATATAGCACTATATGAAATATTCCCTACTTTTGATCACAAATTTTGCATAAACTCTGAAAGCTACTTCTAACAGGGCATCACTTTGACTCGAAGGGCTATTCATCGTTTGTGGATGAACTCCAAAAGAGTTGCACTTCGCCCCCTTAGAATCCTGAGACGATATGAAAGTTCACATCCTCCCAGGCGAGTTTGCACGATGAGTCTTAAGGACCGCTGACGCTCGATAGCACACATTGCAGACCAGTGGAGCTGGTCGTCTCCCGTCTGTGAGGACATGATCGAGTCTCAGCTGTCAGTATGTCTCGAGAAGACCAAGCATTTGCCCTGACAACTGTCTAGGAACAACATGCACTGAAAACAAATGACATATACATAGCTTGCTCAATTAGAGCTCATGACTCTTCCTACGTGTGGCTAACCCACGAGTGAAAAGTCACCTTGAGTGAGGTTGCATCATTGTCCTGGACAACATGGGAGTGCAATCTTGTCGAAAAACTTCTCACTCCTAAAGAGTCTATCCTTTCCCTAAAGCAACTTTGAGATAGCAGTAGCCATATAATATGGCCTTTTTATATGCACTGGCTCCGCCTACTAATAGATCGTCCTTCCCCCCCCCATATATCACCGATTCAATTTATTCTATCGCACGCACGCCTCTCATCTTGCATACACATACGACCAAACCCACACTGATCCCAACTCTTCAAACCATCACTTGGACCTCATCCAACGGTTCGAGAAGAAGCGACTGTACCATTTCGCTTCCGTAACCTCCTGCAACCAGATATCCCCTGTCCCTTTTGTTACATTTTGGCTTTGCAACCCTTTAAAGCCCATCAAAGCTCGTGTAGACCACCACAAGAACAGAACCCATTCCAACCACTATAAACATCATTTACAACCTTTAATGTTTGGTGTTAAATCCGCTTAACAACCACTTCCCTTGCTATATGTTGCTGTATATTTTCAACCTGTGGTTGGATTTTTTAGTCAATAAGCCATTGAATATTATTATCACTAGCTTCATTGATGATTTTTGGCTTCGAAGCTACGATCATTTTGGGCTTCTAAGCTTCGTTCATTTTGGGCTTCTAAGCTTCGATCATTTTGGTGCATATAAGCTTCGTTCACTTTGGGCTTCAAACCTCCGATAATTTTGGGCTTCGAATCGTTCATTTTGGGCACTTGAGTAACAGGCCATAGCCCAGGCAACACATCCTCCATGATGAACCCTATCCTCTGAATGGCAACCCCCTCACCCACACCCCCTTCCGCAGATCCCCTGCCAAACTCCCCTAACTCCCACACCTTGTTTGCCCCCCCTCCCCTTATCCCCCTTCCTTGCACTACCCCTCTCCCTACCCAGCGTCCCACCCACACCCTCCTGCTCCTTGCACGTTCATCCCCTCCCCAAGGTCCCACCCTTTTTACCCCCCCTCTTCCTTCCCTCCCTCCCCCTCCTGCCCAAACCCACATTCACTAGTGGTCTGTCCAGTCACTGTGGCTGTGGTGGCCTGTGGCGGACGTCGTCCATTGTATGCAGACTAAAAAAAAAGAAATTCTTTTTTTTTTTTCCTAGGAAGCACTGCACCTACACAGTGTCCAGGATGTGCTTCTTAGTAATAACAAACAACTCCTCTCCAAGTTTTAAGAAAATCCGTAATGCAATTTCGTAGTATAGATTTCGGTCACATAGATAGATAGATAGATAGACAGATAGATAGATAAACATGCCACTGCTTCATTTCAATATCATCATCATTAGTAATAGAAGTATTAGTAGTGGTAGTATGAGTACAATCATTATCATTGTGTCATGGGATTCTGTTAGAATTATTGTATGATTTCTTAGTAGATTTTTTGAATTTCCCCAACACGTTAACTGAAACTGTTGATAAGGAATTCATTTTCCCTAAAAGATACGACCGTTTGCAAGAGGCCGGACTTTGACGGTTAGGTCAAGGGAATTTAAACCGTATGCAAATGAGGTTGCAATAAACAATTGCCAAAGAGTGCAAAAACAAACACCTCCCCACAAGCCTTGCCATGTACCTGATCGGCTGAAACCAGTTCTCTCCAGCAATGTATATATGTTCTTGTATTTGATATATGCCAGAGACATGTGGCCATTTGATGGACACACCAGCCCACACCACCAGTGTTACTTGTGGCCATATACAAGAGAGAAATAGGATGATGCAGACCTCGCCCCCTGTATCAGATCGTATGGCGACAGCTGGCTATATGAATGCCCTCCTTCACATCGGGTTATTTGTAAGCATCTCTTCTACAAAATCTGGCCACATCTGCTTAAGACAACTATAACCACATCTGCTGCGGAAACTATGGCCCTCTGCTAAAACTCCCTTGGCCATATTGAGATAAGATGTGGCCAAGTACGAGTCGCCAATTAGCCTCGTCCTTCGCTAACCTCCTACCTCCCGCCAGCCATTCCCTCCTTACCATACCGCACAGGAGCCGCCCACTGCACCTCCGCCTCTGCAGCAGGAGGAGGAGGAGGAGGTCGGTGGGCGGTGCCGGCGGCTCCCTGATCAAATATGGACGCTGAAATATCGCCACAATTTCCAACCATCGTCGGTGCATTTTATTATTATCTGTCTCGTGGAGTGATGGTCGCCGCTAACCCACAATAGAATTCCTGCAGAGATGGAATGATATGATGGATGGGAGGGTCAGGTGCCACCACGAGATCTCTGCGCCTGCGTACTGACACCACCAGTGTAGTAAACAAAGGCCAGAGGGATGGCAGCACAAGTGTATAGAAAGGCCAACCACACGAGGATGGGCCGTCATGATACCGCCGCCTTGTTCTTGTGAAGCAAACCTGTGATGAATCTCTTCCATCTGTTGCCTCTCCTCCTACTGTGGACGTAACTCCCTCAGGGGCTGGGTGTACGATAACCTGTCATACTCGTTGATCCCTGTATCATTATCATTTTCAGTTGTAGTGGTAGTGTATCTTTATCATCACTAATCAACCGTGAGCATTATGACTGGGGTCATCTTTCGTTCGGGCCATATCGGCTACTGTGAAATAGAAACTGTAACAAAGACCTGAGGGATGACATCACGAGTATAGAGAAAGACCTGAAGAATGACATCCTAAGTGTAAACAAAGACTCGAGGGATGACATCACAAGCGTAAACACGGACCTAAAGGATGACGCCACAGTTGTAAACAAACACCAGTGAGATTGCACCGCAAGTGTGAAGAGGACTCTGAGGGATGACAAGTGTAAACAAGAACCTATCTATGACATAAGAATTGTAAACAAAGATGCGGTAGATGACGTCACCAACGTAAACAAAGGAAGGGGGTGATGTTACCACCATAAGGAAAAGTTTGGGAGATGATGACATTGTGTAAACAGACCGGGTTGACCCTCACATCACCAACACAAACATGGACCCCCATATATACATGACCATGAGGCTTCCATATTCACATCTGTCAAACATATCTCGCATTTATGTTCTCGAGAGACTACGATATGACACGGGCAAAACTTTGCCTCAGTCAGGTGCCATCTCGGGGGAAAGAAGTAGAGAGAAAGAAGAAGAGGAAGAGAGTATGTATTAATCAAGGCTCCTCAGGTATATAAAGACCTGAATCTGACATTGTGATCATAGACAACATCTATGACCCTAGCACCATAGGAATAACTCTATCTCTGATGCCATCACCATACATATCGACATTGCCTCTACATCACGATGGACATCTGCTTAACCTCTCGTATAGTCATGATAAACAAGTCTCAGTAACTCATCACCACAAACCACAGTTATAAACAGACCTTTGTCGCTTCCATGACCATGATGTTATATGGATGTAACCTACCGCTCCTGGCGCCATCTTTTGCACAAATTCCAAACCGTCATTGTTTCTGAACTTCCAGCAGTTGTATAGGCATTAATTATTGAATGATTGTGGTAGATATATTTCTGCAGAAGAGTTCTTGTGTTATCAGTGACCTTGTTAAAGATTTCTATAGCCCAAGGCTGCGCTATATCCAGTGGCAGGGAAATGTAGACTCCTTTGGAGTGAGAAGTGTATTGACGAGACTCTTGCTTCTTTCTAATGGTACAGCTTGGCCAAAGGTGGCACTTCACAGGCGGTGTAACCACGGTGAGGATGACGGTAACGAGGTTTTAGTGGTCAGGTCAAATGTTGACCCATCTTTGACCCTTGTGGTCAAAGGCCGCAACCTCGTGCTCAAAGGTCACAAGGTTCGTGCAAAGGGCTACGTCACGCAAACGAAGTGTATGATAAGAGGAGAAAATAAAGATAGCATTACGTATGTGCGGTAAGAAATTCCTATGATTTCTTTTTTGTTCACTGCATTTTTGTAAGTCATTCAACAGAAGGAGGAATTATATAATGCCTTGATATGGAGGGGGATGCGTCCACAACTCCCTCCAGGGATACGAGAGATTGGTCGTCCATGAAATCGATCAGAGCGAAGCAAGAACATGCAAAGTTAAGAAATCATGCATTCTCCCTCGCTCATGCGCGCGCACACACACACACACACACACACACACACACACACACACACACACACACACACACACACAAAGCTTTGCATTCCTCCGCGATTCATGAAATGGCTATATTATATCCGTAACCTCTAAAACTAATTTAAGTTTCCTCCATAGTGCATTCTTCAATGCTACGAAAAAATATGATTATCAATTTAAGGTCATAAAATCCAGGTTTCTGAACAGTGATCAGAACTATATACATGTCTATCACTACAGATCTCTTTCTTTATATAGAGAATGAACACACTTCCTTCAACCTTCTTAACGTTTAAGAAATTCATTGAGCTAGTTTTTGCTGCTTAACAGAGGCAAAAATTGCCAAGTCCCCATGACTGTATAATCAATATGTAATGCCACAGAAAAGGCTGTTGTGGTTAATACGAAAAATTTTACTTTTGAAATTATAAATTCCTAATTTTACGCGGCATTACAACATGTGCCTTAGTTTTCATTAATCACCGATTTCAAAGTAACCTTTGTACAGAACCGATTGAATCAACTCTTGGTTAGTCATTTATTAAAAGCACATCTTTTACGTCATATATAATAACCAATATACAGTCAGTAATGTGTCGTGTGTGAGGCAAATATCTCAAAAAAAAGAAATAGAAGTCGTCGAACATTCAGACTGCCTCCCAAGCGTCAATAGGGACCGGAGACAGACATACGGTCCAGCAGCTCCTTCTGTGCTCGATGCACCGTCGAGGGTAGAGGCGGCAACAAACCCTCCCAGAATATCAACGTGTCCAACCGTGAGATGATCTGATTAGTGAACCATTCCTGGCATCCCACCACATTTCCTGAATAAGTCAGGACCCCAAGCCATGCATCTATATCGGCTGAGGAATGCGCAAGGAAAACTGCTGCGGTTGCAGCGGCATGCCACCCGGGACGCTGCTATTAGCTACCCGCCCTGTCACCGCCAAGGTCACTCCCTCACTCCTTCCCTGCCTGCTTCTCTCTCTCTCTCTCTCTCTCTCTCTCTCTCTCTCTCTCTCTCTCTCTCTCACGCCGTGCCTCTCCTGAGGCTCCACGCCCTTGCCCCCTGAGACAAGATTCGCTACTTAGGAGAGACAGGCGTGCAATGTTTCTCCCATCGTCTAGGCTCGCGGGGAAGAGGTCCATAAAGGTCGAAATTGTGTGCTTAAACTTAATTAAGATGCGAGCAGTAACATATTTTTCTCGCTGACGTTGTATATAAGTATTAACCACAGATCGAGAATAGTTTTGCACGTAGAACAAATTCGCTATGACCAATTAAAAATGGGCTGGATTTCTCATTCGATTTTAATTCGTTTCTCAACTGGTCAAGAAAAAGAATGAGACGAGAAAAAAAAAAAAACGCCAAGAAACACAGCGATGCATGAAGATTCCCACCGTTACCCTCTGCGCGTTTTCTTTAAACGCATTGAGCGTTCGTCCCCAGAGAACAGTAAACATATACTTATTATAGTTACCGTCTTTTTTTTTTACGCGATATACAGATATATTTTCTTACGATGCTCGCATAATTCATACATTCTAAATCAGTCGCGAACTTACGACAGTCTGGAAATGCTAAATATATCGCGTGCGTCGACGTCAAACTTAGACGTAGCTTCATGGATGTAGTTTCGCATTGTCGCATCTCGTATCTCGTCGCTACCTCTTGGTCTAACACGTCGTTGCATATTACCTCGTCGTACATCATCGTCGGAAAAATACATCTACGTCTCTCCCATCTCTTCGTCGTATTTCATTCAGGTCAATATTCTCAAAATGCATCAATATTTTCAAACTCGAATATCTTTCATTTTCGTGTTCTGTCCGCTGGCCATGATTTTCCCCCCACGCGCATCGGAGACATTTCTTTGCACGAACTCCACATTAGCCACGCCGGGTCCGATCAATAGTTCTTGCTAATTGACTGTCAATCCTAGTTAAGCCCAGTACTGGCCGCTTTGGTATGTTAATGTGTTCTCGGCGAACTTTTGGGCTGTATTTGCTGATGAGTAGACTCGGCCCTATCCCTATTAAACTCTCTCACACTCTAACTCTTCCTCCTCTCCATATCTTTTATTTCTCTCTCTCTCTCTCTCTCTCTCTCTCTCTCTCTCTCTCTCTCTCTCTCTCTCTCTCTCTCTCTCTCTCTCTCATGCCGTGTGACAGAGAGTAATGGCTGGCGTGATGGCTCATTGCTTAATGGATTCGGTTGCTCCTGGTGGATAGCATCAAGGATGTACAGTTATATCATCGCTGTAGCATTAGTTTGTGATTCTAGTTTCTCTCTCTCTCTCTCTCTCTCTCTCTCTCTCTCTCTCTCTCTCTCTCTCTCTCTCTCTCTCTCTCTCTCTCTCTCTCTAGTTAATGGAATAGTCGAGCTGTTCCATCACCCGATAAGCTGAGACACGGGAGCGAAACACCAGACCACTGGATGAGGCAATATAGAACACAAGGTGTTTTTTGGTTTTTGTTTTTGTTTTTCGCCACGTTAGTTTCGGTTCATGTCTTCAACTTCTCATTATAAATCAGGGTCATCTACTGCATTTCAAGCCAGAGTATTCAACTTAGCGTTCTATGGCGTCGTTTTTCATCATGGAGAAGGAGACTGATAGATTTTTTTCCTTGCTGTAGTATCTCGTGGATTGCGCTACGTTGAACTTGTTCATCAGGAGGGAACGCCGAAACCTAAATGAACAGTATTTTGATTACTAATTTACTGTAAAAAAGAATGTAAAAGCGATATATAGAGGGCATGTATAGATGGTACTGATCATTTACTCAAAATCACTATCAAGCAACGGATATGATTATATGATTAAGTTTATCGTTTAGGTGCTTAGTATACACTATGTGGGAGTGCACCATGCACTAGTTTTAGATTCAATAGGTTACAATGCACAAGGTGAACATACACGAGCTTATTTTTCATGAGTTTACAAATGTCTCAAGTTAAGTATACACAAGTTCAGCATACACTTTACATACACAAGTTCAGCATACACTTTACATACACTAGTTAAGCACATACTAGACATACACTAGTTAAAACACAAAACACACTAGTTAAACACACACTAGTGTAGCATCCACTAGGGTTAAGCACTGTACTCATCCTCCTCCTGCTCACATCTGTCACCATGACTTAAAACCTAATTGCCCAATGTGACATTACTGCCTTCTCGACCACATATCGATTCTGCATACCATTCATACCTGACTAAACTTCTTATCATAGCGAAAATATCGGTGCAGTGTTTGAGAATGCCTGGCCACTGCTGGTTCTTCCTCATCAGGAAAAGCTTTGGGAACGTGTTAGGGGACAGAATCTAACCTGACTGGTTTGATTTGATATCTACCTCCAACAGGTTGTCTTGAGTTCTTACACAGCCTCAGACCACAGCTATAAAGTGTAGAGAGAATTGTGTTCTCGTCTAGTGTTCTTACAGCTGCTCACCGTAAGAACTCCTGGTAATCATATGAATGCACTGGTGTATCTACAGTATTGTAGTTCGTCATAGACCTACGATATACGATAAAAAACAATGTGGGATTCGGTATCTAATGTTGCTTCGATCAGATCTATAAGAAATGTGATCATATTCAACCCAAAACAAAAGCCAATCGCATATTATGCTTTAGGAATTCTGGTTGACGACAGCAAACTCTTTAATGAGACTCGACAATTCTTTTTTTCTTTACAGGAGAAAAAAATTAGTATACTTATAAAGCTCCACTGTTGATACGGGGCAAGAATAAATTTGTTGAAAATGTTGTACCCAGAAAAAGCGATTTTGTCCCTTGATCAAATTATCTATTTCTTTTATGTGTGCGCAGTATATATATATATATATATATATATATATATATATATATATATATATATATATATATATATATATATATCTTTTCTTTCTTTCAAACTATTCGCCATTTCCCGCATTAGCGAGGTAGCATTAAGAACAGAGGACTGGGCCTTTGAGGGAATACCCTCACCTGGCCCAATTCTCTGTTCCTTCTTTTGGAAAATTAAAAAAAAACGAGAGGGGAGGATTTCCAGCCCCCCGCTCCCTCCCCTTTTAGTCGCCTTCTACGACACGCAGGGAATACGTGGGAAGTATTCTTAATCCCCTATCCCCAGGGATAATATATATATATATATATATATATATATATATATATATATATATATATATATATATATATATATATATATTTTATTTTTTTTTTATTATACTTTGTCGCTGTCTCCCGCGTTTGCGAGGTAGCGCAAGGAAACAGACGAAAGAAATGGCCCAACCCCCCCCCATACACATGTATATACATACGTCCACACACGCAAATATACATACCTACACAGCTTTCCATGGTTTACCCCAGACGCTTCACATGCCTTGATTCAATCCACTGACAGCACGTCAACCCCGGTATACCACATCGCTCCAATTCACTCTATTCCTTGCCCTCCTTTCACCCTCCTGCATGTTCAGGCCCCGATCACACAAAATCTTTTTCACTCCATCTTTCCACCTCCAATTTGGTCTCCCTCTTCTCCACGTTCCCTCCACCTCCGACACATATATCCTCTTGGTCAATCTTTCCTCACTCATTCTCTCCATGTGCCCAAACCACTTCAAAACACCCTCTTCTGCTCTCTCAACCACGCTCTTTTTATTTCCACACATCTCTCTTACCCTTACGTTACTCACTCGATCAAACCACCTCACACCACACATTGTCCTCAAACATCTCATTTCCAGCACATCCATCCTGCTGCGCACAACTCTATCCATAGCCCACGCGTCGCAACCATATAACATGGTTGGAACCACTATTCCTTCAAACATACCCATTTTTGCTTTCCGAGATAATGTTCTCGACTTCCACACATTCTTCAAGGCCCCCAGAATTTTCGCCCCCTCCCCCACCCTATGATCCACTTCCGCTTCCATGGTTCCATCCGCTGCCAGATCCACTCCCAGATATATATATATATATATATATATATACACACATATATATATATATATATATATATATATTTTTTTTTTTTTTTTTTTTTTTTTTATACTTTGTCGCTGTCTCCCGCATTTGCGAGGTAGCGCAAGGAAACAGACGAAAGAAATGGCCCAACCCCCCCCCATACACATGTACATACACACGTCCACACACGCAAATATACATACCTACACAGCTTTCCATGGTTTACCCCAGATGCTTCACATGCCTTGATTCAATCCACTGACAGCACGTCAACCCCTGTATACCACATCGCTCCAGTTCACTCTATTCCTTGCCCTCCTTTCACCCTCCTGCATGTTCAGGCCCCGATCACACAAAATCTTTTTCACTCCATCTTTCCACCTCCAATTTGGTCTCCCTCTTCTCCTCGTTCCCTCCACCTCCGACACGTATATCCTCTTGGTCAATCTTTCCTCACTCATTCTCTCCATGTGCCCAAACCATTTCAAAACACCCTCTTCTGCTCTCTCAACCACGCTCTTTTTATTTCCACACATCTCTCTTACCCTTACGTTACTTACTCGATCAAACCACCTCACACCACACATTGTCCTCAAACATCTCATTTCCAGCACATCCATCCTCCTGCGCACAACTCTATCCATAGCCCACGCCTCGCAACCATACAGCATTGTTGGAACCACTATTCCTTCAAACATACCCATTTTTGCTTTCCGAGATAATGTTCTCGACTTCCACACATTTTTCAAGGCTCCCAAAATTTTCGCCCCCTCCCCCACCCTATGATCCACTTCCGCTTCCATGGTTCCATCCGCTGACAGATCCACTCCCAGATATCTAAAACACTTCACTTCCTCCAGTTTTTCTCCATTCAAACTCACCTCCCAATTGACTTGACCCTCAACCCTACTGTACCTAATAACCTTGCTCTTATTCACATTTACTCTTAACTTTCTTCTTCCACACACTTTACCAAACTCAGTCACCAGCTTCTGCAGTTTCTCACATGAATCAGCCACCAGCGCTGTATCATCAGCGAACAACAACTGACTCACTTCCCAAGCTCTCTCATCCCCAACAGACTTCATACTTGCCCCTCTTTCCAGGACTCTTGCATTTACCTCCCTAACAACCCCATCCATAAACAAATTAAACAACCATGGAGACATCACACACCCCTGCCGCAAACCTACATTCACTGAGAACCAATCACTTTCCTCTCTTCCTACACGTACACATGCCTTACATCCTCGATATATATATATATATATATATATATATATATATATATATATATTATTTGGGGATAGGGAGAAAGAATACTTTCCAAGTATTCCCTGCGTGTCGTAAAAGGCGACTAAAAGGGGAGGGAGCGGGGGCTGGAAATCTTCCCCTCCAGTTTTTAATATTCCAAAAGAAGGAACAGAGAAGGGGGCCAAGTGAGAATTTTCCGTCTTGGGCTCAGTCCTCTGTTCTTAACGCTGTCTCGCTAATGCGGGAAAAGGCGAAATACGAAAAAAAAGAAGAAATGTATCCCTTATTTTGCCTTACTAAGATATGACTCTGTTTATCCGTATGGGCCATCTAATGATCATTGTTTATAACAAGGGTAATGACACGACCTGTCATGACCCTAGGTGAGCACTGAGCTCCTGTGCGGGGCTGGAAGAGAAGAGGTATACATGGGGGTCACAATTGAGAGCTTTCAGGACGCTGTGAGGCAGCAACACACCCACCCACCCACCCACTCTTCCCTTCCCCTGAGGGAACACCGGAGGCCAGAGGTACCCCATCGTCCGTCATCGTTTAATCGAATGAAAATATAACGGACAGCAAATCCTTGTTGACCAGACGTGAGCGACTGTTTTATGTTCCTTCGTCGTTGTTCGTTGTGCCCTCTGTTCCGGTTGGCCAAGGGAACGTTGTTACAGGTGTGTGTGTGTGTGTGTGTGTGCTGTCGAGAGAGAGAGGGGGAAGGGGGTGAAATACACAACGCTGTTATGATGATGCATTTTGTTGTTCAGTGTAGGATTTGTGTTACATGTGTTTACCGATCCTGCTATCGTGTTAATGTGTCTGGTTATGAACCTAGTGTTGCTTTACGTGTTTCTTTATCGTTCACTTTGTTGGTTCAGAGTTATGATAGCGGAGGATACACAAAATAGATGTGTGTTAGGAGGCCTTTAGATGATAGTAAGTTTAGTATGAATCTCACTTGGATCGATTATTATAATATACTTTCAAGACGTTGTGTGCAATCCCACCCACAATAAAGATCAGATAATATCACTTATATTTGTTAAACTCGTTTCCTCCCAGAGGGTCATGTTTATTCACCAATACCTTATTCATTAATGAATGTATAATGTAATTAATTAGTATTCCTAAGAAGGAGACGTGGCCTCTGCTGCCCTCGAGCCTTCATCGCTGCATCAGTAAAATTATTGATCCTAAAATCGCAGCTGATAATTGTACTGACCACCAATTCGATGCACTCAAGGCAATTAATATAATCCCCAGCACTATCATCCCCAGAGGTGGCCACTGCACCACTAAATGACCTCTACGACGCGTGTATCTGCGGCTCAAATTACCGCTTGTCACCCCGCCTGTTTTCTATATTCGTGGTGGGTTTATCTTGATTTTCCTCTCTGTTTGTGTGGGTGTCAATACTCCAGGGATGGGGGTCAGGTAGAGCCTGCAAGTCACCTCACTGCATACACGGCGCTGATGTTATCGCCAGCACAAGCGACGGCCCAACATTTGGCTATCACACTTCTTTTGCTTAGGTAAACACGGATGAAACTTAAATAAATAGCCAACCCTAAGAATCCTGAAATTATCAGAGAGAAAAATATGCTTCATTCCACACCAGCGCCTGAGTCAGGGAGGGGGAGGGGAAAAAAACTGAAGAGGGAGAAGAGAGAGAGAGGAAAAAAAATAGATGGAGTGTAGAGGTTGGTCCAGACGTAGTGTTTATGGACTTTGGCGCAACAGCGAACTGCTTCTGCTGCTGCTGCTGCTGCTGCTGCTGCTCGCCAAATGTAAACAAATCTGAGAGTGAAATGGAGGCTTGGGGTGTGTGTGTGTGTGTGTGTGCGGGGGGGGGGGGGTAAAAGATCGGTGGGTGCAGGAGGGAGGAAGAGGAGGAGGAGGAGGAGGAGGAGGAGAAAGGAGGAGGGCATGGTGAGGGCGGTGGGTGGTCAGGCAGCCTTGCAGGGGCGTCGTCATAACTCCTGCAGGAAGCCCCGTGTTCCAGCGCGTCCCCCGTCGGGTTTCACCATCAGATACGCTGCCAATAAATACCCGCATGCAATTTATATGTGTGCTTATCGAGGCGGGATCGACGGGCGAGCATCACCACGGCAGCGCGGCGGGGAACCCACGGGTGGTCATCGTATGTGGCTACCGGCCTGAAGTTGATGAGCTGGTGCCATTTCAGTCCGCGGGTGGCGTCATCCCAACTTGCAGTTAATGTCAACTTGCTGGTCGGGGCCAACTTAGCCTATAAGTGGGGGTGGGAGGCCACTTCTACGAGCAAGTCGGGTCGTGTTAGCTTGATGGTGCATTCATTTCAACCTTGCGGTGGTAACACTTCGAAACCAGCGAGTAGATCACCTCGTACTGCAGGTGAGGGCCACCTGAGGTTTCCAGCTGACTCATCTCGACCAGAGAGGGGTACCCGTACGAGCGATGAAGCGAGCTCATCTCGCTCTACAAGATGGACTGCTGTCTTGACCTACAAGAGGGGTCGCCTCAACTTGCCTCGCAGCACCGCTTCAGACTGCAAGTGTGACCACCTTGATCTTTGAAGTGGAAACATCTCAGCCTTGATACCAGGCTATCTCATCGTGCGATGTAGGCTATTTCAACATGAATATGAGGCCATCCCAACGTACGAGTGGGGTTATCTCTGCCTACAAGTAACTCTATGTCTGCCTGTAAGTGTTGTCACCTTAATGTACACATGTTGCAATCTTTGCTTACAAGTGAAGCCTTCTTACCCTGCTAGTGGCTTATCTCGCACAGCAAATGGAACCATTTTAGCAGCCTGCAAGTGTCGAGCCAAGTCACCTTTCATGGAAGTCATCTGAACCAACAGGTATAACCATGAAAATCTACAGGTGTAGCTATCTCCACCTGCAGTGAATCAAGACCATGTCAGCCTACAAGTGAGTTCATATCAACAAGCTGTAGGCATCCACATCAACCTGCGTCTGGGATGCATTAGCTCGAGTCACAATTCGAGCCACTTCGACCTGCATGAGGTCATTCTAACCTGTATTTGCGATCGTCTCTGGGTAGTAATACTCTGAACTGCTGCGTTAAGCCATCATAATGTAGGTTCCAGCCTCTCCCTCTCTTGACAGCCTCTGTGGTTTCTATAAGACGAACATTCGCCCCTGCAACAACAGGGACTTGGATTGAAATCCAAGTTTCATAAACAGGAAATGAAACATACCGTTAGAGAGCAGAGACGGGAGAATTACCTGGAACTTTCACATCTATAAAGACACAAGAATCTCTTGTGGACCTGAGATTTAGTTTTGTGTCTTTTTCTTAAGCGTGATTTTAAGATTACTCTTAGCTAGGTTCGTGGATCATTCCTTGTTTGAACAATCGCGTTGAGGACATAGTAAAACGGTTTCTTACGTGTGTCTATGGCTATGGGTGAGATCAGACACACTTAGCTGCTTGGGTCATGAATGTCAAATAGAGTAATGGACATGACTAACTGGGCTATGACGTTCTTGCCTTTATGACAACTATGTACTTTTTAGGATTGTTTTTTCATCAATATGCACTTCATGTTGTCCTTTACTTTGACATTTGTTTGTTAATCTACGCAGTTTTACGTATTTATTGTGCCATGTGTGTTGTTTTTCTTCTTGAGCATTTTATAATGCTACTTCAATAGATAACTGAGTAGTTTTCATTTGCTGTTTCACTTTTGGTGAAGTTTTCGAAAATCACTTGTGGTTAATATGTTTCCTATACCAGTGTGTGTGTCTGTGAGTGGTGTGTGTGTGTGTGTGTGTGTGTGTGTGTGTGTGGTGTGTGTTTGTGTGCGTGCGTTTGGGTGTACACACTTGTATAAGTACACTCAGTACCTGACCTGAAATAAATCGTTGTTCTGCTGCGGGGAAAATGTATGTTGTATTCCGTTCTGAAGTTCAACAAAGAAAACGCGCACCAGTCTGCATTGTAAAAGCTGTTGACATATTAGCCTAGTCCCTTCGTAAGCTACAGATCTTGCTGAAAAATTATTAACATCTGAGTTGATGAAATTATTCTCCCTTGAATTCAGAGTCTCTAATTTGTCCTCTGAACAGAAGAAAAGAAAAGAGAATCCTCAGAAACTTGGAGAGCCTTAACGTCATTGGACCAAATTCAAAGGCGAGTGCAGGAAATTGCTGTTTCGCATAGACAGAGAGCCCAGTGATTATGTTTATCCCAAGACGATCTGAAACTCCATGTTTGTAGTGAGAGTCAGACTGTCATTTGTCTCGGGCGATTCCCCCAGGGTTATAATCTCTCCTTGTTCAGGTTCCTGGTTGACTGTGATAGCGAATAACGTTAGCTCTCGTATCTGACCCTCAAGATGAATTAGCCTGTCATCTTATGAAAGGCGCGTTTTTAGTGTGTTTGATCTGGCAAGAATATGTGTTTGTGTGCATGTAGTTGTATGTATGAATGTAGGGGTGTGTTTTAGGGTATGTATCTGTCTGTCTGCGTGCATGGTTGTGTGTATGTGTGTTTTTGCGTGTATATGTCTGTTTGTTTGTGGGTGAATGCGCGTGCATGCCAGTGTTTCACTATGTTGTATCAGCGTTAACAGGAGCAAAGCAGTAGTTATTTTTGAAATACTTTTTTATAGATCCGTGCAATGCAGATTTTCAGTCATCGCTCCATTAGGAACACGAATAAGATTACAGAGCACTGAATGATGGACTAGAATGACATGGTCTTGTATATGTATGATATGTACTGCCTTCCCTTTTTTCCAATGTATCTCCTCGCTCAGTTTCTTGGGAGCAGGAAGGATAGGTCCAGGGTAGCTGGTCCAGCCAAAGTCGTGTGTGTGTTGGGAGGATGATCAGTTAGGTGTTGGCATAT